>NW_028295357.1:0-330000 GCF_964341445.2 Mesoplodon mirus
TTGGCATTCTCGGAACGCCCTGGCCTCAGAATGCAGCCTCTGTAGTCCATGGTAACCTGCGGAGAGGGGGCGGGGCTGAGGGAGGTTGGAACACTGCTCTCACTGAGGGAGTGGGTGTGGCCACTTCTGCTGTGACTGAACAAAGGGCAGGGAAGCAGGGGGCCCAGGGCAGGGCCCTCAGAGCCCGGCAGGCCCAGTGGAGAGTCACAAGATTTTAGGCCCAGGCAAAAGGGCGCCTTCTTTGTCTGCACAGCTGCCCAAACTCTCACCTTTCCACTCAGGGCGCCCTCTTACTTGAAGTGTGTGTGGAACGTGTCCGTGCAGTATACCGCGCTGCACAGCTAAGCATAGGTCTGGGCATCGTAGCTTCCTGCAAGGTGACCGAAGTTCGCAGGCAGATGGGTCCCTGGGACACACGCGGAGAGTCTCCTGCCCGGGTCTCAGGCCGCCCACTGCCCCTGCCCCAGATCGGGGGCCGCAAAGCAGCCCTGTCTGAGTCCCCTGCCTCTAGAGGGAGTATTGGACCAAGACTTGTAGAAAACGGGGTCCTTGCGGGCCAGTCATTGGAGGGACACAGATAAATCTTTGCCGACTTTCTGCTGAAACTTACGAGCGTTCACACCTAAGCCTCTTACAAGGTCAGCTGTTTAGCTAAACATGAGCTCATGATCTAAATTTACACAATAATGAAGAAAGCAGCTACAAGGGGAGACAATCAGCCAAAACCATCAATACCAGAATTAGATTCCCAAGGCCATCCATCAGATGTAGGAATAATCGGGTGCAAGGCAGAAAATATACATAAAACTGGAACTGAAACAAGGCACAAGGATGTTTTCAAAGACTGGTAGGATCTCTAAAACATTTTTCAAGGACATGTCATTGATAAAGCTAAATACTCCAAGGTTGTGTAATACAACAGATTAATCATTGAGAAGAGTGAAATTATGCTGTTTTGAAAACTATGGCAGGTCAGATTTTCTGCCTAATTATATAAGAAGATTTCTCTAAAAAATACACATTATTTCAAAGACTTATTGGCTGTGAAATAAGTTAAGGGTATTTCAAATGGCTTGTCTGCACAGAAAGGTGAGATGTAGGGAATCACAGAAAGTCGAGGGGAAAATAGGTCAATATATACATTGCTGTATGGTGAACTAAGCCTTAGGCCAGCAACAATGGAGAGGACCTGACCCTTAGACACGTACAAGTAAGCTGGAATCTTCAAAAGTTCAAATCTTTATAAGTACAAAGATTTATTAAAATGAATAACCAAGTGTTTTAATTGACATCAGAAGATGAAAACAATAAACCCTGAGAACATAGAGAAAAGATAAATAAAGTTATGAGCAGAACTTAATACAACAGAAACGTATAAAATTCAGGTGATTTAGTAAATCCAAAGAATCTTCTTTGAAAAGAATTAAATGACACACTTTGATTAAGGAAAACCAAAACATAAGTAAAGAATATACAGAAAGAGTCAGGACAATGTTAGAGCTGAGAATATATGAAATGCCAGTAAATTTGAACATTTCTGTCAAGTGGACCATTTTCTAGCTCCTAATGTTTACCAACACTGACACAAGAGGAAATCATTTAAGGTCATCATGTCTGCCCTTGGCATTCTCGGAACGCCCTGGCCTCAGAATGCAGCCTCTGTAGTCCATGGTAACCTGCGGAGAGGGGGCGGGGCTGAGGGAGGTTGGAACACTGCCCTCACTGAGGGAGTGGGTGTGGCCATCTCTGCTGTGACTGAACAAAGGGCAGGGGAGCAGGGGGCCCAGGGCATGGCCCTCAGAGCCCGGCAGGCCCAGTGGAGTGTCACAAGCTTTTAGGCCCAGGCCAAAGGGCGCCTTCTTTGTCTGCACAGCTGCCCAAATTCTCACCTTTCCACTCAGGCCGCCCTCTTACTTGAAGTCTGTGTGGAACGTGTCCGCGCAGTATACCGCGCTGCACAGCTCAACATAGGTCTGGGCATCGTAGCCTCCTGCCAGGTGACCGAAGTTCGCAGGCAGATGGGTCCCTGTGACACACGCGGAGAGGCTCCTGCCCGGGTCACAGGCCGCCCACTGCCCCTGCCCCAGATCGGGGGCCGCAAAGCAGCCCTGTCTGAGTCCCCTGCCTCTAGAGGGAGTATTGGACCAACACTTGTAGAAAACGGGGTCCTTGCGGGCCACTCATTGGAGGGACACAAATAAATCTTTGCCGACTTTCTGCTGAAACTTACGAGCGTTCACACCTAAGCCTCTTACAAGGTCAGCTGTTTAGCTAAACATGAGCTCATGATCTAAATTTACACAATATTGAAGAAAGCAGCTACAAGGGGAGACAATCAGCCTAAACCATCAATACCAGAATTAGATTCCCAAGGCCATCCATCAGATGTAGGAATAATCGGGTGCAAGGCAGAAAATATACATAAAACTGGAACTGAAACAAGGCACAAGGATGTTTTCAAAGACTGGTAGGATCTCTAAAACATTTTTCAAGGACATGTCATTGATAAAGTTAAATACTCCAAGGTTGTGTAATACAACAGATTAATCATTGAGAAGAGTGAAATTATGCTGTTTTGAAAACTATGGCAGGTCAGATTTTCTGCCTAATTATAGAAGAAGATTTCTCTAAAAAATACACATTATTTCAAAGACTTATTGGCTGTGAAATAAGTTTAGGGTATTTCAAATGGCTTGTCTGCAAAGAAAGGTGAGATGTAGGGAATCACAGAAAGTCGAGGGGAAAATAGGTCAATATATACATTGCTGTATGGTGAACTAAGCCTTAGGCCAGCAACAATGGAGAGGACCTGACCCTTAGACACGTACAAGTAAGCTGGAATCTTCAAAAGTTCAAATCTTTATAAGTAAATTGATTTATTAAAATGAATAACCAAGTGTTTTAATTGACATCAGAAGATGAAAACAATAAACCCTGAGAACATAGAGAAAAGATAAATAAAGTTATGAGCAGAACTTAATACAACAGAAAACGTATAAAATTCAGGTGATTTAGTAAGTCCAAAGAATCTTCTTTGAAAAGATTTAAAAGACACACTTTGATTAAGGAAAACCAAAACATAAGTAAAGAATATACAGAAAGAGTCAGGACAATGTTAGAGCAGAGAATATATGAAATGCCAGTAAATTTGAACATTTCTGTCAAGTGGATCATTTCCTAGCTCCTAAAGTTTACCAACACTGACACAAGAGGAAATCATTTAAGGTCATCATGTCTGCCCTTGGCATTCTCGGAACGCCCTGGCCTCAGAATGCAGCCTCTGTGGTCCATGGTAACCTGCGGAGAGGGGGCGGGGCTGAGGGAGGTTGGAACACTGCCCTCAATGAGGGAGTGTGTGTGGCCATCTCTGCTGTGACTCAACAAAGGGCAGGGGAGCAGGGGGCCCAGGGCAGGGCCCTCAGAGCCCGGCAGGCCCAGTGGAGTGTCACAAGCTTTTAGGCCCAGGCCAAAAGGCGCCTTCTTTGTCTGCACAGCTGCCCAAACTCTCACCTTTCCACTCAGGGCGCCCTCTTACTTGAAGTGTGTGTGGAACGTGTCCGTGCAGTATACCGCGCTGCACAGCTAAGCATAGGTCTGGGCATCGTAGCTTCCTGCCAGGTGACCGAAGTTCGCAGGCAGATGGGTCCCTGGGACACACGCGGAGAGGCTCCTGCCAGGGTCACAGGCCGCCCACTGCCCCTGCCCCAGATCGGGGGCCGCAAAGCAGCCCTGTCTGAATCCCCTGCCTCTAGAGGGAGTATTGGACCAACACTTGTAGAAAACGGGGTCCTTGCGGGCCACTCATTGGAGGGACACAAATAAATCTTTGCCGACTTTCTGCTGAAACTTACGAGCGTTCACACCTAAGCCTCTTACAAGGTCAGCTGTTTAGCTAAACATGAGCTCATGATCTAAATTTACACAATATTGAAGAAAGCAGCTACAAGGGGAGACAATCAGCCTAAACCATCAATACCAGAATTAGATTCCCAAGGCCATCCATCAGATGTAGGAATAATCGGGTGCAAGGCAGAAAATATACATAAAACTGGAACTGAAACAAGGCACAAGGATGTTTTCAAAGACTGGTAGGATCTCTAAAACATTTTTCAAGGACATGTCATTGATAAAGTTAAATACTCCAAGGTTGTGTAATACAACAGATTAATCATTGAGAAGAGTGAAATTATGCTGTTTTGAAAACTATGGCAGGTCAGATTTTCTGCCTAATTATAGAAGAAGATTTCTCTAAAAAATACACATTATTTCAAAGTCTTATTGGCTGTGAAATAAGTTTAGGGTATTTCAAATGGCTTGTCTGCAAAGAAAGGTGAGATGTAGGGAATCACAGAAAGTCGAGGGGAAAATAGGTCAATATATACATTGCTGTATGGTGAACTAAGCCTTAGGCCAGCAACAATGGAGAGGACCTGACCCTTAGACACGTACAAGTAAGCTGGAATCTTCAAAAGTTCAAATCTTTATAAGTAAAAAGATTTATTAAAATGAATAACCAAGTGTTTTAATTGACATCAGAAGATGAAAACAATAAACCCTGAGAACATAGAGAAAAGATAAATAAAGTTATGAGCAGAACTTAATACAACAGAAAACGTATAAAATTCAGGTGATTTAGTAAGTCCAAAGAATCTTCTTTGAAAAGATTTAAAAGACACACTTTGATTAAGGAAAACCAAAACAAAAGTAAAGAATATACAGAAAGAGTCAGGACAATGTTAGAGCAGAGAATATATGAAATGCCAGTAAATTTGAACATTTCTGTCAAGTGGACCATTTCCTAGCTCCTAAAGTTTACCAACACTGACACAAGAGGAAATCATTTAAGATCATCATGTCTGCCCTTGGCATTCTCGGAACGCCCTGGCCTCAGAATGCAGCCTCTGTGGTCCATGGTAACCTGCGGAGAGGGGGCGGGGCTGAGGGAGGTTGGAACACTGCCCTCAATGAGGGAGTGGGTGTGGCCATCTCTGCTGTGACTCAACAAAGGGCAGGGGAGCAGGGGGCCCAGGGCAGGGCCCTCAGAGCCCGGCAGGCCCAGTGGAGTGTCACATGCTTTTAGGCCCAGGCCAAAAGGCGCCTTCTTTGTCTGCACAGCTGCCCAAACTCTCACCTTTCCACTCAGGCCGCCCTCTTACTTGAAGTGTGTGTGGAACGTGTCCGTGCAGTATACCGCGCTGCACAGCTAAGCATAGGTCTGGGCATCATAGCTTCCTGCCAGGTGACCGAAGTTCGCAGGCAGATGGGTCCCTGGGACACACGCGGATGGGCTCCTGCCCGGGTCACAGGCCGCCCACTGCCCCTGCCCCAGATCGGGGGCCGCAAAGCAGCCCTGTCTGAGTCCCCTGCCTCTAGAGGGAGTATTGGACCAACACTTGTAGAAAACGGGGTCCTTGCGGGCCACTCATTGGAGGGACACAAATAAATCTTTGCCGACTTTCTGCTGAAACTTACGAGCGTTCACACCTAAGCCTCTTTCAAGCTCAGCTGTTTAGCTAAACATGAGCTCATGATCTAAATTTACACAATATTGAAGAAAGCAGCTACAAGGGGAGACAATCAGCCAAAACCATCAATACCAGAATTAGATTCCCAAGGCCATCCATCAGATGTAGGAATAATCGGGTGCAAGGCAGAAAATATACATAAAACTGGAACTGAAACAAGGCACAAGGATGTTTTCAAAGACTGGTAGGATCTCTAAAACATTTTTCAAGGACATGTCATTGATAAAGCTAAATACTCCAAGGTTGTGTAATACAACAGATTAATCATTGAGAAGAGTGAAATTATGCTGTTTTGAAAACTATGGCAGGTCAGATTTTCTGCCTAATTATAGAAGAAGATTTCTCTAAAAAATACACATTATTTCAAAGACTTATTGGCTGTGAAATAAGTTAAGGGTATTTCAAATGGCTTGTCTGCAAAGAAAGGTGAGATGTAGGGAATCACAGAAAGTCGAGGGGAAAATAGGTCAATATATACATTGCTGTATGGTGAACTAAGCCTTAGGCCAGCAACAATGGAGAGGACCTGACCCTTAGACACGTACAAGTAAGCTGGAATCTTCAAAAGTTCAAATCTTTATAAGTAAAAAGATTTATTAAAATGAATAACCAAGTGTTTTAATTGACATCAGAAGATGAAAACAATAAACCCTGAGAACATAGAGAAAAGATAAATAAAGTTATGAGCAGAACTTAATACAACAGAAACGTATAAAATTCAGGTGATTTAGTAAATCCAAAGAATCTTCTTTGAAAAGAATTAAAAGACACACTTTGATTAAGGAAAACCAAAACATAAGTAAAGAATATACAGAAAGAGTCAGGACAATGTTAGAGCAGAGAATATATGAAATGCCAGTAAATTTGAACATTTCTGTAAAGTGGACCATTTCCTAGCTCCTAAAGTTTACCAACACTGACACAAGAGGAAATCATTTAAGGTCATCATGTCTGCCCTTGGCATTCTCGGAACGCCCTGGCCTCAGAATGCAGCCTCTGTGGTCCATGGTAACCTGCGGAGAGGGGGCGGGGCTGAGGGAGGTTGGAACACTGCCCTCAATGAGGGAGTGGGTGTGGCCATCTCTGCTGTGACTGAACAGAGGGCAGGGGAGCAGGGGGCCCAGGGCAGGGCCCTCAGAGCCCGGCAGGCCCAGTGGAGTGTCACAAGCTTTTAGGCCCAGGCCAAAAGGCGCCTTCTTTGTCTGCACAGCTGCCCAAACTCTCACCTTTCCACTCAGGCCGCCCTCTTACTTGAAGTTTGTGTGGAACGTGTCCGTGCAGTATACCGCGCTGCACAGCTAAGCATAGGTCTGGGCATCGTAGCTTCCTGCCAGGTGACCGAAGTTCGCAGGCAGATGGGTCCCTGGGACACACGCGGATGGGCTCCTGCCCGGGTCACAGGCCGCCCACTGCCCCTGCCCCAGATCGGGGGCCGCAAAGCGGCCCTGTCTGAGTCCCCTGCCTCTAGAGGGAGTATTGGACCAACACTTGTAGAAAACGGGGTCCTTGCGGGCCACTCATTGGAGGGACACAAATAAATCTTTGCCGACTTTCTGCTGAAACTTACGAGCGTTCACACCTAAGCCTCTTTCAAGCTCAGCTGTTTAGCTAAACATGAGCTCATGATCTAAATTTACACAATATTGAAGAAAGCAGCTACAAGGGGAGACAATCAGCCAAAACCATCAATACCAGAATTAGATTCCCAAGGCCATCCATCAGATGTAGGAATAATCGGGTGCAAGGCAGAAAATATACATAAAACTGGAACTGAAACAAGGCACAAGGATGTTTTCAAAGACTGGTAGGATCTCTAAAACATTTTTCAAGGACATGTCATTGATAAAGCTAAATACTCCAAGGTTGTGTAATACAACAGATTAATCATTGAGAAGAGTGAAATTATGCTGTTTTGAAAACTATGGCAGGTCAGATTTTCTGCCTAATTATAGAAGAAGATTTCTCTAAAAAATACACATTATTTCAAAGACGTACTGGCTGTGAAATAAGTTTAGGGTATTTCAAATGGCTTGTCTGCCAAGAAAGGTGAGATGTAGGGAATCACAGAAAGTCGAGGGGAAAATAGGTCAATATATACATTGCTGTATGGTGAACTAAGCCTTAGGCCAGCAACAATGGAGAGGACCTGACCCTTAGACACGTACAAGTAAGCTGGAATCTTCAAAAGTTCAAATCTTTATAAGTAAAAAGATTTATTAAAATGAATAACCAAGTGTTTTAATTGACATCAGAAGATGAAAACAATAAACCCTGAGAACATAGAGAAAAGATAAATAAAGTTATGAGCAGAACTTAATACAACAGAAAACGTATAAAATTCAGGTGATTTAGTAAGTCCAAAGAATCTTCTTTGAAAAGATTTAAAAGACACACTTTGATTAAGGAAAACCAAAACATAAGTAAAGAATATACAGAAAGAGTCAGGACAATGTTAGAGCAGAGAATATATGAAATGCCAGTAAATTTGGACATTTCTGTAAAGTGCACCATTTCCTAGCTCCTAAAGTTTACCAACACTGACACAAGAGGAAATCATTTAAGGTCATCATGTCTGCCCTTGGCATTCTCGGAACGCCCTGGCCTCAGAATGCAGCCTCTGTGGTCCATGGTAACCTGCGGAGAGGGGGCGGGGCTGAGGGAGGTTGGAACACTGCCCTCACTGAGGGAGTGGGTGTGGCCATCTCTGCTGTGACTCAACAAAGGGCAGGGGAGCAGGGGGCCCAGGGCAGGGCCCTCAGAGCCCGGCAGGCCCAGTGGAGTGTCACAAGCTTTTAGGCCCAGGCCAAAGGGCGCCTTCTTTGTCTGCACAGCTGCCCAAACTCTCACCTTTCCACTCAGGCCGCCCTCTTACTTGAAGTTTGTGTGGAACGTGTCCGCGCAGTATACCGCGCTGCACAGCTAAGCATAGGTCTGGGCATCGTAGCTTCCTGCCAGGTGACCGAAGTTCGCAGGCAGATGGGTCCCTGGAACACACGCGGATGGGCTCCTGCCCGGGTCACAGGCCGCCCACTGCCCCTGCCCCAGATCGGGGGCCGCAAAGCAGCCCTGTCTGAGTCCCCTGCCTCTAGAGGGAGTATTGGACCAACACTTGTAGAAAACGGGGTCCTTGCGGGCCACTCATTGGAGGGACACAAATAAATCTTTGCCGACTTTCTGCTGAAACTTACGAGCGTTCACACCTAAGCCTCTTACAAGGTCAGCTGTTTAGCTAAACATGAGCTCATGATCTAAATTTACACAATATTGAAGAAAGCAGCTACAAGGGGAGACAATCAGCCAAAACCATCAATACCAGAATTAGATTCCCAAGGCCATCCATCAGATGTAGGAATAATCGGGTGCAAGGCAGAAAATATACATAAAACTGGAACTGAAACAAGGCACAAGGATGTTTTCAAAGACTGGTAGGATCTCTAAAACATTTTTCAAGGACATGTCATTGATAAAGCTAAATACTCCAAGGTTGTGTAATACAACAGATTAATCATTGAGAAGAGTGAAATTATGCTGTTTTGAAAACTATGGCAGGTCAGATTTTCTGCCTAATTATAGAAGAAGATTTCTCTAAAAAATACACATTATTTCAAAGACTTATTGGCTGTGAAATAAGTTAAGGGTATTTCAAATGGCTTGTCTGCACAGAAAGGTGAGATGTAGGGAATCACAGAAAGTCGAGGGGAAAATAGGTCAATATATACATTGCTGTATGGTGAACTAAGCCTTAGGCCAGCAACAATGGAGAGGACCTGACCCTTAGACACGTACAAGTAAGCTGGAATCTTCAAAAGTTCAAATCTTTATAAGTAAAAAGATTTATTAAAATGAATAACCAAGTGTTTTAATTGACATCAGAAGATGAAAACAATAAACCCTGAGAACATAGAGAAAAGATAAATAAAGTTATGAGCAGAACTTAATACAACAGAAAACGTATAAAATTCAGGTGATTTAGTAAGTCCAAAGAATCTTCTTTGAAAAGATTTAAAAGACACACTTTGATTAAGGAAAACCAAAACATAAGTAAAGAATATACAGAAAGAGTCAGGACAATGTTAGAGCAGAGAATATATGAAATGCCAGTAAATTTGAACATTTCTGTCAAGTGGACCATTTCCTAGCTCCTAAAGTTTACCAACACTGACACAAGAGGAAATCATTTAAGGTCATCATGTCTGCCCTTGGCATTCTCGGAATGCCCTGGCCTCAGAATGCAGCCTCTGTACTCCATGGTAACCTGCGAAGAGGGGGCGGGGCTGAGGGAGGTTGGAACACTGCCCTCACTGAGGGAGTGGGTGTGGCCATCTCTGCTGTGACTGAACAAAGGGCAGGGGAGCAGGGGGCCCAGGGCAGGGCCCTCAGAGCCCGGCAGGCCCAGTGGAGTGTCACAAGCTTTTAGGCCCAGGCCAAAGGGCGCCTTCTTTGTCTGCACAGCTGCCCAAATTCTCACCTTTCCACTCAGACCGCCCTCTTACTTGAAGTCTGTGTGGAACGTGTCTGCGCAGTATACCGCGCTGCACTGCTAAGCATAGGTCTGGGCATCGTAGCTTCCTGCCAGGTGACCGAAGTTCGCAGGCAGATGGGTCCCTGGGACACACGCGGAGAGGCTCCTGCCCGGGTCACAGGCCGCCCACTGCCCCTGCCCCAGATCGGGAGCCGCAAAGCAGCCCTGTCTGAGTCCCCTGCCTCTAGAGGGATTATTGGACCAACACTTGTAGAAAACGGGTTCCTTGCGGGCCACTCATTGGAGGGACACAAATAAATCTTTGCCGACTTTCTGCTGAAACTTACGAGCGTTCACACCTAAGCCTCTTACAAGGTCAGCTATTTAGCTAAACATGAGCTCATGATCTAAATTTACACAATATTGAAGAAAGCAGCTACAAGGGGAGACAATCAGCCAAAACCATCAATACCAGATTTAGATTCCCAAGGCCATCCATCAGATGTAGGAATAATCGGGTGCAAGGCAGAAAATATACATAAAACTGGAACTGAAACAAGGCACAAGGATGTTTTCAAAGACTGGTAGGATCTCTAAAACATTTTTCAAGGACATGTCATTGATAAAGTTAAATACTCCAAGGTTGTGTAATACAACAGATTAATCATTGAGAAGAGTGAAATTATGCTGTTTTGAAAACTATGGCAGGTCAGATTTTCTGCCTAATTATAGAAGAAGATTTCTCTAAAAAATACACATTATTTCAAAGACTTATTGGCTGTGAAATACGTTAAGGGTATTTCAAATGGCTTGTCTGCAAAGAAAGGTGAGATGTAGGGAATCACAGAAAGTCGAGGGGAAAATAGGTCAATATATACATTGCTGTATGGTGAACTAAGCCTTAGGCCAGCAACAATGGAGAGGACGTGACCCTTAGACACGTACAAGTAAGCTGGAATCTTCAAAAGTTCAAATCTTTATAAGTAAAAAGATTTATTAAAATGAATAACCAAGTGTTTTAATTGACATCAGAAGATGAAAACAATAAACCCTGAGAACATAGAGAAAAGATAAATAAAGTTATGAGCAGAACTTAATACAACAGAAAACGTATAAAATTCAGGTGATTTACTAAGTCCAAAGAATCTTCTTTGAAAAGATTTAAAAGACACACTTCGATTAAGGAAAACCAAAACATAAGTAAAGAATATACATAAAGAGTCAGGACAATGTTAGAGCAGAGAATATATGAAATGCCAGTAAATTTGAACATTTCTGTCAAGTGGACCATTTCCTAGCTCCTAAAGTTTACCAACACTGACACAAGAGGAAATCATTTAAGGTCATCATGTCTGCCCTTGGCATTCTCGGAACGCCCTGGCCTCAGAATGCAGCCTCTGTGGTCCATGGTAACCTGCGGAGAGGGGGCGGGGCTGAGGGAGGTTGGAACACTGCCCTCACTGAGGGAGTGGGTGTGGCCATCTCTGCTGTGACTGAACAAAGGGCAGGGGAGCAGGGGGCCCAGGGCAGGGCCCTCAGAGCCCGGCAGGCCCAGTGGAGTGTCACAAGCTTTTAGGCCCAGGCCAAAGGGCGCCTTCTTTGTCTGCACAGCTGCCCAAACTCTCACCTTTCCACTCAGGCCGCCCTCTTACTTGAAGTGTGTGTGGAACGTGTCCGTGCAGTATACCGCACTGCACAGCTAAGCATAGGTCTGGGCATCGTAGCTTCCTGCCAGGTGACCGAAGTTCGCAGGCAGATGGGTCCCTGGGACACACGCGGATGGGCTCCTGCCCGGGTCACAGGCCGCCCACTGCCCCTGCCCCAGATCGGGGGACGCAAAGCAGCCCTGTCTGAGTCCCCTGCCTCTAGAGGGAGTATTGGACCAACACTTGTAGAAAACGGGGTCCTTGCGGGCCACTCATTGGAGGGACACAAATAAATCTTTGCCGACTTTCTGCTGAAACTTACGAGCGTTCACACCTAAGCCTCTTACAAGGTCAGCTGTTTAGCTAAACATGAGCTCATGATCTAAATTTACACAATAATGAAGAAAGCAGCTACAAGGGGAGACAATCAGCCAAAACCATCAATACCAGAATTAGATTCCCAAGGCCATCCATCAGATGTAGGAATAATCGGGTGCAAGGCAGAAAATATACATAAAACTGGAACTGAAACAAGGCACAAGGATGTTTTCAAAGACTGGTAGGATCTCTAAAACATTTTTCAAGGACATGTCATTGATAAAGCTAAATACTCCAAGGTTGTGTAATACAACAGATTAATCATTGAGAAGAGTGAAATTATGCTGTTTTGAAAACTATGGCAGGTCAGATTTTCTGCCTAATTATAGAAGAAGATTTCTCTAAAAAATACACATTATTTCAAAGACTTATTGGCTGTGAAATAAGTTAAGGGTATTTCAAATGGCTTGTCTGCAAAGAAAGGTGAGATGTAGGGAATCACAGAAAGTCGAGGGGAAAATAGGTCAATATATACATTGCTGTATGGTGAACTAAGCCTTAGGCCAGCAACAATGGAGAGGACCTGACCCTTAGACACGTACAAGTAAGCTGGAATCTTCAAAAGTTCAAATCTTTATAAGTAAAAAGATTTATTAAAATGAATAACCAAGTGTTTTAATTGACATCAGAAGATGAAAACAATAAACCCTGAGAACATAGAGAAAAGATAAATAAAGTTATGAGCAGAACTTAATACAACAGAAAACGTATAAAATTCAGGTGATTTAGTAAGTCCAAAGAATCTTCTTTGAAAAGATTTAAAAGACACACTTCGATTAAGGAAAACCAAAACATAAGTAAAGAATATACATAAAGAGTCAGGACAATGTTAGAGCAGAGAATATATGAAATGCCACTAAATTTGAACATTTCTGTCAAGTGGACCATTTCCTAGCTCCTAAAGTTTACCAACACTGACACAAGAGGAAATCATTTAAGGTCATCATGTCTGCCCTTGGCATTCTCGGAACGCCCTGGCCTCAGAATGCAGTCTCTGTAGTCCATGGTAACCTGCAGAGAGGGGGCGGGGCTGAGGGAGGTTGGAACACTGCCCTCACTGAGGGAGTGGGTGTGGCCATCTCTGCTGTGACTGAACAAAGGGCAGGGGAGCAGGGGGCCCAGGGCAGGGCCCTCAGAGCCCGGCAGGCCCAGTGGAGTGTCACAAGCTTTTAGGCCCAGGCCAAAGGGCGCCTTCTTTGTCTGCACAGCTGCCCAAACTCTCACCTTTCCACTCAGGCCGCCCTCTTACTTGAAGTGTGTGTGGAACGTGTCCGTGCAGTATACCGCACTGCACAGCTAAGCATAGGTCTGGGCATCGTAGCTTCCTGCCAGGTGACCGAAGTTCGCAGGCAGATGGGTCCCTGGGACACACGCGGATGGGCTCCTGCCCGGGTCACAGGCCGCCCACTGCCCCTGCCCCAGATCGGGGGCCGCAAAGCAGCCCTGTCTGAGTCCCCTGCCTCTAGAGGGATTATTGGACCAACACTTGTAGAAAACGGGTTCCTTGCGGGCCACTCATTGGAGGGACACAAATAAATCTTTGCCGACTTTCTGCTGGAACTTACGAGCGTTCACACCTAAGCCTCTTACAAGGTCAGCTATTTAGCTAAACATGAGCTCATGATCTAAATTTACACAATATTGAAGAAAGCAGCTACAAGGGGAGACAATCAGCCAAAACCATCAATACCAGATTTAGATTCCCAAGGCCATCCATCAGATGTAGGAATAATCGGGTGCAAGGCAGAAAATATACATAAAACTGGAACTGAAACAAGGCACAAGGATGTTTTCAAAGACTGGTAGGATCTCTAAAACATTTTTCAAGGACATGTCATTGATAAAGTTAAATACTCCAAGGTTGTGTAATACAACAGATTAATCATTGAGAAGAGTGAAATTATGCTGTTTTGAAAACTATGGCAGGTCAGATTTTCTGCCTAATTATAGAAGAAGATTTCTCTAAAAAATACACATTATTTCAAAGACTTATTGGCTGTGAAATAAGTTAAGGGTATTTCAAATGGCTTGTCTGCACAGAAAGGTGAGATGTAGGGAATCACAGAAAGTCGAGGGGAAAATAGGTCAATATATACATTGCTGTATGGTGAACTAAGCCTTAGGCCAGCAACAATGGAGAGGACCTGACCCTTAGACACGTACAAGTAAGCTGGAATCTTCAAAAGTTCAAATCTTTATAAGTAAAAAGATTTATTAAAATGAATAACCAAGTGTTTTAATTGACATCAGAAGATGAAAACAATAAACCCTGAGAACATAGAGAAAAGATAAATAAAGTTATGAGCAGAACTTAATACAACAGAAAACGTATAAAATTCAGGTGATTTAGTAAGTCCAAAGAATCTTCTTTGAAAAGATTTAAAAGACACACTTTGATTAAGGAAAACCAAAACATAAGTAAAGAATATACAGAAAGAGTCAGGACAATGTTAGAGCAGAGAATATATGAAATGCCAGTAAATTTGAACATTTCTGTCAAGTGGACCATTTCCTAGCTCCTAAAGTTTACCAACACTGACACAAGAGGAAATCATTTAAGGTCATCATGTCTGCCCTTGGCATTCTCGGAATGCCCTGGCCTCAGAATGCAGCCTCTGTACTCCATGGTAACCTGCGAAGAGGGGGCGGGGCTGAGGGAGGTTGGAACACTGCCCTCACTGAGGGAGTGGGTGTGGCCATCTCTGCTGTGACTGAACAAAGGGCAGGGGAGCAGGGGGCCCAGGGCAGAGCCCTCAGAGCCCGGCAGGCCCAGTGGAGTGTCACAAGCTTTTAGGCCCAGGCCAAAGGGCGCCTTCTTTGTCTGCACAGCTGCCCAAATTCTCACCTTTCCACTCAGACCGCCCTCTTACTTGAAGTCTGTGTGGAACGTGTCTGCGCAGTATACCGCGCTGCACAGCTAAGCATAGGTCTGGGCATCGTAGCTTCCTGCCAGGTGACCGAAGTTCGCAGGCAGATGGGTCCCTGGGACACACGCGGAGAGGCTCCTGCCCGGGTCACAGGCCGCCCACTGCCCCTGCCCCAGATCGGGAGCCGCAAAGCAGCCCTGTCTGAGTCCCCTGCCTCTAGAGGGATTATTGGACCAACACTTGTAGAAAACGGGTTCCTTGCGGGCCACTCATTGGAGGGACACAAATAAATCTTTGCCGACTTTCTGCTGAAACTTACGAGCGTTCACACCTAAGCCTCTTACAAGGTCAGCTATTTAGCTAAACATGAGCTCATGATCTAAATTTACACAATATTGAAGAAAGCAGCTACAAGGGGAGACAATCAGCCAAAACCATCAATACCAGATTTAGATTCCCAAGGCCATCCATCAGATGTAGGAATAATCGGGTGCAAGGCAGAAAATATACATAAAACTGGAACTGAAACAAGGCACAAGGATGTTTTCAAAGACTGGTAGGATCTCTAAAACATTTTTCAAGGACATGTCATTGATAAAGTTAAATACTCCAAGGTTGTGTAATACAACAGATTAATCATTGAGAAGAGTGAAATTATGCTGTTTTGAAAACTATGGCAGGTCAGATTTTCTGCCTAATTATAGAAGAAGATTTCTCTAAAAAATACACATTATTTCAAAGACTTATTGGCTGTGAAATACGTTAAGGGTATTTCAAATGGCTTGTCTGCAAAGAAAGGTGAGATGTAGGGAATCACAGAAAGTCGAGGGGAAAATAGGTCAATATATACATTGCTGTATGGTGAACTAAGCCTTAGGCCAGCAACAATGGAGAGGACGTGACCCTTAGACACGTACAAGTAAGCTGGAATCTTCAAAAGTTCAAATCTTTATAAGTAAAAAGATTTATTAAAATGAATAACCAAGTGTTTTAATTGACATCAGAAGATGAAAACAATAAACCCTGAGAACATAGAGAAAAGATAAATAAAGTTATGAGCAGAACTTAATACAACAGAAAACGTATAAAATTCAGGTGATTTAGTAAGTCCAAAGAATCTTCTTTGAAAAGATTTAAAAGACACACTTCGATTAAGGAAAACCAAAACATAAGTAAGGAATATACATAAAGAGTCAGGACAATGTTAGAGCAGAGAATATATGAAATGCCAGTAAATTTGAACATTTCTGTAAAGTGGACCATTTCCTAGCTCCTAAAGTTTACCAACACTGACACAAGAGGAAATCATTTAAGGTCATCATGTCTGCCCTTGGCATTCTCGGAACGCCCTGGCCTCAGAATGCAGCCTCTGTGGTCCATGGTAACCTGCGGAGAGGGGGCGGGGCTGAGGGAGGTTGGAACACTGCCCTCACTGAGGGAGTGGGTGTGGCCATCTCTGCTGTGACTGAACAAAGGGCAGGGGAGCAGGGGGCCCAGGGCAGGGCCCTCAGAGCCCGGCAGGCCCAGTGGAGTGTCACAAGCTTTTAGGCCCAGGCCAAAGGGCGCCTTCTTTGTCTGCACAGCTGCCCAAACTCTCACCTTTCCACTCAGGCCGCCCTCTTACTTGAAGTGTGTGTGGAACGTGTCCGTGCAGTATACCGCACTGCACAGCTAAGCATAGGTCTGGGCATCGTAGCTTCCTGCCAGGTGACCGAAGTTCGCAGGCAGATGGGTCCCTGGGACACACGCGGATGGGCTCCTGCCCGGGTCACAGGCCGCCCACTGCCCCTGCCCCAGATCGGGGGCCGCAAAGCAGCCCTGTGTGAGTCCCCTGCCTCTAGAGGGAGTATTGGACCAACACTTGTAGAAAACGGGGTCCTTGCGGGCCACTCATTGGAGGGACACAAATAAATCTTTGCCGACTTTCTGCTGAAACTTACGAGCGTTCACACCTAAGCCTCTTACAAGGTCAGCTGTTTAGCTAAACATGAGCTCATGATCTAAATTTACACAATAATGAAGAAAGCAGCTACAAGGGGAGACAATCAGCCAAAACCATCAATACCAGAATTAGATTCCCAAGGCCATCCATCAGATGTAGGAATAATCGGGTGCAAGGCAGAAAATATACATAAAACTGGAACTGAAACAAGGCACAAGGATGTTTTCAAAGACTGGTAGGATCTCTAAAACATTTTTCAAGGACATGTCATTGATAAAGCTAAATACTCCAAGGTTGTGTAATACAACAGATTAATCATTGAGAAGAGTGAAATTATGCTGTTTTGAAAACTATGGCAGGTCAGATTTTCTGCCTAATTATAGAAGAAGATTTCTCTAAAAAATACACATTATTTCAAAGACTTATTGGCTGTGAAATATGTTAAGGGTATTTCAAATGGCTTGTCTGCAAAGAAAGGTGAGATGTAGGGAATCACAGAAAGTCGAGGGGAAAATAGGTCAATATATACATTGCTGTATGGTGAACTAAGCCTTAGGCCAGCAACAATGGAGAGGACCTGACCCTTAGACACGTACAAGTAAGCTGGAATCTTCAAAAGTTCAAATCTTTATAAGTAAAAAGATTTATTAAAATGAATAACCAAGTGTTTTAATTGACATCAGAAGATGAAAACAATAAACCCTGAGAACATAGAGAAAAGATAAATAAAGTTATGAGCAGAACTTAATACAACAGAAAACGTATAAAATTGAGGTGATTTAGTAAGTCCAAAGAATCTTCTTTGAAAAGAATTAAAAGACACACTTTGATTAAGGAAAACCAAAACATAAGTAAAGAATATACAGAAAGAGTCAGGACAATGTTAGAGCAGAGAATATATGAAATGCCAGTAAATTTGGACATTTCTGTAAAGTGGACCATTTCCTAGCTCCTAAAGTTTACCAACACTGACACAAGAGGAAATCATTTAAGGTCATCATGTCTGCCCTTGGCATTCTCGGAACGCCCTGGCCTCAGAATGCAGCCTCTGTAGTCCATGGTAACCTGCGGAGAGGGGGCGGGGCTGAGGGAGGTTGGAACACTGCCCTCACTGAGGGAGTGGGTGTGGCCATCTCTGCTGTGACTGAACAAAGGGCAGGGGAGCAGGGGGCCCAGGGCAGGGCCCTCAGAGCCCGGCAGGCCCAGTGGAGTGTCACAAGCTTTTAGGCCCAGGCCAAAGGGCGCCTTCTTTGTCTGCACAGCTGCCCAAACTCTCACCTTTCCACTCAGGCCGCCCTCTTACTTGAAGTGTGTGTGGAACGTGTCCGTGCAGTATACCGCGCTGCACAGCTAAGCATAGGTCTGGGCATCGTAGCTTCCTGCCAGGTGACCGAAGTTCGCAGGCAGATGGGTCCCTGGGACACACGCGGATGGGCTCCTGCCCGGGTCACCGGCCGCCCACTGCCACTGCCCCAG
This sequence comes from Mesoplodon mirus, assembly GCF_964341445.2. Lineage (NCBI taxonomy): Eukaryota > Metazoa > Chordata > Mammalia > Artiodactyla > Ziphiidae > Mesoplodon > Mesoplodon mirus. The sequence continues at coordinate 18,297 of NW_028295357.1, forward strand.
ATCGGGGGACGCAAAGCAGCCCTGTCTGAGTCCCCTGCCTCTAGAGGGAGTATTGGACCAACACTTGTAGAAAACGGGGTCCTTGCGGGCCACTCATTGGAGGGACACAAATAAATCTTTGCCGACTTTCTGCTGAAACTTACGAGCGTTCACACCTAAGCCTCTTACAAGGTCAGCTGTTTAGCTAAACATGAGCTCATGATCTAAATTTACACAATATTGAAGAAAGCAGCTACAAGGGGAGACAATCAGCCAAAACCATCAATACCAGAATTAGATTCCCAAGGCCATCCATCAGATGTAGGAATAATCGGGTGCAAGGCAGAAAATATACATAAAACTGGAACTGAAACAAGGCACAAGGATGTTTTCAAAGACTGGTAGGATCTCTAAAACATTTTTCAAGGACATGTCATTGATAAAGCTAAATAGTCCAAGGTTGTGTAATACAACAGATTAATCATTGAGAAGAGTGAAATTATGCTGTTTTGAAAACTATGGCAGGTCAGATTTTCTGCCTAATTATAGAAGAAGATTTCTCTAAAAAATACACATTATTTCAAAGACTTATTGGCTGTGAAATACGTTAAGGGTATTTCAAATGGCTTGTCTGCAAAGAAAGGTGAGATGTAGGGAATCACAGAAAGTCGAGGGGAAAATAGGTCAATATATACATTGCTGTATGGTGAACTAAGCCTTAGGCCAGCAACAATGGAGAGGACCTGACCCTTAGACACGTACAAGTAAGCTGGAATCTTCAAAAGTTCAAATCTTTATAAGTAAAAAGATTTATTAAAATGAATAACCAAGTGTTTTAATTGACATCAGAAGATGAAAACAATAAACCCTGAGAACATAGAGAAAAGATAAATAAAGTTATGAGCAGAACTTAATACAACAGAAAACGTATAAAATTGAGGTGATTTAGTAAGTCCAAAGAATCTTCTTTGGAAAGAATTAAAAGACACACTTTGATTAAGGAAAACCAAAACATAAGTAAAGAATATACAGAAAGAGTCAGGACAATGTTAGAGCAGAGAATATATGAAATGCCAGTAAATTTGAACATTTCTGTCAAGTGGACCATTTCCTAGCTCCTAAAGTTTACCAACACTGACACAAGAGGAAATCATTTAAGGTCATCATGTCTGCCCTTGGCATTCTCGGAACGCCCCGGCCTCAGAATGCAGCCTCTGTAGTCCATGGTAACCTGCGGAGAGGGGGCGGGGCTGAGGGAGTTTGGAACACTGCCCTCACTGAGGGAGTGGTTGTGGCCATCTCTGCTGTGACTGAACAAAGGGCAGGGGAGCAGGGGGCCCAGGGCAGGGCCCTCAGAGCCCGGCAGGCCCAGTGGAGTGTCACAAGCTTTTAGGCCCAGGTCAAAGGGCGCCTTCTTTGTCTGCACAGCTGCCCAAATTCTCACCTTTCCACTCAGGCCGCCCTCTTACTTGAAGTCTGTGTGGAACGTGTCCGCGCAGTATACCGCGCTGCACAGCTAAGCATAGGTCTGGGCATCGTAGCTTCCTGCCAGGTGACCGAAGTTCGCAGGGAGATGGGTCCCTGGGACACACGCGGAGAGGCTCCTGCCCGGGTCACAGGCCGCCCACTGCCCCTGCCCCAGATCGGGAGCCGCAAAGCAGCTCTGTCTGAGTCCCCTGCCTCTAGAGGGATTATTGGACCAACACTTGTAGAAAACGGGTTCCTTGCGGGCCACTCATTGGAGGGACACAAATAAATCTTTGCCGACTTTCTGCTGAAACTTACGAGCGTTCACACCTAAGCCTCTTACAAGGTCAGATATTTAGCTAAACATGAGCTCATGATCTAAATTTACACAATATTGAAGAAACCAGCTACAAGGGGAGACAATCAGCCAAAACCATCAATACCAGAATTAGATTCCCAAGGCCATCCATCAGATGTAGGAATAATCGGGTGCAAGGCAGAAAATATACATAAAACTGGAACTGAAACAAGGCACAAGGATGTTTTCAAAGACTGGTAGGATCTCTAAAACATTTTTCAAGGACATGTCATTGATAAAGTTAAATACTCCAAGGTTGTGTAATACAACAGATTAATCATTGAGAAGAGTGAAATTATGCTGTTTTGAAAACTATGGCAGGTCAGATTTTCTGCCTAATTATAGAAGAAGATTTCTCTAAAAAATACACATTATTTCAAAGACTTATTGGCTGTGAAATAAGTTTAGGGTACTTCAAATGGCTTGTCTGCAAAGAAAGGTGAGATGTAGGGAATCACAGAATGTCGAGGGGAAAATAGGTCAATATATACATTGCTGTATGGTGAACTAAGCCTTAGGCCAGCAACAATGGAGAGGACCTGACCCTTAGACACGTACAAGTAAGCTGGAATCTTCAAAAGTTCAAATCTTTATAAGTAAAAAGATTTATTAAAATGAATAACCAAGTGTTTTAATTGACATCAGAAGATGAAAACAATAAACCCTGAGAACATAGAGAAAAGATAAATAAAGTTATGAGCAGAACTTAATACAACAGAAAACGTATAAAATTCAGGTGATTTAGTAAGTCCAAAGAATCTTCTTTGAAAAGATTTAAAAGACACACTTTGATTAAGGAAAACCAAAACATAAGTAAAGAATATACAGAAAGAGTCAGGACAATGTTAGAGCAGAGAATATATGAAATGCCAGTAAATTTGAACATTTCTGTAAAGTGGACCATTTCCTAGCTCCTAAAGTTTACCAACACTGACACAAGAGGAAATCATTTAAGGTCATGATGTCTGCCTTTGGCATTCTCGGAACGCCGTGGCCTCAGAATGCAGCCTCTGTAGTCCATGGTAACCTGCGGAGTGGGGGCGGGGCTGATGGAGGTTGGAACACTGCTCTCACTGAGGGAGTGCGTGTGGCCACTTCTGCTGTGACTGAACAAAGGGCAGGGAAGCAGGGGGCCCAGGGCAGGGCCCTCAGGGCCCGGCAGGCCCAGTGGAGTGTCTCAAGCTTTTAGGCCCAGGCCAAAGGGCGCCTTCTTTGTCTGCACAGCTGACCAAACTCTCACCTTTCCACTCAGGCCGCCCTCTTACTTGAAGTGTGTGTGGAACGTGTCCGCGCAGTACACCGCGCTGCACAGCTAAGCATAGTTCTGGGCATCGCAGCTTCCTGCAAGGTGACCGAAGTTCGCAGGCAGATGGGTCCCTGGGACACACGTGGAGGGGCTCCTGCCCAGGTCACAGTCTGCCCACTGCCCCTGCCCCAGATCGGGGGACGCAAAGCAGCCCTGTCTGAGTCCCCTGCCTCTAGAGGGAGTATTGGACCAACACTTGTAGAAAACGGGATCCTTGCGGGCCACTCGTTGGAGGGACACAAATAAATATTTGCCGACTTTTTGCTGAAACTTACGAGCGTTCATACCTAAGGCTCTTACAAGGTCAGCTGTTTAGCTAAACATGAGCTCATGATCTAAATTTACACAATATTGAAGAAAGCAGCTACAAGGGGAGACAATCAGCCAAAACCATCAATACCAGAATTAGATTCCCAAGGCCATCCATCAGATGAAGGAATAATCGGGTGCAAGGCAGAAAATATACATAAAACTGGAACTGAAACAAGGCACAAGGATGTTTTCAAAGACTGGTAGGATCTCTAAAACATTTTTCAAGGACATGTCATTGATAAAGCTAAATACTCCAAGGTTGTGTAATACAACAGATTAATCATTGAGAAGAGTGAAATTATGCTGTTTTGAAAACTATGGCAGGTCAGATTTTCTGCCTAATTATATAAGAAGATTTCTCTAAAAAATACACATTATTTCAAAGACTAATTGGCTGTGAAATAAGTTTAGGGTAATTCAAATGGCTTGTCTGCAAAGAAAGGTGATATGTAGGGAATCACAGAAAGTCGAGGGGAAAATAGGTCAATATATACATTGCTGTATGGTGAACTAAGCCTTAGGCCAGCAACAATGGAGAGGACCTGACCCTTAGACACGTACAAGTAAGCTGGAATCTTCAAAAGTTCAAATCTTTATAAGTAAAAAGATTTATTAAAATGAATAACCAAGTGTTTTAATTGACATCAGAAGATGAAAACAATAAACCCTGAGAACATAGAGAAAAGATAAATAAAGATATGAGCAGAACTTAATACAACAGAAAACGTATAAAATTCAGGTGATTTAGTAAGTCCAAACAATCTTCTTTGAAAAGATTTAAAAGACACACTTTGATTAAGGAAAACCAAAACATAAGTAAAGAATATACAGAAAGAGTCAGGACAATGTTAGAGCAGAGAATATATGAAATGCCAGTAAATTTGAACATTTCTGTCAAGTGGACCATTTCCTAGCTCCTAAAGTTTACCAACACTGACACAAGAGGAAATCATTTAAGGTCATGATGTCTGCCCTTGGCATTCTCGGAACGCCCTGGCCTCAGAATGCAGCCTCTGTAGTCCATGGTAACCTGCGGAGAGGGGGCGGGGCTGAGGGAGGTTGGAACACTGCCCTCACTGAGGGAGTGGGTGTAGCCATCTCTGCTCTGACTGAACAAAGGGCAGGGGAGCAGGGGGCCCAGGGCAGGGCCCTCAGAGCCCGGCAGGACCAGTGGAGTGTCACAAGCTTTTAGGCCCAGGCCAAAGGTTGCCTTCTTTGTCTGCACAGCTGCCCAAACTCTCACCTTTCCACTCAGGCCACCCTCTTACTTGAAGTGTGTGTGGAACGTGTCCGCGCAGTATACCGCGCTGCACAGCTAAGCATAGGTCTGGGCATCGTAGCTTCCTGCCATGTGACCGAAGTTCGAAGGCAGATGGGTCCCTGGGACACACGCGGAGAGGCTCCGGCGCGGGTCAAAGGCCGCCCACGGCACCTGCCCAAGATCGGGGGCCGCAAAGCAGCCCTGTCTGAGTCCCCTGCCTCTAGAGGGAGTATTGGACCAACACTTGTAGAAAACGGGGTCCTTGCGGGCCACTCATTGGAGGGACACAAATAAATCTTTGCCGACTTTCTGCTGAAACTTACGAGCGTTCACACCTAAGCCTCTTACAAGGTCAGCTGTTTAGCTAAACATGAGCTCATGATCTAAATTTACACAATAATGAAGAAAGCAGCTACAAGGGGAGACAATCAGCCAAAACCATCAATACCAGAATTAGATTCCCAAGGCCATCCATCAGATGTAGGAATAATCGGGTGCAAGGCAGAAAATATACATAAAACTGGAACTGAAACAAGGCACAAGGATGTTTTCAAAGACTGGTAGGATCTCTAAAACATTTTTCAAGGACATGTCATTGATAAAGCTAAATACTCCAAGGTTGTGTAATACAACAGATTAATCATTGAGAAGAGTGAAATTATGCTGTTTTGAAAACTATGGCAGGTCAGATTTTCTGCCTAATTATAGAAGAAGATTTCTCTAAAAAATACACATTATTTCAAAGACTTATTGGCTGTGAAATACGTTAAGGGTATTTCAAATGGCTTGTCTGCAAAGAAAGGTGAGATGTAGGGAATCACAGAAAGTCGAGGGGAAAATAGGTCAATATATACATTGCTGTATGGTGAACTAAGCCTTAGGCCAGCAACAATGGAGAGGACCTGACCCTTAGACACGTACAAGTAAGCTGGAATCTTCAAAAGTTCAAATCTTTATAAGTAAAAAGATTTATTAAAATGAATAACCAAGTGTTTTAATTGACATCAGAAGATGAAAACAATAAACCCTGAGAACATAGAGAAAAGATAAATAAAGTTATGAGCAGAACTTAATACAACAGAAAACGTATAAAATTGAGGTGATTTAGTAAGGCCAAAGAATCTTCTTTGAAAAGAATTAAAAGACACACTTTGATTAAGGAAAACCAAAACATAAGTAAAGAATATACAGAAAGAGTCAGGACAATGTTAGAGCAGAGAATATATGAAATGCCAGTAAATTTGGACATTTCTGTAAAGTGGACCATTTCCTAGCTCCTAAAGTTTACCAACACTGACACAAGAGGAAATCATTTAAGGTCATCATGTCTGCCCTTGGCATTCTCGGAACGCCCTGGCCTCAGAATGCAGCCTCTGTAGTCCATGGTAACCTGCGGAGAGGGGGCGGGGCTGAGGGAGGTTGGAACACTGCCCTCACTGAGGGAGTGGGTGTGGCCATCTCTGCTGTGACTGAACAAAGGGCAGGGGAGCAGGGGGCCAAGGGCGGGGCCCTCAGAGCCCGGCAGGCCCAGTGGAGTGTCACAAGCTTTTAGGCCCAGGCCAAAGGGCGCCTTCTTTGTCTGCACAGCTGCCCAAACTCTCACCTTTCCACTCAGGCCGCCCTCTTACTTGAAGTGTGTGTGGAACGTGTCCGTGCAGTATACCGCGCTGCACAGCTAAGCATAGGTCTGGGCATCGTAGCTTCCTGCCAGGTGACCGAAGTTCGCAGGCAGATGGGTCCCTGGGACACACGCGGAGGGGCTCCTGCCCGGGTCACAGGCCGCCCACTGCCCCTGCCCCAGATCGGGGGACGCAAAGCAGCCCTGTCTGAGTCCCCTGCGTCTAGAGGGAGTATTGGACCAACACTTGTAGAAAACGGGGTCCTTGCGGGCCACTCATTGGAGGGACACAAATAAATCTTTGCCGACTTTCTGCTGAAACTTACGAGCGTTCACACCTAAGCCTCTTACAAGGTCAGCTGTTTAGCTAAACATGAGCACATGATCTAAATTTACACAATATTGAAGAAAGCAGCTACAAGGGGAGACAATCAGCCAAAACCATCAATACCAGAATTAGATTCCCAAGGCCATCCATCAGATGTAGGAATAATCGGGTGCAAGGCAGAAAATATACATAAAACTGGAACTGAAACAAGGCACAAGGATGTTTTCAAAGACTGGTAGGATCTCTAAAACATTTTTCAAGGACATGTCATTGATAAAGCTAAATACTCCAAGGTTGTGTAATACAACAGATTAATCATTGAGAAGAGTGAAATTATGCTGTTTTGAAAACTATGGCAGGTCAGATTTTCTGCCTAATTATAGAAGAAGATTTCTCTAAAAAATACACATTATTTCAAAGACTTATTGGCTGTGAAATAAGTTAAGGGTATTTCAAATGGCTTGTCTGCAAAGAAAGGTGAGATGTAGGGAATCACAGAAAGTCGAGGGGAAAATAGGTCAATATATACATTGCTGTATGGTGAACTAAGCCTTAGGCCAGCAACAATGGAGAGGACCTGACCCTTAGACACGTACAAGTAAGCTGGAATCTTCAAAAGTTCAAATCTTTATAAGTAAAAAGATTTATTAAAATGAATAACCAAGTGTTTTAATTGACATCAGAAGATGAAAACAATAAACCCTGAGAACATAGAGAAAAGATAAATAAAGATATGAGCAGAACTTAATACAACAGAAAACGTATAAAATTCAGGTGATTTAGTAAATCCAAAGAATCTTCTTTGAAAAGAATTAAAAGACACACTTTGATTAAGGAAAACCAAAACATAAGTAAAGAATATACAGAAAGAGTCAGGACAATGTTAGAGCAGAGAATATATGAAATGCCAGTAAATTTGAACATTTCTGTCAAGTGGACCATTTCCTAGCTCCTGAAGTTTACCAACACTGACACAAGAGGAAATCATTTAAGGTCATGATGTCTGCCTTTGGCATTCTCGGAACGCCCTGGCCTCAGAATGCAGCCTCTGTAGTCCATGGTAACCTGCGGAGAGGGGGCGGGGCTGAGGGAGGTTGGAACACTGCCCTCACTGAGGGAGTGGGTGTGGCCATCTCTGCTGTGACTGAACAAAGGGCAGGGGAACAGGGGGCCGAGGGCAGGGCCCTCAGAGCCCGGCAGGCCCAGTGGAGTGTCACAAGTTTTTAGGCCCAGGCCAAAGGGCGCCTTCTTTGTCTGCATAGCTGCCCAAACTCTCACCTTTCCACTCAGGCCGCCCTCTTACTTGAAGTGTGTGTGGAACTTGTCCGCGCAGTACACCGCGCTGCACAGCTAAGCATAGTTCTGGGCATCGCAGCTTCCTGCCAGGTGACCGAAGTTTGCAGGCAGATGGGTCCCTGGGACACACGCGGAGGGGCTCCTGCCCGGGTCACAGGCCGCCCACTGCCCCTGCCTCAGTTCGGGGGACGCAAAGCAGCCCTGTCTGAGTCCCCTGCCTCTAGAGTGAGTATTGGAACAACACTTGTAGAAAACGGGATCCTTGCGGGCCACTCGTTGGAGGGACACAAATAAATCTTTGCCGACTTTTTGCTGAAACTTATGAGCGTTCATACCTAAGCCTCTTACAAGGTCAGCTGTTTAGCTAAACATGAGCTCATGATCTAAATTTACACAATAATGAAGAAAGCAGCTACAAGGGGAGACAATCAGCCAAAACCATCAATACCAGAATTAGATTCCCAAGGCCATCCATCAGATGAAGGAATAATCGGGTGCAAGGCAGAAAATATACATAAAACTGGAACTGAAACAAGGCACAAGGATGTTTTCAAAGACTGGTAGGATCTCTAAAACATTTTTCAAGGACATGTCATTGATAAAGCTAAATACTCCAAGGTTGTGTAATACAACAGATTAATCATTGAGAAGAGTGAAATTATGCTGTTTTGAAAACTATGGCAGGTCAGATTTTCTGCCTAATTCTAGAAGAAGATTTCTCTAAAAAATACACATTATTTCAAAGACTTATTGGCTGTGAAATAAGTTAAGGGTATTTCAAATGGCTTGTCTGCAAAGAAAGGTGAGATGTAGGGAATCACAGAAAGTCGAGGGGAAAATAGGTAAATATATACATTGCTGTATGGTGAACTAAGCCTTAGGCCAGCAGCAATGGAGAGGACCTGACCCTTAGAAACGTACAAGTAAGCTGGAATCTTCAAAAGTTCAAATCTTTATAAGTAAAAAGATTTATTAAAATGAATAACCAAGTGTTTTAATTGACATCAGAAGATGAAAACAATAAACCCTAAGAACATAGGGAACAGATAAATAAAGATATGAGCAGAACTTAATACAACAGAAAACGTATAAAATTCAGGTGATTTAGTAAGTCCAAAGAATTTTCTTTGAAAAGATTTAAAAGACACACTTTGATTAAGGAAAACCAAAACATAAGTAAAGAATATACAGAAAGAGTCAGGACAATGTTAGAACAGAGAATGTATGAAATGCCAGTAAATTTGAACATTTCTGTAAAGTGGACCATTTCCTAGCTCCAAAAGTTTACCAACACTGACACAGGAGGAAATCATTTAAGGTCATCATGTCTGCCCTTGGCATTCTCGGAACGCCCTGGCCTCAGAATGCAGCCTCTGTAGTCCATGGTAACCTGCGGAGAGGGGGCGGGGCTGAGGGAGGTTGGAACACTGCCCTCACTGAGGGAGTGGGTGTGGCCATCTCTGCTGTGACTGAACAAAGGGCAGGGGAGCAGGGGGCCCAGGGCAGGGCCCTCAGAGCCCGGCAGGCCCTGTGGAGTGTGACAAGCTTTTAGGCCCAGGCCAAAGGGCGCCTTCTTTGTCTGCACAGCTGCCCAAACTCTCACCTTTCCACTCAGGCCGCCCTCTTACTTGAAGTGTGTGTGGTACCTGTCCGCTCAGTACACCGCGCTGCACAGCTAAGCATAGGTCTGGGCATCGTAGCTTCCTGCCAGGTGACCGAAGTTCGCAGGCAGATGGGTCCCTGGGACACACGCGTAGGGGCTCCTGCCCGGGTCACAGCCCGCCCACTGCCCCTGCCCCAGATCGGGGGCCACAAAGCAGCCCTGTCTGAGTCCCCTGCCTCTAGAGGGAGTATTGGACCAACACTTGTAGAAAACGGGGTCCTTGAGGGCCACTCATTGGAGGGACACAAATAAATCTTTGCCGACTTTCTGCTGAAACTTACGAGCGTTCACACCTAAGCCTCTTACAAGGTCAGCTGTTTAGCTAAACATGAGCACATGATCTAAATTTACACAATATTGAAGAAAGCAGCTACAAGGGGAGACAATCAGCCAAAACCATCAATACCAGAATTAGATTCCCAAGGCCATCCATCAGATGTAGGAATAATCGGGTGCAAGGCAGAAAATATACATAAAACTGGAACTGAAACAAGGCACAAGGATGTTTTCAAAGACTGGTAGGATCTCTAAAACATTTTTCAAGGACATGTCATTGATAAAGCTAAATACTCCAAGGTTGTGTAATACAACAGATTAATCATTGAGAAGAGTGAAATTATGCTGTTTTGAAAACTATGGCAGGTCAGATTTTCTGCCTAATTCTATAAGAAGATTTCTCTAAAAAATACACATTATTTCAAAGACTTATTGGCTGTGAAATAAGTTAAGGGTATTTCAAATGGCTTGTCTGCACAGAAAGGTGAGATGTAGGGAATCACAGAAAGTCGAGGGTAAAATAGGTCAATATATACATTGCTGTATGGTGAACTAAGCCTTAGGCCAGCAACAATGGAGAGGACCTGACACTTAGACACGTACAAGTAAGCTGGAATCTTCAAAAGTTCAAATCTTTATAAGTAAAAAGATTTATTAAAATGAATAACCAAGTGTTTTAATTGACATCAGAAGATGAAAACAATAAACCCTGAGAACATAGAGAAAAGATAAATAAAGATATGAGCAGAACTTAATACAACAGAAAACGTATAAAATTCAGGTGATTTAGTAAGTCCAAAGAATTTTCTTTGAAAAGATTTAAAAGACACACTTTGATTAAGGAAAACCAAAACATAAGTAAAGAATATACAGAAAGAGTCAGGACAATGTTAGAACAGAGAATATATGAAATGCCAGTAAATTTGAACATTTCTGTCAAGTGGACCATTTCCTAGCTCCTAAAGTTTACCAACACTGACACAAGAGGAAATCATTTAAGGTCATCATGTCTGCCCTTGGCATTCTCGGAACGCACTGGCCTCAGAATGCAGCCTCTGTAGTCCATGGTAACCTGCGGAGAGGGGGCGGGGCTGAGGGAGGTTGGAACACTGCCCTCACTGAGGGAGTGGGTGTGGCCATCTCTGCTGTGACTGAACAAAGGGCAGGGGAGCAGGGGGCCCAGGGCAGGGCCCTCAGAGCCCGGCAGGCCCAGTGGAGTGTCACAAGTTTTTAGGCCCAGGCCAAAGGGCGCCTTCTTTGTCTGCACAGCTGCCCAAACTCTCACCTTTCCACTCAGGCCGCCCTCTTACTTGAAGTGTGTGTGGAACGTGTCCGCGCAGTACACCGCGCTGCACAGCTAAGCATAGTTCTGGGCATCGTAGCTTCCTGCCAGGTGACCGATGTTTGCAGGCAGATGGGTCCCTGGGACACACGCGGAGGGGCTCCTGCCCGGGTCACAGGCCGCCCACTGCCCCTGCCGCAGATCGGGGGCCGCAAATCAGCCCTGTCTGAGTCCCCTGCCTCTAGAGGGTGTATTGGACCAACACTTGTAGAAAACGGAGTCCTTGCGGGCCACTCATTGGAGGGACACTAATAAATCTTTGCCGACTTTCTGCTGAAACTTACGAGCGTTCACACCTAAGCCTCTTACAAGGTCAGCTGTTTAGCTAAATATGAGCTCATGATCTAAATTTACACAATAATGAAGAAAGCAGCTACAAGGGGAGACAATCAGCCAAAACCATCAATACCAGAATTAGATTCCCAAGGCCATCCATCAGATGAAGGAATAATCGGGTGCAAGGCAGAAAATATACATAAAACTGGAACTGAAACAAGGCACAAGGATGTTTTCAAAGACTGGTAGGATCTCTAAAACATTTTTCAAGGACATGTCATTGATAAAGCTAAATACTCCAAGGTTGTGTAATACAACAGATTAATCATTGAGAAGAGTGAAATTATGCTGTTTTGAAAACTATGGCAGGTCAGATTTTCTGCCTAATTATATAAGAAGATTTCTCTAAAAAATACACATTATTTCAAAGACTTATTGGCTGTGAAATAAGTTAAGGGTATTTCAAATGGCTTGTCTGCAAAGAAAGGTGAGATGTAGGGAATCACAGAAAGTCGAGGGGAAAATAGGTCAATATATACATTGCTGTATGGTGAACTAAGCCTTAGGCCAGCAACAATGGAGAGGACCTGACCCTTAGACACGTACAAGTAAGCTGGAATCTTCAAAAGTTCAAATCTTTATAAGTAAAAAGATTTATTAAAATGAATAACCAAGTGTTTTAATTGACATCAGAAGATGAAAACAATAAACCCTGAGAACATAGAAAAAAGATAAATAAAGATATGAGCAGAACTTAATACAACAGAAAACGTATAAAATTCAGGTGATTTAGTAAGTCCAAAGAATCTTCTTTGAAAAGAATTAAAAGACACACTTTGATTAAGGAAAACCAAAACATAAGTAAAGAATATACAGAAAGAGTCAGGACAATGTTAGAGCAGAGAATATATGAAATGCCAGTAAATTTGAACATTTCTGTAAAGTGGACCATTTCCTAGCTCCTAAAGTTTACCAACACTGACACAAGAGGAAATCATTTAAGGTCATCATGTCTGCCCTTGGCATTCTCGGAACGCCCTGGCCTCAGAATGCAGCCTCTGTAGTCCATGGTAACCTGCGGAGAGGGGGCGGGGCTGAGGGAGGTTGGAACACTGCCCTCACTGAGGGAGTGGGTGTGGCCATCTCTGCTGTGACTGAACAAAGGGCAGGGGAGCAGGGGGCCCAGGGCAGGGCCCTCAGAGCCCGGCAGGCCCAGTGGAGTGTCAGAAGCTTTTAGGCCCAGGCCAAAGGGCGCCTTCTTTGTCTGCACAGCTGCCCAAACTCTCACCTTTCCACTCAGGCCGCCCTCTTACTTGAAGTGTGTGTGGAACCTGTCCGCTCAGTACACCGCGCTGCACAGCTAAGCATAGGTCTGGGCATCGTAGCTTCCTGCCAGGTGACCGAAGTTCGCAGGCAGATGGGTCCCTGGGACACACGCGTAGGGGCTCCTGCCCGGGTCACAGGCCGCCCACTGCCCCTGCCCCAGATCGGGGGCCGCAAAGCAGCCCTGTCTGAGTCCCCTGCCTCTAGAGGGAGTATTGGACCAACACTTGTAGAAAACGGGGTCCTTGCGGGCCACTCATTGGAGGGACACAAATAAATCTTTGCCGACTTTCTGCTGAAACTTACGAGCGTTCACACCTAAGCCTCTTACAAGGTCAGCTGTTTAGCTAAACATGAGCACATGATCTAAATTTACACAATATTGAAGAAAGCAGCTACAAGGGGAGACAATCAGCCAAAACCATCAATACCAGAATTAGATTCCCAAGGCCATCCATCAGATGTAGGAATAATCGGGTGCAAGGCAGAAAATATACATAAAACTGGAACTGAAACAAGGCACAAGGATGTTTTCAAAGACTGGTAGGATCTCTAAAACATTTTTCAAGGACATGTCATTGATAAAGCTAAATACTCCAAGGTTGTGTAATACAACAGATTAATCATTGAGAAGAGTGAAATTATGCTGTTTTGAAAACTATGGCAGGTCAGATTTTCTGCCTAATTCTATAAGAAGATTTCTCTAAACAATACACATTATTTCAAAGACTTATTGGCTGTGAAATAAGTTAAGGGTATTTCAAATGGCTTGTCTGCAAAGAAAGGTGAGATGTAGGGAATCACAGAAAGTCGAGGGGAAAATAGGTCAATATATACATTGCTGTATGGTGAACTAAGCTTTAGGCCAGCAACAATGGAGAGGACCTGACCCTTAGACACGTACAAGTAAGCTGGAATCTTCAAAAGTTCAAATCTTTATAAGTAAAAAGATTTATTAAAATGAATAACCAAGTGTTTTAATTGACATCAGAAGATGAAAACAATAAACCCTGAGAACATAGAGAAAAGATAAATAAAGATATGAGCAGAACTTAATACAACAGAAAACGTATAAAATTCAGGTGATTTAGTAAGTCCAAAGAATCTTCTTTGAAAAGAATTAAAAGACACACTTTGATTAAGGAAAACCAAAACATAAGTAAAGAATATACAGAAAGAGTCAGGACAATGTTAGAGCAGAGAATATATGAAATGTCAGTAAATTTGAACATTTCTGTCAAGTGGACCATTTCCTAGCTCCTAAAGTTTACCAACACTGACACAAGAGGAAATCATTTAAGGTCATCATGTCTGCCCTTGGCATTCTCGGAACGCCCTGGCCTCAGAATGCAGCCTCTGTAGTCCATGGTAACCTGCGGAGAGGGGGCGGGGCTGAGGGAGGTTGGAACACTGCCCTCACTGAGGGAGTGGGTGTGGCCATCTCTGCTGTGACTGAACAAAGTGCAGGGGAGCAGGGGGCCCAGGACAGGGCCCTCAGAGCCCGGCAGGCCCAGTGGGGTGTCACAAGTTTTTAGGCCCAGGCCAAAGGGCGCCTTCTTTGTCTGCACAGCTGCCCAAACTCTCACCTTTCCACTCAGGCCGCCCTCTTACTTGAAGTGTGTGTGGAACGTGTCCGCGCAGTACACCGCGCTGCACAGCTAAGCATAGTTCTGGGCATCGCAGCTTCCTGCCAGGTGACCGAAGTTCTCAGGCAGATGGGTCACTGGGACACACGCGGAGGGGCTCCTGCCCGGGTCACAGGCTGCCCACTGCCCCTGCCCCAGATCGGGGGACGCAAAGCAGCCCTGTCTGAGTCCCCTGCCTCTAGAGGGAGTATTGGACCAACACTTGTAGAAAACGGGGTCCTTGCGGGCCACTTGTTGGAGAGACACAAATAAATCTTTGCCGACTTTTTGCTGAAACTTACGAGCGTTCATACCTAAGCCTCTTACAAGGTCAGCTGTTTAGCTAAACATGAGCTCATGATCTAAATTTACACAATAATGAAGAAAGCAGCTACAAGGGGAGACAATAAGCCAAAACCATCAATACCAAAATTAGATTCCCAAGGCCATCCATCAGATGAAGGAATAATCGGGTGCAAGGCAGAAAATATACATAAAACTGGAACTGAAACAAGGCACAAGGATGTTTTCAAAGACTGGTAGGATATCTAAAACATTTTTCAAGGACATGTCATTGATAAAGCTAAATACTCCAAGGTTGTGTAATACAACAGATTAATCATTGAGAAGAGTGAAATTATGCTGTTTTGAAAACTATGGCAGGTCAGATTTTCTGCCTAATTATATAAGAAGATTTCTCTAAAAAATACACATTATTTCAAAGACTTATTGGCTGTGAAATAAGTTAAGGGTATTTCAAATGGCTTGTCTGCAAAGAAAGGTGAGATGTAGGGAATCACAGAAAGTCGAGGGGAAAATAGGTCAATATATACATTGCTGTATGGTGAACTAAGCCTTAGGCCAGCAACAATGGAGAGGACCTGACCCTTAGACACGTACAAGTAAGCTGGAATCTTCAAAAGTTCAAATCTTTATAAGTAAAAAGATTTATTAAAATGAATAACCAAGTGTTTTAATTGACATCAGAAGATGAAAACAATAAACCCTGAGAACATAGAGAAAAGATAAATAAAGTTATGAGCAGAACTTAATACAACAGAAAACGTATAAAATTGAGGTGATTTAGTAAGTCCAAAGAATCTTCTTTGAAAAGAATTAAAAGACACACTTTGATTAAGGAAAACCAAAACATAAGTAAAGAATATACAGAAAGAGTCAGGACAATGTTAGAGCAGAGAATATATGAAATGCCAGTAAATTTGGACATTTCTGTAAAGTGGACCATTTCCTAGCTCCTAAAGTTTACCAACACTGACACAAGAGGAAATCATTTAAGGTCATCATGTCTGCCCTTGGCATTCTCGGAACGCCCTGGCCTCAGAATGCAGCCTCTGTAGTCCATGGTAACCTGCGGAGAGGGGGCGGGGCTGAGGGAGGTTGGAACACTGCCCTCACTGAGGGAGTGGGTGTGGCCATCTCTGCTGTGACTGAACAAAGGGCAGGGGAGCAGGGGGCCCAGGGCGGGGCCCTCAGAGCCCGGCAGGCCCAGTGGAGTGTCACAAGCTTTTAGGCCCAGGCCAAAGGGCGCCTTCTTTGTCTGCACAGCTGCCCAAACTCTCACCTTTCCACTCAGGCCGCCCTCTTACTTGAAGTGTGTGTGGAACGTGTCCGTGCAGTATACCGCGCTGCACAGCTAAGCATAGGTCTGGGCATCGTAGCTTCCTGCCAGGTGACCGAAGTTCGCAGGCAGATGGGTCCCTGGGACACACGCGGATGGGCTCCTGCCCGGGTCACAGGCCGCCCACTGCCCCTGCCCCAGATCGGGGGACGCAAAGCAGCCCTGTCTGAGTCCCCTGCCTCTAGAGGGAGTATTGGACCAACACTTGTAGAAAACGGGGTCCTTGCGGGCCACTCATTGGAGGGACACAAATAAATCTTTGCCGACTTTCTGCTGAAACTTACGAGCGTTCACACCTAAGCCTCTTACAAGGTCAGCTGTTTAGCTAAACATGAGCACATGATCTAAATTTACACAATATTGAAGAAAGCAGCTACAAGGGGAGACAATCAGCCAAAACCATCAATACCAGAATTAGATTCCCAAGGCCATCCATCAGATGTAGGAATAATCGGGTGCAAGGCAGAAAATATACATAAAACTGGAACTGAAACAAGGCACAAGGATGTTTTCAAAGACTGGTAGGATCTCTAAAACATTTTTCAAGGACATGTCATTGATAAAGCTAAATACTCCAAGGTTGTGTAATACAACAGATTAATCATTGAGAAGAGTGAAATTATGCTGTTTTGAAAACTATGGCAGGTCAGATTTTCTGCCTAATTATAGAAGAAGATTTCTCTAAAAAATACACATTATTTCAAAGACTTATTGGCTGTGAAATAAGTTAAGGGTATTTCAAATGGCTTGTCTGCAAAGAAAGGTGAGATGTAGGGAATCACAGAAAGTCGAGGGGAAAATAGGTCAATATATACATTGCTGTATGGTGAACTAAGCCTTAGGCCAGCAACAATGGAGAGGACCTGACCCTTAGACACGTACAAGTAAGCTGGAATCTTCAAAAGTTCAAATCTTTATAAGTAAAAAGATTTATTAAAATGAATAACCAAGTGTTTTAATTGACATCAGAAGATGAAAACAATAAACCCTGAGAACATAGAGAAAAGATAAATAAAGATATGAGCAGAACTTAATACAACAGAAAACGTATAAAATTCAGGTGATTTAGTAAATCCAAAGAATCTTCTTTGAAAAGAATTAAAAGACACACTTTGATTAAGGAAAACCAAAACATAAGTAAAGAATATACAGAAAGAGTCAGGACAATGTTAGAGCAGAGAATATATGAAATGCCAGTAAATTTGAACATTTCTGTCAAGTGGACCATTTCCTAGCTCCTGAAGTTTACCAACACTGACACAAGAGGAAATCATTTAAGGTCATGATGTCTGCCTTTGGCATTCTCGGAACGCCCTGGCCTCAGAATGCAGCCTCTGTAGTCCATGGTAACCTGCGGAGAGGGGGCGGGGCTGAGGGAGGTTGGAACACTGCCCTCACTGAGGGAGTGGGTGTGGCCATCTCTGCTGTGACTGAACAAAGGGCAGGGGAACAGGGGGCCGAGGGCAGGGCCCTCAGAGCCCGGCAGGCCCAGTGGAGTGTCACAAGTTTTTAGGCCCAGGCCAAAGGGCGCCTTCTTTGTCTGCATAGCTGCCCAAACTCTCACCTTTCCACTCAGGCCGCCCTCTTACTTGAAGTGTGTGTGGAACTTGTCCGCGCAGTACACCGCGCTGCACAGCTAAGCATAGTTCTGGGCATCGCAGCTTCCTGCCAGGTGACCGAAGTTTGCA
The DNA here is from genome assembly GCF_964341445.2 of Mesoplodon mirus. Lineage (NCBI taxonomy): Eukaryota > Metazoa > Chordata > Mammalia > Artiodactyla > Ziphiidae > Mesoplodon > Mesoplodon mirus. The sequence continues at coordinate 36,054 of NW_028295357.1, forward strand.
GGCAGATGGGTCCCTGGGACACACGCGGAGGGGCTCCTGCCCGGGTCACAGGCCGCCCACTGCCCCTGCCTCAGTTCGGGGGACGCAAAGCAGCCCTGTCTGAGTCCCCTGCCTCTAGAGTGAGTATTGGAACAACACTTGTAGAAAACGGGATCCTTGCGGGCCACTCGTTGGAGGGACACAAATAAATCTTTGCCGACTTTTTGCTGAAACTTATGAGCGTTCATACCTAAGCCTCTTACAAGGTCAGCTGTTTAGCTAAACATGAGCTCATGATCTAAATTTACACAATAATGAAGAAAGCAGCTACAAGGGGAGACAATCAGCCAAAACCATCAATACCAGAATTAGATTCCCAAGGCCATCCATCAGATGAAGGAATAATCGGGTGCAAGGCAGAAAATATACATAAAACTGGAACTGAAACAAGGCACAAGGATGTTTTCAAAGACTGGTAGGATCTCTAAAACATTTTTCAAGGACATGTCATTGATAAAGCTAAATACTCCAAGGTTGTGTAATACAACAGATTAATCATTGAGAAGAGTGAAATTATGCTGTTTTGAAAACTATGGCAGGTCAGATTTTCTGCCTAATTATAGAAGAAGATTTCTCTAAAAAATACACATTATTTCAAAGACTTATTGGCTGTGAAATAAGTTAAGGGTATTTCAAATGGCTTGTCTGCAAAGAAAGGTGAGATGTAGGGAATCACAGAAAGTCGAGGGGAAAATAGGTAAATATATACATTGCTGTATGGTGAACTAAGCCTTAGGCCAGCAGCAATGGAGAGGACCTGACCCTTAGAAACGTACAAGTAAGCTGGAATCTTCAAAAGTTCAAATCTTTATAAGTAAAAAGATTTATTAAAATGAATAACCAAGTGTTTTAATTGACATCAGAAGATGAAAACAATAAACCCTAAGAACATAGGGAACAGATAAATAAAGATATGAGCAGAACTTAATACAACAGAAAACGTATAAAATTCAGGTGATTTAGTTAGTCCAAAGAATTTTCTTTGAAAAGATTTAAAAGACACACTTTGATTAAGGAAAACCAAAACATAAGTAAAGAATATACAGAAAGAGTCAGGACAATGTTAGAACAGAGAATGTATGAAATGCCAGTAAATTTGAACATTTCTGTAAAGTGGACCATTTCCTAGCTCCAAAAGTTTACCAACACTGACACAGGAGGAAATCATTTAAGGTCATCATGTCTGCCCTTGGCATTCTCGGAACGCCCTGGCCTCAGAATGCAGCCTCTGTAGTCCATGGTAACCTGCGGAGAGGGGGCGGGGCTGAGGGAGGTTGGAACACTGCCCTCACTGAGGGAGTGGGTGTGGCCATCTCTGCTGTGACTGAACAAAGGGCAGGGGAGCAGGGGGCCCAGGGCAGGGCCCTCAGAGCCCGGCAGGCCCTGTGGAGTGTGACAAGCTTTTAGGCCCAGGCCAAAGGGCGCCTTCTTTGTCTGCACAGCTGCCCAAACTCTCACCTTTCCACTCAGGCCGCCCTCTTACTTGAAGTGTGTGTGGTACCTGTCCGCTCAGTACACCGCGCTGCACAGCTAAGCATAGGTCTGGGCATCGTAGCTTCCTGCCAGGTGACCGAAGTTCGCAGGCAGATGGGTCCCTGGGACACACGCGTAGGGGCTCCTGCCCGGGTCACAGCCCGCCCACTGCCCCTGCCCCAGATCGGGGGCCACAAAGCAGCCCTGTCTGAGTCCCCTGCCTCTAGAGGGAGTATTGGACCAACACTTGTAGAAAACGGGGTCCTTGAGGGCCACTCATTGGAGGGACACAAATAAATCTTTGCCGACTTTCTGCTGAAACTTACGAGCGTTCACACCTAAGCCTCTTACAAGGTCAGCTGTTTAGCTAAACATGAGCACATGATCTAAATTTACACAATATTGAAGAAAGCAGCTACAAGGGGAGACAATCAGCCAAAACCATCAATACCAGAATTAGATTCCCAAGGCCATCCATCAGATGTAGGAATAATCGGGTGCAAGGCAGAAAATATACATAAAACTGGAACTGAAACAAGGCACAAGGATGTTTTCAAAGACTGGTAGGATCTCTAAAACATTTTTCAAGGACATGTCATTGATAAAGCTAAATACTCCAAGGTTGTGTAATACAACAGATTAATCATTGAGAAGAGTGAAATTATGCTGTTTTGAAAACTATGGCAGGTCAGATTTTCTGCCTAATTCTATAAGAAGATTTCTCTAAAAAATACACATTATTTCAAAGACTTATTGGCTGTGAAATAAGTTAAGGGTATTTCAAATGGCTTGTCTGCACAGAAAGGTGAGATGTAGGGAATCACAGAAAGTCGAGGGTAAAATAGGTCAATATATACATTGCTGTATGGTGAACTAAGCCTTAGGCCAGCAACAATGGAGAGGACCTGACACTTAGACACGTACAAGTAAGCTGGAATCTTCAAAAGTTCAAATCTTTATAAGTAAAAAGATTTATTAAAATGAATAACCAAGTGTTTTAATTGACATCAGAAGATGAAAACAATAAACCCTGAGAACATAGAGAAAAGATAAATAAAGATATGAGCAGAACTTAATACAACAGAAAACGTATAAAATTCAGGTGATTTAGTAAGTCCAAAGAATTTTCTTTGAAAAGATTTAAAAGACACACTTTGATTAAGGAAAACCAAAACATAAGTAAAGAATATACAGAAAGAGTCAGGACAATGTTAGAACAGAGAATATATGAAATGCCAGTAAATTTGAACATTTCTGTCAAGTGGACCATTTCCTAGCTCCTAAAGTTTACCAACACTGACACAAGAGGAAATCATTTAAGGTCATCATGTCTGCCCTTGGCATTCTCGGAACGCACTGGCCTCAGAATGCAGCCTCTGTAGTCCATGGTAACCTGCGGAGAGGGGGCGGGGCTGAGGGAGGTTGGAACACTGCCCTCACTGAGGGAGTGGGTGTGGCCATCTCTGCTGTGACTGAACAAAGGGCAGGGGAGCAGGGGGCCCAGGGCAGGGCCCTCAGAGCCCGGCAGGCCCAGTGGAGTGTCACAAGTTTTTAGGCCCAGGCCAAAGGGCGCCTTCTTTGTCTGCACAGCTGCCCAAACTCTCACCTTTCCACTCAGGCCGCCCTCTTACTTGAAGTGTGTGTGGAACGTGTCCGCGCAGTACACCGCGCTGCACAGCTAAGCATAGTTCTGGGCATCGTAGCTTCCTGCCAGGTGACCGAAGTTTGCAGGCAGATGGGACCCTGGGACACACGCGGAGGGGCTCCTGCCCGGGTCACAGGCCGCCCACTGCCCCTGCCGCAGATCGGGGGCCGCAAATCAGCCCTGTCTGAGTCCCCTGCCTCTAGAGGGTGTATTGGACCAACACTTGTAGAAAACGGAGTCCTTGCGGGCCACTCATTGGAGGGACACTAATAAATCTTTGCCGACTTTCTGCTGAAACTTACGAGCGTTCACACCTAAGCCTCTTACAAGGTCAGCTGTTTAGCTAAATATGAGCTCATGATCTAAATTTACACATTAATGAAGAAAGCAGCTACAAGGGGAGACAATCAGCCAAAACCATCAATACCAGAATTAGATTCCCAAGGCCATCCATCAGATGAAGGAATAATCGGGTGCAAGGCAGAAAATATACATAAAACTGGAACTGAAACAAGGCACAAGGATGTTTTCAAAGACTGGTAGGATCTCTAAAACATTTTTCAAGGACATGTCATTGATAAAGCTAAATACTCCAAGGTTGTGTAATACAACAGATTAATCATTGAGAAGAGTGAAATTATGCTGTTTTGAAAACTATGGCAGGTCAGATTTTCTGCCTAATTATATAAGAAGGTTTCTCTAAAAAATACACATTATTTCAAAGACTTATTGGCTGTGAAATAAGTTAAGGGTATTTCAAATGGCTTGTCTGCAAAGAAAGGTGAGATGTAGGGAATCACAGAAAGTCGAGGGGAAAATAGGTCAATATATACATTGCTGTATGGTGAACTAAGCCTTAGGCCAGCAACAATGGAGAGGACCTGACCCTTAGACACGTACAAGTAAGCTGGAATCTTCAAAAGTTCAAATCTTTATAAGTAAAAAGATTTATTAAAATGAATAACCAAGTGTTTTAATTGACATCAGAAGATGAAAACAATAAACCCTGAGAACATAGAAAAAAGATAAATAAAGATATGAGCAGAACTTAATACAACAGAAAACGTATAAAATTCAGGTGATTTAGTAAGTCCAAAGAATCTTCTTTGAAAAGAATTAAAAGACACACTTTGATTAAGGAAAACCAAAACATAAGTAAAGAATATACAGAAAGAGTCAGGACAATGTTAGAGCAGAGAATATATGAAATGCCAGTAAATTTGAACATTTCTGTAAAGTGGACCATTTCCTAGCTCCTAAAGTTTACCAACACTGACACAAGAGGAAATCATTTAAGGTCATCATGTCTGCCCTTGGCATTCTCGGAACGCCCTGGCCTCAGAATGCAGCCTCTGTAGTCCATGGTAACCTGCGGAGAGGGGGCGGGGCTGAGGGAGGTTGGAACACTGCCCTCACTGAGGGAGTGGGTGTGGCCATCTCTGCTGTGACTGAACAAAGGGCAGGGGAGCAGGGGGCCCAGGGCAGGGCCCTCAGAGCCCGGCAGGCCCAGTGGAGTGTCAGAAGCTTTTAGGCCCAGGCCAAAGGGCGCCTTCTTTGTCTGCACAGCTGCCCAAACTCTCACCTTTCCACTCAGGCCGCCCTCTTACTTGAAGTGTGTGTGGAACCTGTCCGCTCAGTACACCGCGCTGCACAGCTAAGCATAGTTCTGGGCATCGTAGCTTCCTGCCAGGTGACCGAAGTTCGCAGGCAGATGGGTCCCTGGGACACACGCGTAGGGGCTCCTGCCCGGGTCACAGGCCGCCCACTGCCCCTGCCCCAGATCGGGGGCCGCAAAGCAGCCCTGTCTGAGTCCCCTGCCTCTAGAGGGAGTATTGGACCAACACTTGTAGAAAACGGGGTCCTTGCGGGCCACTCATTGGAGGGACACAAATAAATCTTTGCCGACTTTCTGCTGAAACTTACGAGCGTTCACACCTAAGCCTCTTACAAGGTCAGCTGTTTAGCTAAACATGAGCACATGATCTAAATTTACACAATATTGAAGAAAGCAGCTACAAGGGGAGACAATCAGCCAAAACCATCAATACCAGAATTAGATTCCCAAGGCCATCCATCAGATGTAGGAATAATCGGGTGCAAGGCAGAAAATATACATAAAACTGGAACTGAAACAAGGCACAAGGATGTTTTCAAAGACTGGTAGGATCTCTAAAACATTTTTCAAGGACATGTCATTGATAAAGCTAAATACTCCAAGGTTGTGTAATACAACAGATTAATCATTGAGAAGAGTGAAATTATGCTGTTTTGAAAACTATGGCAGGTCAGATTTTCTGCCTAATTCTATAAGAAGATTTCTCTAAACAATACACATTATTTCAAAGACTTATTGGCTGTGAAATAAGTTAAGGGTATTTCAAATGGCTTGTCTGCAAAGAAAGGTGAGATGTAGGGAATCACAGAAAGTCGAGGGGAAAATAGGTCAATATATACATTGCTGTATGGTGAACTAAGCCTTAGGCCAGCAACAATGGAGAGGACCTGACCCTTAGACACGTACAAGTAAGCTGGAATCTTCAAAAGTTCAAATCTTTATAAGTAAAAAGATTTATTAAAATGAATAACCAAGTGTTTTAATTGACATCAGAAGATGAAAACAATAAACCCTGAGAACATAGAGAAAAGATAAATAAAGATATGAGCAGAACTTAATACAACAGAAAACGTATAAAATTCAGGTGATTTAGTAAGTCCAAAGAATCTTCTTTGAAAAGAATTAAAAGACACACTTTGATTAAGGAAAACCAAAACATAAGTAAAGAATATACAGAAAGAGTCAGGACAATGTTAGAGCAGAGAATATATGAAATGTCAGTAAATTTGAACATTTCTGTCAAGTGGACCATTTCCTAGCTCCTAAAGTTTACCAACACTGACACAAGAGGAAATCATTTAAGGTCATCATGTCTGCCCTTGGCATTCTCGGAACGCCCTGGCCTCAGAATGCAGCCTCTGTAGTCCATGGTAACCTGCGGAGAGGGGGCGGGGCTGAGGGAGGTTGGAACACTGCCCTCACTGAGGGAGTGGGTGTGGCCATCTCTGCTGTGACTGAACAAAGTGCAGGGGAGCAGGGGGCCCAGGACAGGGCCCTCAGAGCCCGGCAGGCCCAGTGGGGTGTCACAAGTTTTTAGGCCCAGGCCAAAGGGCGCCTTCTTTGTCTGCACAGCTGCCCAAACTCTCACCTTTCCACTCAGGCCGCCCTCTTACTTGAAGTGTGTGTGGAACGTGTCCGCGCAGTACACCGCGCTGCACAGCTAAGCATAGTTCTGGGCATCGCAGCTTCCTGCCAGGTGACCGAAGTTCTCAGGCAGATGGGTCACTGGGACACACGCGGAGGGGCTCCTGCCCGGGTCACAGGCTGCCCACTGCCCCTGCCCCAGATCGGGGGACGCAAAGCAGCCCTGTCTGAGTCCCCTGCCTCTAGAGGGAGTATTGGACCAACACTTGTAGAAAACGGGGTCCTTGCGGGCCACTTGTTGGAGAGACACAAATAAATCTTTGCCGACTTTTTGCTGAAACTTACGAGCGTTCATACCTAAGCCTCTTACAAGGTCAGCTGTTTAGCTAAACATGAGCTCATGATCTAAATTTACACAATAATGAAGAAAGCAGCTACAAGGGGAGACAATAAGCCAAAACCATCAATACCAGAATTAGATTCCCAAGGCCATCCATCAGATGAAGGAATAATCGGGTGCAAGGCAGAAAATATACATAAAACTGGAACTGAAACAAGGCACAAGGATGTTTTCAAAGACTGGTAGGATATCTAAAACATTTTTCAAGGACATGTCATTGATAAAGCTAAATACTCCAAGGTTGTGTAATACAACAGATTAATCATTGAGAAGAGTGAAATTATGCTGTTTTGAAAACTATGGCAGGTCAGATTTTCTGCCTAATTCTATAAGAAGATTTCTCTAAAAAATACACATTATTTCAAAGACTTATTGGCTGTGAAATAAGTTAAGGGTATTTCAAATGGCTTGTCTGCAAAGAAAGGTGAGATGTAGGGAATCACAGAAAGTCGAGGGGAAAATAGGTCAATATATACATTGCTGTATGGTGAACTAAGCCTTAGGCCAGCAACAATGGAGAGGACCTGACCCTTAGACACGTACAAGTAAGCTGGAATCTTCAAAAGTTCAAATCTTTATAAGTAAAAAGATTTATTAAAATGAATAACCAAGTGTTTTAATTGACATCAGAAGATGAAAAAAATAAACCCTGAGAACATAGAGAACAGATAAATAAAGAGATGAGCAGAACTTAATACAACAGAAAACGTATAAAATTCAGGTGATTTAGTAAGTCCAAAGAATCTTCTTTGAAAAGATTTAAAAGACACACTTTGATTAAGGAAAACCAAAACATAAGTAAAGAATATACAGAAAGAGTCAGGACAATGTTAGAGCAGAGAATATATGAAATGCCAGTAAATTTGAACATTTCTGGAAAGTGGACCATTTCCTAGCTCCTAAAGTTTACCAACACTGACACAAGAGGAAATCATTTAAGGTCATCATGTCTGCCCTTGGCATTCTCGGAACGCCCTGGCCTCAGAATGCAGCCTCTGTAGTCCATGGTAACCTGCGGAGAGGGGGCGGGGCTGAGGGAGGTTGAAACACTGCCCTCACTGAGGGAGTGGGTGTGGCCATCTCTGCTGTGACTGAACAAAGGGCAGGGGAGCAGGGGGCCCAGGGCAGGGCCCTCAGAGCCCGGCAGGCCCAGTGGAGTGTCACAAGTTTTTAGGCCCAGGCCAAAGGGCGCCTTCTTTGTCTGCACAGCTGCCCAAACTCTCACCTTTCCACTCAGGCCGCCCTCTTACTTGAAGTGTGTGTGGAATGTGTCCGTGCAGTATACCGCACTGCACAGCTAAGCCTAGGTCTTGGCATCGTAGCTTCCTGCCAGGTGACCGAAGTTCGCAGGCAAATGGGTCCCTGGGACACACGTGGAGAGGCTCCTGACAGAACCACAGGCCGCCCACGGCCCCTGCCCCAGATCGGGGCCGCAAAGCAGCCCTGTCTGAGTCCCCTGCCTCTAGAGGGAGTATTGGACCAACACTTGTAGAAAACGGGGTGCTTGCGGGCCACTCATTGGAGGGACACAAATAAATCTTTGCCGACTTTCTGCTGAAACTTACGAGCGTTCACACCTAAGCCTCTTACAAGGTCAGCTGTTTAGCTAAACATGAGCTCATGATCTAAATTTACACACTAATGAAGAAAGCAGCTACAAGTGGAGACAATCAGCCAAAACCATCAATACCAGAATTAGATTCCCAAGGCCATCCATCAGATGTAGGAATAATCGGGTGCAAGGCAGAAAATATACATAAAACTGGAACTGAAACAAGGCACAAGGATGTTTTCAAAGACTGGTAGGATCTCTAAAACATTTTTCAAGGACATGTCATTGATAAAGCTAAATACTCCAAGGTTGTGTAATACAACAGATTAATCATTGAGAAGAGTGAAATTATGCTGTTTTGAAAACTATGGCAGGTCAGATTTTCTGCCTAATTATATAAGAAGATTTCTCTAAAAAATACACATTATTTCAAAGACTTATTGGCTGTGAAATAAGTTAAGGGTATTTCAAATGGCTTGTCTGCAAAGAAAGGTGAGATGTAGGGAATCACAGAAAGTCGAGGGAAAAATAGGTCAATATATACATTGCTGTATGGTGAACTAAGCCTTAGGCCAGCAACAATGGAGAGGACCTGACCCTTAGACACGTACAAGTAAGCTGGAATCTTCAAAAGTTCAAATCTTTATAAGTAAAAAGATTTATTAAAATGAATAACCAAGTGTTTTAATTGACATCAGAAGATGAAAACAATAAACCCTGAGAACATAGAGAAAAGATAAATAAAGATATGAGCAGAACTTAATACAACAGAAAACGTATAAAATTCAGGTGATTTAGTAAATCCAAAGAATCTTCTTTGAAAAGATTGAAAAGACACACTTTGATTAAGGAAAACCAAAACATAAGTAAAGAATATACAGAAAGAGTCAGGACAATGTTAGAGCAGAGAATATATGAAATGCCAGTAAATTTGAACATTTCTGTCAAGTGGACCATTTCCTAGCTCCTAAAGTTTACCAACACTGACACAAGAGGAAATCATTTAAGGTCATCATGTCTGCCCTTGGCATTCTCAGAACGCCCTGGCCTCAGAATGCAGCCTCTGTGGTCCATGGTAACCTGCGGAGAGGGGGCGGGGCTGAGGGAGGTTGGAACACTGCCCTCACTGAGGGAGTGGGTGTGGCCATCTCTGCTGTGACTGAACAAAGGGCAGGGGAGCAGGGGGCCCAGGGCAGGGCCCTCAGAGCCCGGCAGGCCCAGTGGAGTGTCACAAGTTTTTAGGCCCAGGCCAAAGGGCGCCTTCTTTTTCTGCACAGCTGCCCAAACTCTCACGTTTCCACTCAGGCCGCCCTCTTACTTGAAGTGTGTGTGGAACGTGTCCACGCAGTACACCGCGCTGCACAGCTAAGCATAGTTCTGGGCATCGCAGCTTCCTGCAAGGTGACCGAAGTTCGCAGGCAGATGGGTCCCTGGGACACACGCGGAGGGGCTCCTGCCCGGGTCACAGGCTGCCCACTGCCCCTGCCCCAGATCGGGGGATGCAAAGCAGCCCTGTCTGAGTCCCCTGCCTCTAGAGGGAGTATTGGACCAACACTTGTAGAAAACGGGGTCCTTGCGGGCCACTCGTTGGAGGGACACAAATAAATCTTTGCCGACTTTTTGCTGAAACTTACGAGCGTTCATACCTAAGCCTCTTACAAGGTCAGCTGTTTAGCTAAACATGAGCTCATGATCTAAATTTACACAATAATGAAGAAAGCAGCTACAAGGGGAGACAATCAGCCAAAACCATCAATACCAGAATTAGATTCCCAAGGCCATCCATCAGATGAAGGAATAATCGGGTGCAAGGCAGAAAATATACATAAAACTGGAACTGAAACAAGGCACAAGGATGTTTTCAAAGACTGGTAGGATCTCTAAAACATTTTTCAAGGACATGTCATTGATAAAGCTAAATACTCCAAGGTTGTGTAATACAACAGATTAATCATTGAGAAGAGTGAAATTATGCTGTTTTGAAAACTATGGCAGGTCAGATTTTCTGCCTAATTATATAAGAAGATTTCTCTAAAAAATACACATTATTTCAAAGACTTATTGGCTGTGAAATAAGTTAAGGGTATTTCAAATGGCTTGTCTGCAAAGAAAGGTGAGATGTAGGGAATCACAGAAAGTCGAGGGGAAAATAGGTCAATATATACATTGCTGTATGGTGAACTAAGCCTTAGGCCAGCAAAAATGGAGAGGACCTGACCCTTAGACACTTACAAGTAAGCTGGAATCTTCAAAAGTTCAAATCTTTATAAGTAAAAAGATTTATTAAAATGAATAACCAAGTGTTTTAATTGACATCAGAAGATGAAAACAATAAACCCTGAGAACATAGAGAACAGATAAATAAAGATATGAGCAGAATTTAATACAACAGAAAATGTATAAAATTCAGGTGATTTAGTAAGTCCAAAGAATCTTCTTTGAAAAGAATTAAAAGACACACTTTGATTAAGGAAAACCAAAACATAAGTAAAGAATATACAGAAAGAATCAGGACAATGTTAGAGCAGAGAATATATGAAATGCCAGTAAATTTGAACATTTCTGTAAAGTGGACCATTTCCTAGCTCCTAAAGTTTACCAACACTGACACAAGAGGAAATCATTTAAGGTCATCATGTCTGCCCTTGGCATTCTCGGAACACCCTGGCCTCAGAATGCAGCCTCTGTAGTCCATGGTAACCTGCGGAGAGGGGGCGGGGCTGAGGGAGGTTGGAACACTGCCCTCACTGAGGGAGTGGGTGTGGCCATCTCTGCTGTGACTGAACAAAGGGCAGGGGAGCAGGGGGCCAAGGGCAGGGCCCTCAGAGCCCGACAGGCCCAGTGGATTGCCACAAACTTTTATGCCCAGGCCAAAGGGCGCCTTCTTTGTCTGCACAGCTGCCCAAACTCTCACCTTTCCACTCAGGCCGCCCACTTACTTAAAGTGTGTGTGGAACATGTCCGCGCAGTACACCGCGCTGCACAGCTAAGCATAGGTCTGGGCATCGTAGCTTCCGGCCAGGTGACCGAAGTTCGCAGGCAGATGGGTCTCTGGGACACACGCGGAGAGGCTCCTGCCGGGTGACAGGCCGCCCACTGCCCCTGCCCCAGATCTGGGGCCGCAAAGCAGCCCTGTCTGATTCCGCTGCCTCTACAGGGAGTATTGGACCAACACTGTAGAAAACGGGGTCCTTGCGGGCCACTCATTGGAGGGACACAAATAAATCTTTGCCGACTTTCTGCTGAAACTTACGAGCGTTCACACCTAAGCCTCTTACAAGGTCAGCTGTTTAGCTAAACATGAGCACATGATCTAAATTTACACAATATTGAAGAAAGCAGCTACAAGGGGAGACAATCAGCCAAAACCATCAATACCAGAATTAGATTCCCAAGGCCATCCATCAGATGTAGGAATAATCGGGTGCAAGGCAGAAAATATACATAAAACTGGAACTGAAACAAGGCACAAGGATGTTTTCAAAGACTGGTAGGATCTCTAAAACATTTTTCAAGGACATGTCATTGATAAAGCTAAATACTCCAAGGTTGTGTAATACAACAGATTAATCATTGAGAAGAGTGAAATTATGCTGTTTTGAAAACTATGGCAGGTCAGATTTTCTGCCTAATTATAGAAGAAGATTTCTCTAAAAAATACACATTATTTCAAAGACTTATTGGCTGTGAAATAAGTTAAGGGTATTTCAAATGGCTTGTCTGCAAAGAAAGGTGAGATGTAGGGAATCACAGAAAGTCGAGGGGAAAATAGGTCAATATATACATTGCTGTATGGTGAACTAAGCCTTAGGCCAGCAACAATGGAGAGGACCTGACCCTTAGACACGTACAAGTAAGCTGGAATCTTCAAAAGTTCAAATCTTTATAAGTAAAAAGATTTATTAAAATGAATAACCAAGTGTTTTAATTGACATCAGAAGATGAAAACAATAAACCCTGAGAACATAGAAAAAAGATAAATAAAGATATGAGCAGAACTTAATACAACAGAAAACGTCTAAAATTCAGGTGATTTAGTAAGTCCAAAGAATCTACTTTGAAAAGAATTAAAAGACACACTTTGATTAAGGAAAACCAAAACATAAGTAAAGAATATACAGAAAGAGTCAGGACAATGTTAGAGCAGAGAATATATGAAATGTCAGTAAATTTGAACATTTCTGTCAAGTGGACCATTTCCTAGCTCCTAAAGTTTACCAACACTGACACAAGAGGAAATCATTTAAGGTCATCATGTCTGCCCTTGGCATTCTCGGAACGCCCTGGCCTCAGAATGCAGCCTCTGTAGTCCATGGTAACCTGCGGAGAGGGGGCGGGGTTGAGGGAGGTTGGAACACTGCCCTCACTGAGGGAGTGGTTGTGGCCATCTCTGCTGTGACTGAACAAAGGGCAGGGGAGCAGGGGGCCCAGGGCAGGGCCCTCAGAGCCCGGCAGGCCCAGTGGAGTGTCACAAGTTTTTAGGCCCAGGCCAAAGGGAGCCTTCTTTGTCTGCACAGCTGCCCAAACTCTCACCTTTCCACTCAGGCCGCCCTCTAACTTGAAGTGTGTGTGGAACGTGTCCGCGCAGTACACCGCGCTGCACAGCTAAGCATAGTTCTGGGCATCGCAGCTTCCTGCCAGGTGACCGAAGTTTGCAGGCAGATGGGTCACTGGGACACACGCGGAGGGGCTCCTGCCCGGGTCACAGGCCGCCCACTGCCCCTGCCCCAGATCGGGGGACGCAAAGCAGCCCTGTCTGAGTCCCCTGACTCTAGAGGGAGTATTGGACCAACACTTGTAGAAAACGGGGTCCTTGCGGGCCACTTGTTGGAGGGACACAAATAAATCTTTGCCGACTTTTTGCTGAAACTTACGAGCGTTCATACCTAAGCCTCTTACAAGGTCAGCTGTTTAGCTAAACATGAGCTCATGATCTAAATTTACACAATAATGAAGAAAGCAGCTACAAGGGGAGACAATCAGCCAAAACCATCAATACCAGAATTAGATTCCCAAGGCCATCCATCAGATGAAGGAATAATCGGGTGCAAGGCAGAAAATATACATAAAACTGGAACTGAAACAAGGCACAAGGATGTTTTCAAAGACTGGTAGGATCTCTAAAACATTTTTCAAGGACATGTCATTGATAAAGCTAAATACTCCAAGGTTGTGTAATACAACAGATTAATCATTGAGAAGAGTGAAATTATGCTGTTTTGAAAACTATGGCAGGTCAGATTTTCTGCCTAATTATAGAAGAAGATTTCTCTAAAAAATACACATTATTTCAAAGACTTATTGGCTGTGAAATAAGTTAAGGGTATTTCAAATGGCTTGTCTGCAAAGAAAGGTGAGATGTAGGGAATCACAGAAAGTCGAGGGGAAAATAGGTCAATATATACATTGCTGTATGGTGAACTAAGCCTTAGGCCAGCAACAATGGAGAGGACCTGACCCTTAGACACGTACAAGTAAGCTGGAATCTTCAAAAGTTCAAATCTTTATAAGTAAAAAGATTTATTAAAATGAATAACCAAGTGTTTTAATTGACATCAGAAGATGAAAACAATAAACCCTGAGAACATAGAGAAAAGATAAATAAAGATATGAGCAGAACTTAATACAACAGAAAACGTATAAAATTCAGGTGATTTAGTAAGTCCAAAGAATCTTCTTTGAAAAGATTGAAAAGACACACTTTGATTAAGGAAAACCAAAACATAAGTAAAGAATATACAGAAAGAGTCAGGACAATGTTAGAGCAGAGAATATATGAAATGCCAGTAAATTTGAACATTTCTGTCAAGTGGACCATTTCCTAGCTCCTAAAGTTTACCAACACTGACACAAGAGGAAATCATTTAAGGTCATCATGTCTGCCCTTGGCATTCTCGGAACGCCCTGGCCTCAGAATGCAGCCTCTGTGGTCCATGGTAACCTGCGGAGAGGGGGCGGGGCTGAGGGAGGTTGGAACACTGCCCTCACTGAGGGAGTGGGTGTGGCCATCTCTGCTGTGACTGAACAAAGGGCAGGGGAGCAGGGGGCCCAGGGCAGGGCCCTCAGAGCCCGGCAGGCCCAGTGGAGTGTCACAAGGTTTTAGGCCCAGGCCAAAGGGCGCCTTCTTTGTCTGCACAGCTGCCCAAACTCTCACGTTTCCACTCAGGCCGCCCTCTTACTTGAAGTGTGTGTGGAACGTGTCCACGCAGTACACCGCGCTGCACAGCTAAGCATAGTTCTGGGCATCGAAGCTTCCTGCAAGGTGACCGAAGTTCGCAGGCAGATGGGTCCCTGGGACACACGCGGAGGGGCTCCTGCCCGGGTCACAGGCTGCCCACTGTCCCTGCCCCAGATCGGGGGATGCAAAGCAGCCCTGTCTGAGTCCCCTGCCTCTAGAGGGAGTATTGGACCAACACTTGTAGAAAACGGGGTCCTTGCGGGCCACTCGTTGGAGGGACACAAATAAATCTTTGCCGACTTTTGCTGAAACTTACGAGCGTTCATACCTAAGCCTCTTACAAGGTCAGCTGTTTAGCTAAACATGAGCTCATGATCTAAATTTACACAATAATGAAGAAAGCAGCTACAAGGGGAGACAATCAGCCAAAACCATCAATACCAGAATTAGATTCCCAAGGCCATCCATCAGATGAAGGAATAATCGGGTGCAAGGCAGAAAATATACATAAAACTGGAACTGAAACAAGGCACAAGGATGTTTTCAAAGACTGGTAGGATCTCTAAAACATTTTTCAAGGACATGTCATTGATAAAGCTAAATACTCCAAGGTTGTGTAATACAACAGATTAATCATTGAGAAGAGTGAAATTATGCTGTTTTGAAAACTATGGCAGGTCAGATTTTCTGCCTAATTCTATAAGAAGATTTCTCTAAAAAATACACATTATTTCAAAGACTTATTGGCTGTGAAATAAGTTAAGGGTATTTCAAATGGCTTGTCTGCAAAGAAAGGTGAGATGTAGGGAATCACAGAAAGTCGAGGGGAAAATAGGTCAATATATACATTGCTGTATGGTGTACTAAGCCTTAGGCCAGCAACAATGGAGAGGACCTGACCTTTAGACACTTACAAGTAAGCTGGAATCTTCAAAAGTTCAAATCTTTATAAGTAAAAAGATTTATTAAAATCAATAACCAAGTGTTTTAATTGACATCAGAAGATGAAAACAATAAACCCTGAGAACATAGAGAACAGAGAAATAAAGATATGAGCAGAATTTAATACAACAGAAAATGTATAAAATTCAGGTGATTTAGTAAGTCCAAAGAATCTTCTTTGAAAAGAATTAAAAGACACACTTTGATTAAGGAAAACCAAAACATAAGTAAAGAATATACAGAAAGAGTCAGGACAATGTTAGAGCAGAGAATATATGAAATGCCAGTAAATTTGAACATTTCTGTAAAGTGGACCATTTCCTAGCTCCTAAAGTTTACCAACACTGACACAAGAGGGAATCATTTAAGGTCATCATGTCTGCCCTTGGCATTCTCGGAACACCCTGGCCTCAGAATGCAGCCTCTGTAGTCCATGGTAACCTGCGGAGAGGGGGCGGGGCTGAGGGAGGTTGGAACACTGCCCTCACTGAGGGAGTGGGTGTGGCCATCTCTGCTGTGACTGAACAAAGGGCAGGGGAACAGGGGGCCAAGGGCAGGGCCCTCAGAGCCCGACAGGCCCAGTGGATTGCCACAAACTTTTATGCCCAGGCCAAAGGGCGCCTTCTTTGTCTGCACAGCTGCCCAAACTCTCACCTTTCCACTCAGGCCGCCCTCTTACTTAAAGTGTGTGTGGAACATGTCCACGCAGTACACCGCGCTGCACAGCTAAGCATAGGTCTGGGCATCGTAGCTTCCTGCCAGGTGACCGAAGTTCGCAGGCAGATGGGTCTCTGGGACACACGCGGAGAGGCTCCTGCCGGGTGACAGGCCGCCCACTGCCCCTGCCCCAGATCTGGGGCCGCAAAGCAGCCCTGTCTGATTCCGCTGCCTCTAGAGGGAGTATTGGACCAACACTTTGGAAAACGGGGTCCTTGCGGGCCACTCATTGGAGGGACACAAATAAATCTTTGCCGACTTTCTGCTGAAACTTACGAGCGTTCACACCTAAGCCTCTTACAAGGTCAGCTGTTTAGCTAAACATGAGCACATGATCTAAATTTACACAATATTGAAGAAAGCAGCTACAAGGGGAGACAATCAGCCAAAACCATCAATACCAGAATAAGATTTCCAAGGCCATCCATCAGATGTAGGAATAATCGGGTGCAAGGCAGAAAATATACATAAAACTGGAACTGAAACAAGGCACAAGGATGTTTTCAAAGACTGGTAGGATCTCTAAAACATTTTTCAAGGACATGTCATTGATAAAGCTAAATACTCCAAGGTTGTGTAATACAACAGATTAATCATTGAGAAGAGTGAAATTATGCTGTTTTGAAAACTATGGCAGGTCAGATTTTCTGCCTAATTCTATAAGAAGATTTCTCTAAAAAATACACATTATTTCAAAGACTTATTGGCTGTGAAATAAGTTAAGGGTATTTCAAATGGCTTGTCTGCAAAGAAAGGTGAGATGTAGGGAATCACAGAAAGTCGAGGGGAAAATAGGTCAATATATACATTGCTGTATGGTGAACTAAGCCTTAGGCCAGCAACAATGGAGAGGACCTGACCCTTAGACACGTACAAGTAAGCTGGAATCTTCAAAAGTTCAAATCTTTATAAGTAAAAAGATTTATTAAAATGAATAACCAAGTGTTTTAATTGACATCAGAAGATGAAAACAATAAACCCTGAGAACATAGAAAAAAGATAAATAAAGATATGAGCAGAACTTAATACAACAGAAAACGTATAAAATTCAGGTGATTTAGTAAGTCCAAAGAATCTTCTTTGAAAAGAATTAAAAGACACACTTTGATTAAGGAAAACCAAAACATAAGTAAAGAATATACAGAAAGAGTCAGGACAATGTTAGAGCAGAGAATATATGAAATGTCAGTAAATTTGAACATTTCTGTCAAGTGGACCATTTCCTAGCTCCTAAAGTTTACCAACACTGACACAAGAGGAAATCATTTAAGGTCATCATGTCTGCCCTTGGCATTCTCGGAACGCCCTGGCCTCAGAATGCAGCCTCTGTAGTCCATGGTAACCTGCGGAGAGGGGCCGGGGTTGAGGGAGGTTGGAACACTGCCCTCACTGAGGGAGTGGGTGTGGCCATCTCTGCTGTGACTGAACAAAGGGCAGGGGAGCAGGGGGGCCAGGGCAGGGCCCTCAGAGCCCGGCAGGCCCAGTGGAGTGTCACAAGTTTTTAGGCCCAGGCCAAAGGGAGCCTTCTTTGTCTGCACAGCTGCCCAAACTCTCACCTTTCCACTCAGGCCGCCCTCTTACTTGAAGTGTGTGTGGAACGTGTCCGCGCAGTACACCGCGCTGCACAGCTAAGCATAGTTCTGGGCATCGCAGCTTCCTGCCAGGTGACCGAAGTTTGCAGGCAGATGGGTCACTGGGACACACGCGGAGGGGCTCCTGCCCGGGTCACAGGCTGCCCACTGCCCCTGCCCCAGATCGGGGGACGCAAAGCAGCCCTGTCTGAGTCCCCTGCCTCTAGAGGGAGTATTGGACCAACACTTGTAGAAAACGGGGTCCTTGCGGGCCACTTGTTGGAGGGACACAAATAAATCTTTGCCGACTTTTTGCTGAAACTTACGAGCGTTTATACCTAAGCCTCTTACAAGGTCAGCTGTTTAGCTAAACATGAGCTCATGATGTAAATTTACACAATAATGAAGAAAGCAGCTACAAGGGGAGACAATCAGCCAAAACCATCAATACCAGAATTAGATTCCCAAGGCCATCCATCAGATGAAGGAATAATCGGGTGCAAGGCAGAAAATATACATAAAACTGGAACTGAAACAAGGCACAAGGATGTTTTCAAAGACTGGTAGGATCTCTAAAACATTTTTCAAGGACATGTCATTGATAAAGCTAAATACTCCAAGGTTGTGTAATACAACAGATTAATCATTGAGAAGAGTGAAATTATGCTGTTTTGAAAACTATGGCAGGTCAGATTTTCTGCCTAATTCTATAAGAAGATTTCTCTAAAAAATACACATTATTTCAAAGACTTATTGCCTGTGAAATAAGTTAAGGGTATTTCAAATGGCTTGTCTGCAAAGAAAGGTGAGATGTAGGGAATCACAGAAAGTCGAGGGGAAAATAGGTCAATATATACATTGCTGTATGGTGAACTAAGCCTTAGGCCAGCAACAATGGAGAGGACCTGACCCTTAGACACGTACAAGTAAGCTGGAATCTTCAAAAGTTCAAATCTTTATAAGTAAAAAGATTTATTAAAATGAATAACCAAGTGTTTTAATTGACATCAGAAGATGAAAACAATAAACCCTGAGAACATAGAGAAAAGATAAATAAAGTTATGAGCAGAACTTAATACAACAGAAACGTATAAAATTCAGGTGATTTAGTAAATCCAAAGAATCTTCTTTGAAAAGAATTAAAAGACACACTTTGATTAAGGAAAACCAAAACATAAGTAAAGAATATACAGAAAGAGTCAGGACAATGTTAGAGCAGAGAATATATGAAATGCCAGTAAATTTGAACATTTCTGTAAAGTGGACCATTTCCTAGCTCCTAAAGTTTACCAACACTGACACAAGAGGAAATCATTTAAGGTCATCATGTCTGCCCTTGGCATTCTCGGAACGCCCTGGCCTCAGAATGCAGCCTCTGTGGTCCATGGTAACCTGCGGAGAGGGGGCGTGGCTGAGGGAGGTTGGAACACTGCCCTCAATGAGGGAGTGGGTGTGGCCATCTCTGCTGTGACTGAACAGAGGGCAGGGGAGCAGGGGGCCCAGGGCAGGGCCCTCAGAGCCCGGCAGGCCCAGTGGAGTGTCACAAGCTTTTAGGCCCAGGCCAGAAGGCGCCTTCTTTGTCTGCACAGCTGCCCAAACTCTCACCTTTCCACTCAGGCCGCCCTCTTACTTGAAGTTTGTGTGGAACGTGTCCGTGCAGTATACCGCGCTGCACAGCTAAGCATAGGTCTGGGCATCGTAGCTTCCTGCCAGGTGACCGAAGTTCGCAGGCAGATGGGTCCCTGGGACACACGCGGATGGGCTCCTGCCCGGGTCACAGGCCGCCCACTGCCCCTGCCCCAGATCGGGGGCCGCAAAGCAGCCCTGTCTGAGTCCCCTGCCTCTAGAGGGAGTATTGGACCAACACTTGTAGAAAACGGGGTCCTTGCGGGCCACTCATTGGAGGGACACAAATAAATCTTTGCCGACTTTCTGCTGAAACTTACGAGCGTTCACACCTAAGCCTCTTTCAAGCTCAGCTGTTTAGCTAAACATGAGCTCATGATCTAAATTTACACAATATTGAAGAAAGCAGCTACAAGGGGAGACAATCAGCCAAAACCATCAATACCAGAATTAGATTCCCAAGGCCATCCATCAGATGTAGGAATAATCGGGTGCAAGGCAGAAAATATACATAAAACTGGAACTGAAACAAGGCACAAGGATGTTTTCAAAGACTGGTAGGATCTCTAAAACATTTTTCAAGGACATGTCATTGATAAAGCTAAATACTCCAAGGTTGTGTAATACAACAGATTAATCATTGAGAAGAGTGAAATTATGCTGTTTTGAAAACTATGGCAGGTCAGATTTTCTGCCTAATTATAGAAGAAGATTTCTCTAAAAAATACACATTATTTCAAAGACGTACTGGCTGTGAAATAAGTTTAGGGTATTTCAAATGGCTTGTCTGCAAAGAAAGGTGAGATGTAGGGAATCACAGAAAGTCGAGGGGAAAATAGGTCAATATATACATTGCTGTATGGTGAACTAAGCCTTAGGCCAGCAACAATGGAGAGGACCTGACCCTTAGACACGTACAAGTAAGCTGGAATCTTCAAAAGTTCAAATCTTTATAAGTAAAAAGATTTATTAAAATGAATAACCAAGTGTTTTAATTGACATCAGAAGATGAAAACAATAAACCCTGAGAACATAGAGAAAAGATAAATAAAGTTATGAGCAGAACTTAATACAACAGAAAACGTATAAAATTCAGGTGATTTAGTAAGTCCAAAGAATCTTCTTTGAAAAGATTTAAAAGACACACTTTGATTAAGGAAAACCAAAACATAAGTAAAGAATATACAGAAAGAGTCAGGACAATGTTAGAGCAGAGAATATATGAAATGCCAGTAAATTTGGACATTTCTGTAAAGTGCACCATTTCCTAGCTCCTAAAGTTTACCAACACTGACACAAGAGGAAATCATTTAAGGTCATCATGTCTGCCCTTGGCATTCTCGGAACGCCCTGGCCTCAGAATGCAGCCTCTGTGGTCCATGGTAACCTGCGGAGAGGGGGCGGGGCTGAGGGAGGTTGGAACACTGCCCTCACTGAGGGAGTGGGTGTGGCCATCTCTGCTGTGACTCAACAAAGGGCAGGGGAGCAGGGGGCCCAGGGCAGGGCCCTCAGAGCCCGGCAGGCCCAGTGGAGTGTCACAAGCTTTTAGGCCCAGGCCAAAGGGCGCCTTCTTTGTCTGCACAGCTGCCCAAACTCTCACCTTTCCACTCAGGCCGCCCTCTTACTTGAAGTGTGTGTGGAACGTGTCCGCGCAGTATACCGCGCTGCACAGCTAAGCATAGGTCTGGGCATCGTAGCTTCCTGCCAGGTGACCGAAGTTCGCAGGCAGATGGGTCCCTGGGACACACGCGGATGGGCTCCTGCCCGGGTCACAGGCCGCCCACTGCCCCTGCCCCAGATCGGGGGCCGCAAAGCAGCCCTGTCTGAGTCCCCTGCCTCTAGAGGGAGTATTGGACCAACACTTGTAGAAAACGGGGTCCTTGCGGGCCACTCATTGGAGGGACACAAATAAATCTTTGCCGACTTTCTGCTGAAACTTACGAGCGTTCACACCTAAGCCTCTTACAAGGTCAGCTGTTTAGCTAAACATGAGCTCATGATCTAAATTTACACAATATTGAAGAAAGCAGCTACAAGGGGAGACAATCAGCCAAAACCATCAATACCAGAATTAGATTCCCAAGGCCATCCATCAGATGTAGGAATAATCGGGTGCAAGGCAGAAAATATACATAAAACTGGAACTGAAACAAGGCACAAGGATGTTTTCAAAGACTGGTAGGATCTCTAAAACATTTTTCAAGGACATGTCATTGATAAAGCTAAATACTCCAAGGTTGTGTAATACAACAGATTAATCATTGAGAAGAGTGAAATTATGCTGTTTTGAAAACTATGGCAGGTCAGATTTTCTGCCTAATTATAGAAGAAGATTTCTCTAAAAAATACACATTATTTCAAAGACTTATTGGCTGTGAAATAAGTTAAGGGTATTTCAAATGGCTTGTCTGCACAGAAAGGTGAGATGTAGGGAATCACAGAAAGTCGAGGGGAAAATAGGTCAATATATACATTGCTGTATGGTGAACTAAGCCTTAGGCCAGCAACAATGGAGAGGACCTGACCCTTAGACACGTACAAGTAAGCTGGAATCTTCAAAAGTTCAAATCTTTATAAGTAAAAAGATTTATTAAAATGAATAACCAAGTGTTTTAATTGACATCAGAAGATGAAAACAATAAACCCTGAGAACATAGAGAAAAGATAAATAAAGTTATGAGCAGAACTTAATACAACAGAAAACGTATAAAATTCAGGTGATTTAGTAAGTCCAAAGAATCTTCTTTGAAAAGATTTAAAAGACACACTTTGATTAAGGAAAACCAAAACATAAGTAAAGAATATACAGAAAGAGTCAGGACAATGTTAGAGCAGAGAATATATGAAATGCCAGTAAATTTGAACATTTCTGTAAAGTGGACCATTTCCTAGCTCCTAAAGTTTACCAACACTGACACAAGAGGAAATCATTTAAGGTCATCATGTCTGCCCTTGGCATTCTCGGAATGCCCTGGCCTCAGAATGCAGCCTCTGTAGTCCATGGTAACCTGCGAAGAGGGGGCGGGGCTGAGGGAGGTTGGAACACTGCCCTCACTGAGGGAGTGGGTGTGGCCATCTCTGCTGTGACTGAACAAAGGGCAGGGGAGCAGGGGGCCCAGGGCAGGGCCCTCAGAGCCCGGCAGGCCCAGTGGAGTGTCACAAGCTTTTAGGCCCAGGCCAAAGGGCGCCTTCTTTGTCTGCACAGCTGCCCAAATTCTCACCTTTCCACTCAGACCGCCCTCTTACTTGAAGTCTGTGTGGAACGTGTCTGCGCAGTATACCGCGCTGCACAGCTAAGCATAGGTCTGGGCATCGTAGCTTCCTGCCAGGTGACCGAAGTTCGCAGGCAGATGGGTCCCTGGGACACACGCGGAGAGGCTCCTGCCCGGGTCACAGGCCGCCCACTGCCCCTGCCCCAGATCGGGAGCCGCAAAGCAGCCCTGTCTGAGTCCCCTGCCTCTAGAGGGATTATTGGACCAACACTTGTAGAAAACGGGTTCCTTGCGGGCCACTCATTGGAGGGACACAAATAAATCTTTGCCGACTTTCTGCTGAAACTTACGAGCGTTCACACCTAAGCCTCTTACAAGGTCAGCTATTTAGCTAAACATGAGCTCATGATCTAAATTTACACAATATTGAAGAAAGCAGCTACAAGGGGAGACAATCAGCCAAAACCATCAATACCAGATTTAGATTCCCAAGGCCATCCATCAGATGTAGGAATAATCGGGTGCAAGGCAGAAAATATACATAAAACTGGAACTGAAACAAGGCACAAGGATGTTTTCAAAGACTGGTAGGATCTCTAAAACATTTTTCAAGGACATGTCATTGATAAAGTTAAATACTCCAAGGTTGTGTAATACAACAGATTAATCATTGAGAAGAGTGAAATTATGCTGTTTTGAAAACTATGGCAGGTCAGATTTTCTGCCTAATTATAGAAGAAGATTTCTCTAAAAAATACACATTATTTCAAAGACTTATTGGCTGTGAAATACGTTAAGGGTATTTCAAATGGCTTGTCTGCAAAGAAAGGTGAGATGTAGGGAATCACAGAAAGTCGAGGGGAAAATAGGTCAATATATACATTGCTGTATGGTGAACTAAGCCTTAGGCCAGCAACAATGGAGAGGACGTGACCCTTAGACACGTACAAGTAAGCTGGAATCTTCAAAAGTTCAAATCTTTATAAGTAAAAAGATTTATTAAAATGAATAACCAAGTGTTTTAATTGACATCAGAAGATGAAAACAATAAACCCTGAGAACATAGAGAAAAGATAAATAAAGTTATGAGCAGAACTTAATACAACAGAAAACGTATAAAATTCAGGTGATTTAGTAAGTCCAAAGAATCTTCTTTGAAAAGATTTAAAAGACACACTTCGATTAAGGAAAACCAAAACATAAGTAAAGAATATACATAAAGAGTCAGGACAATGTTAGAGCAGAGAATATATGAAATGCCAGTAAATTTGAACATTTCTGTCAAGTGGACCATTTCCTAGCTCCTAAAGTTTACCAACACTGACACAAGAGGAAATCATTTAAGGTCATCATGTCTGCCCTTGGCATTCTCGGAACGCCCTGGCCTCAGAATGCAGCCTCTGTGGTCCATGGTAACCTGCGGAGAGGGGGCGGGGCTGAGGGAGGTTGGAACACTGCCCTCACTGAGGGAGTGGGTGTGGCCATCTCTGCTGTGACTGAACAAAGGGCAGGGGAGCAGGGGGCCCAGGGCAGGGCCCTCAGAGCCCGGCAGGCCCAGTGGAGTGTCACAAGCTTTTAGGCCCAGGCCAAAGGGCGCCTTCTTTGTCTGCACAGCTGCCCAAACTCTCACCTTTCCACTCAGGCCGCCCTCTTACTTGAAGTGTGTGTGGAACGTGTCCGTGCAGTATACCGCACTGCACAGCTAAGCATAGGTCTGGGCATCGTAGCTTCCTGCCAGGTGACCGAAGTTCGCAGGCAGATGGGTCCCTGGGACACACGCGGATGGGCTCCTGCCCGGGTCACAGGCCGCCCACTGCCCCTGCCCCAGATCGGGGGCCGCAAAGCAGCCCTGTCTGAGTCCCCTGCCTCTAGAGGGAGTATTGGACCAACACTTGTAGAAAACGGGGTCCTTGCGGGCCACTCATTGGAGGGACACAAATAAATCTTTGCCGACTTTCTGCTGAAACTTACGAGCGTTCACACCTAAGCCTCTTACAAGGTCAGCTGTTTAGCTAAACATGAGCTCATGATCTAAATTTACACAATAATGAAGAAAGCAGCTACAAGGGGAGACAATCAGCCAAAACCATCAATACCAGAATTAGATTCCCAAGGCCATCCATCAGATGTAGGAATAATCGGGTGCAAGGCAGAAAATATACATAAAACTGGAACTGAAACAAGGCACAAGGATGTTTTCAAAGACTGGTAGGATCTCTAAAACATTTTTCAAGGACATGTCATTGATAAAGCTAAATACTCCAAGGTTGTGTAATACAACAGATTAATCATTGAGAAGAGTGAAATTATGCTGTTTTGAAAACTATGGCAGGTCAGATTTTCTGCCTAATTATATAAGAAGATTTCTCTAAAAAATACACATTATTTCAAAGACTTATTGGCTGTGAAATACGTTAAGGGTATTTCAAATGGCTTGTCTGCAAAGAAAGGTGAGATGTAGGGAATCACAGAAAGTCGAGGGGAAAATAGGTCAATATATACATTGCTGTATGGTGAACTAAGCCTTAGGCCAGCAACAATGGAGAGGACCTGACCCTTAGACACGTACAAGTAAGCTGGAATCTTCAAAAGTTCAAATCTTTATAAGTAAAAAGATTTATTAAAATGAATAACCAAGTGTTTTAATTGACATCAGAAGATGAAAACAATAAACCCTGAGAACATAGAGAAAAGATAAATAAAGTTATGAGCAGAACTTAATACAACAGAAAACGTATAAAATTCAGGTGATTTAGTAAGTCCAAAGAATCTTCTTTGAAAAGATTTAAAAGACACACTTCGATTAAGGAAAACCAAAACATAAGTAAAGAATATACATAAAGAGTCAGGACAATGTTAGAGCAGAGAATATATGAAATGCCACTAAATTTGAACATTTCTGTCAAGTGGACCATTTCCTAGCTCCTAAAGTTTACCAACACTGACACAAGAGGAAATCATTTAAGGTCATCATGTCTGCCCTTGGCATTCTCGGAACGCCCTGGCCTCAGAATGCAGTCTCTGTAGTCCATGGTAACCTGCAGAGAGGGGGCGGGGCTGAGGGAGGTTGGAACACTGCCCTCAATGAGGGAGTGGGTGTGGCCATCTCTGCTGTGACTGAACAAAGGGCAGGGGAGCAGGGGGCCCAGGGCAGGGCCCTCAGAGCCCGGCAGGCCCAGTGGAGTGTCACAAGCTTTTAGGCCCAGGCCAAAGGGCGACTTCTTTGTCTGCACAGCTGCCCAAACTCTCACCTTTCCACTCAGGCCGCCCTCTTACTTGAAGTGTGTGTGGAACGTGTCCGTGCAGTATACCGCACTGCACAGCTAAGCATAGGTCTGGGCATCGTAGCTTCCTGCCAGGTGACCGAAGTTCGCAGGCAGATGGGTCCCTGGGACACACGCGGATGGGCTCCTGCCCGGGTCACAGGCCGCCCACTGCCCCTGCCCCAGATCGGGGGCCGCAAAGCAGCCCTGTCTGAGTCCCCTGCCTCTAGAGGGATTATTGGACCAACACTTGTAGAAAACGGGTTCCTTGCGGGCCACTCATTGGAGGGACACAAATAAATCTTTGCCGACTTTCTGCTGGAACTTACGAGCGTTCACACCTAAGCCTCTTACAAGGTCAGCTATTTAGCTAAACATGAGCTCATGATCTAAATTTACACAATATTGAAGAAAGCAGCTACAAGGGGAGACAATCAGCCAAAACCATCAATACCAGATTTAGATTCCCAAGGCCATCCATCAGATGTAGGAATAATCGGGTGCAAGGCAGAAAATATACATAAAACTGGAACTGAAACAAGGCACAAGGATGTTTTCAAAGACTGGTAGGATCTCTAAAACATTTTTCAAGGACATGTCATTGATAAAGTTAAATACTCCAAGGTTGTGTAATACAACAGATTAATCATTGAGAAGAGTGAAATTATGCTGTTTTGAAAACTATGGCAGGTCAGATTTTCTGCCTAATTATAGAAGAAGATTTCTCTAAAAAATACACATTATTTCAAAGACTTATTGGCTGTGAAATAAGTTAAGGGTATTTCAAATGGCTTGTCTGCAAAGAAAGGTGAGATGTAGGGAATCACAGAAAGTCGAGGGGAAAATAGGTCAATATATACATTGCTGGATGGTGAACTAAGCCTTAGGCCAGCAACAATGGAGAGGACCTGACCCTTAGACACGTACAAGTAAGCTGGAATCTTCAAAAGTTCAAATCTTTATAAGTAAAAAGATTTATTAAAATGAATAACCAAGTGTTTTAATTGACATCAGAAGATGAAAACAATAAACCCTGAGAACATAGAGAAAAGATAAATAAAGTTATGAGCAGAACTTAATACAACAGAAAACGTATAAAATTCAGGTGATTTAGTAAGTCCAAAGAATCTTCTTTGAAAAGATTTAAAAGACACACTTTGATTAAGGAAAACCAAAACATAAGTAAAGAATATACAGAAAGAGTCAGGACAATGTTAGAGCAGAGAATATATGAAATGCCAGTAAATTTGAACATTTCTGTCAAGTGGACCATTTCCTAGCTCCTAAAGTTTACCAACACTGACACAAGAGGAAATCATTTAAGGTCATCATGTCTGCCCTTGGCATTCTCGGAATGCCCTGGCCTCAGAATGCAGCCTCTGTACTCCATGGTAACCTGCGAAGAGGGGGCGGGGCTGAGGGAGGTTGGAACACTGCCCTCACTGAGGGAGTGTGTGTGGCCATCTCTGCTGTGACTGAACAAAGGGCAGGGGAGCAGGGGGCCCAGGGCAGGGCCCTCAGAGCCCGGCAGGCCCAGTGGAGTGTCACAAGCTTTTAGGCCCAGGCCAAAGGGCGCCTTCTTTGTCTGCACAGCTGCCCAAATTCTCACCTTTCCACTCAGACCGCCCTCTTACTTGAAGTCTGTGTGGAACGTGTCTGCGCAGTATACCGCGCTGCACAGCTAAGCATAGGTCTGGGCATCGTAGCTTCCTGCCAGGTGACCGAAGTTCGCAGGCAGATGGGTCCCTGGGACACACGCGGAGAGGCTCCTGCCCGGGTCACAGGCCGCCCACTGCCCCTGCCCCAGATCGGGAGCCGCAAAGCAGCCCTGTCTGAGTCCCCTGCCTCTAGAGGGATTATTGGACCAACACTTGTAGAAAACGGGTTCCTTGCGGGCCACTCATTGGAGGGACACAAATAAATCTTTGCCGACTTTCTGCTGAAACTTACGAGCGTTCACACCTAAGCCTCTTACAAGGTCAGCTATTTAGCTAAACATGAGCTCATGATCTAAATTTACACAATATTGAAGAAAGCAGCTACAAGGGGAGACAATCAGCCAAAACCATCAATACCAGATTTAGATTCCCAAGGCCATCCATCAGATGTAGGAATAATCGGGTGCAAGGCAGAAAATATACATAAAACTGGAACTGAAACAAGGCACAAGGATGTTTTCAAAGACTGGTAGGATCTCTAAAACATTTTTCAAGGACATGTCATTGATAAAGTTAAATACTCCAAGGTTGTGTAATACAACAGATTAATCATTGAGAAGAGTGAAATTATGCTGTTTTGAAAACTATGGCAGGTCAGATTTTCTGCCTAATTATAGAAGAAGATTTCTCTAAAAAATACACATTATTTCAAAGACTTATTGGCTGTGAAATACGTTAAGGGTATTTCAAATGGCTTGTCTGCAAAGAAAGGTGAGATGTAGGGAATCACAGAAAGTCGAGGGGAAAATAGGTCAATATATACATTGCTGTATGGTGAACTAAGCCTTAGGCCAGCAACAATGGAGAGGACGTGACCCTTACACACGTACAAGTAAGCTGGAATCTTCAAAAGTTCAAATCTTTATAAGTAAAAAGATTTATTAAAATGAATAACCAAGTGTTTTAATTGACATCAGAAGATGAAAACAATAAACCCTGAGAACATAGAGAAAAGATAAATAAAGTTAGGAGCAGAACTTAATACAACAGAAAACGTATAAAATTCAGGTGATTTAGTAAGTCCAAAGAATCTTCTTTGAAAAGATTTAAAAGACACACTTCGATTAAGGAAAACCAAAACATAAGTAAGGAATATACATAAAGAGTCAGGACAATGTTAGAGCAGAGAATATATGAAATGCCAGTAAATTTGAACATTTCTGTCAAGTGGACCATTTCCTAGCTCCTAAAGTTTACCAACACTGACACAAGAGGAAATCATTTAAGGTCATCATGTCTGCCCTTGGCATTCTCAGAACGCCCTGGCCTCAGAATGCAGCCTCTGTGGTCCATGGTAACCTGCGGAGAGGGGGCGGGGCTGAGGGAGGTTGGAACACTGCCCTCACTGAGGGAGTGGGTGTGGCCATCTCTGCTGTGACTGAACAAAGGGCAGGGGAGCAGGGGGCCCAGGGCAGGGCCCTCAGAGCCCGGCAGGCCCAGTGGAGTGTCACAAGCTTTTAGGCCCAGGCCAAAGGGCGCCTTCTTTGTCTGCACAGCTGCCCAAACTCTCACCTTTCCACTCAGGCCGCCCTCTTACTTGAAGTGTGTGTGGAACGTGTCCGTGCAGTATACCGCACTGCACAGCTAAGCATAGGTCTGGGCATCGTAGCTTCCTGCCAGGTGACCGAAGTTCGCAGGCAGATGGGTCCCTGGGACACACGCGGATGGGCTCCTGCCCGGGTCACAGGCCGCCCACTGCCCCTGCCCCAGATCGGGGGCCGCAAAGCAGCCCTGTCTGAGTCCCCTGCCTCTAGAGGGAGTATTGGACCAACACTTGTAGAAAACGGGGTCCTTGCGGGCCACTCATTGGAGGGACACAAATAAATCTTTGCCGACTTTCTGCTGGAACTTACGAGCGTTCACACCTAAGCCTCTTACAAGGTCAGCTGTTTAGCTAAACATGAGCTCATGATCTAAATTTACACAATAATGAAGAAAGCAGCTACAAGGGGAGACAATCAGCCAAAACCATCAATACCAGATTTAGATTCCCAAGGCCATCCATCAGATGTAGGAATAATCGGGTGCAAGGCAGAAAATATACATAAAACTGGAACTGAAACAAGGCACAAGGATGTTTTCAAAGACTGGTAGGATCTCTAAAACATTTTTCAAGGACATGTCATTGATAAAGCTAAATACTCCAAGGTTGTGTAATACAACA
Organism: Mesoplodon mirus; assembly: GCF_964341445.2. NCBI lineage: Eukaryota > Metazoa > Chordata > Mammalia > Artiodactyla > Ziphiidae > Mesoplodon > Mesoplodon mirus. The sequence continues at coordinate 65,753 of NW_028295357.1, forward strand.
GATTAATCATTGAGAAGAGTGAAATTATGCTGTTTTGAAAACTATGGCAGGTCAGATTTTCTGCCTAATTATAGAAGAAGATTTCTCTAAAAAATACACATTATTTCAAAGACTTATTGGCTGTGAAATAAGTTAAGGGTATTTCAAATGGCTTGTCTGCAAAGAAAGGTGAGATGTAGGGAATCACAGAAAGTCGAGGGGAAAATAGGTCAATATATACATTGCTGTATGGTGAACTAAGCCTTAGGCCAGCAACAATGGAGAGGACCTGACCCTTAGACACGTACAAGTAAGCTGGAATCTTCAAAAGTTCAAATCTTTATAAGTAAAAAGATTTATTAAAATGAATAACCAAGTGTTTTAATTGACATCAGAAGATGAAAACAATAAACCCTGAGAACATAGAGAAAAGATAAATAAAGTTATGAGCAGAACTTAATACAACAGAAAACGTATAAAATTCAGGTGATTTAGTAAGTCCAAAGAATCTTCTTTGAAAAGATTTAAAAGACACACTTCGATTAAGGAAAACCAAAACATAAGTAAAGAATATACATAAAGAGTCAGGACAATGTTAGAGCAGAGAATATATGAAATGCCACTAAATTTGAACATTTCTGTCAAGTGGACCATTTCCTAGCTCCTAAAGTTTACCAACACTGACACAAGAGGAAATCATTTAAGGTCATCATGTCTGCCCTTGGCATTCTCGGAACGCCCTGGCCTCAGAATGCAGTCTCTGTAGTCCATGGTAACCTGCAGAGAGGGGGCGGGGCTGAGGGAGGTTGGAACACTGCCCTCACTGAGGGAGTGGGTGTGGCCATCTCTGCTGTGACTGAACAAAGGGCAGGGGAGCAGGGGGCCCAGGGCAGGGCCCTCAGAGCCCGGCAGGCCCAGTGGAGTGTCACAAGCTTTTAGGCCCAGGCCAAAGGGCGCCTTCTTTGTCTGCACAGCTGCCCAAACTCTCACCTTTCCACTCAGGCCGCCCTCTTACTTGAAGTGTGTGTGGAACGTGTCCGTGCAGTATACCGCACTGCACAGCTAAGCATAGGTCTGGGCATCGTAGCTTCCTGCCAGGTGACCGAAGTTCGCAGGCAGATGGGTCCCTGGGACACACGCGGATGGGCTCCTGCCCGGGTCACAGGCCGCCCACTGCCCCTGCCCCAGATCGGGGGCCGCAAAGCAGCCCTGTCTGAGTCCCCTGCCTCTAGAGGGATTATTGGACCAACACTTGTAGAAAACGGGTTCCTTGCGGGCCACTCATTGGAGGGACACAAATAAATCTTTGCCGACTTTCTGCTGGAACTTACGAGCGTTCACACCTAAGCCTCTTACAAGGTCAGCTATTTAGCTAAACATGAGCTCATGATCTAAATTTACACAATATTGAATAAAGCAGCTACAAGGGGAGACAATCAGCCAAAACCATCAATACCAGATTTAGATTCCCAAGGCCATCCATCAGATGTAGGAATAATCGGGTGCAAGGCAGAAAATATACATAAAACTGGAACTGAAACAAGGCACAAGGATGTTTTCAAAGACTGGTAGGATCTCTAAAACATTTTTCAAGGACATGTCATTGATAAAGTTAAATACTCCAAGGTTGTGTAATACAACAGATTAATCATTGAGAAGAGTGAAATTATGCTGTTTTGAAAACTATGGCAGGTCAGATTTTCTGCCTAATTATAGAAGAAGATTTCTCTAAAAAATACACATTATTTCAAAGACTTATTGGCTGTGAAATAAGTTAAGGGTATTTCAAATGGCTTGTCTGCACAGAAAGGTGAGATGTAGGGAATCACAGAAAGTCGAGGGGAAAATAGGTCAATATATACATTGCTGGATGGTGAACTAAGCCTTAGGCCAGCAACAATGGAGAGGACCTGACCCTTAGACACGTACAAGTAAGCTGGAATCTTCAAAAGTTCAAATCTTTATAAGTAAAAAGATTTATTAAAATGAATAACCAAGTGTTTTAATTGACATCAGAAGATGAAAACAATAAACCCTGAGAACATAGAGAAAAGATAAATAAAGTTATGAGCAGAACTTAATACAACAGAAAACGTATAAAATTCAGGTGATTTAGTAAGTCCAAAGAATCTTCTTTGAAAAGATTTAAAAGACACACTTTGATTAAGGAAAACCAAAACATAAGTAAAGAATATACAGAAAGAGTCAGGACAATGTTAGAGCAGAGAATATATGAAATGCCAGTAAATTTGAACATTTCTGTCAAGTGGACCATTTCCTAGCTCCTAAAGTTTACCAACACTGACACAAGAGGAAATCATTTAAGGTCATCATGTCTGCCCTTGGCATTCTCGGAATGCCCTGGCCTCAGAATGCAGCCTCTGTACTCCATGGTAACCTGCGAAGAGGGGGCGGGGCTGAGGGAGGTTGGAACACTGCCCTCACTGAGGGAGTGTGTGTGGCCATCTCTGCTGTGACTGAACAAAGGGCAGGGGAGCAGGGGGCCCAGGGCAGGGCCCTCAGAGCCCGGCAGGCCCAGTGGAGTGTCACAAGCTTTTAGGCCCAGGCCAAAGGGCGCCTTCTTTGTCTGCACAGCTGCCCAAATTCTCACCTTTCCACTCAGACCGCCCTCTTACTTGAAGTCTGTGTGGAACGTGTCTGCGCAGTATACCGCGCTGCACAGCTAAGCATAGGTCTGGGCATCGTAGCTTCCTGCCAGGTGACCGAAGTTCGCAGGCAGATGGGTCCCTGGGACACACGCGGAGAGGCTCCTGCCCGGGTCACAGGCCGCCCACTGCCCCTGCCCCAGATCGGGAGCCGCAAAGCAGCCCTGTCTGAGTCCCCTGCCTCTAGAGGGATTATTGGACCAACACTTGTAGAAAACGGGTTCCTTGCGGGCCACTCATTGGAGGGACACAAATAAATCTTTGCCGACTTTCTGCTGAAACTTACGAGCGTTCACACCTAAGCCTCTTACAAGGTCAGCTATTTAGCTAAACATGAGCTCATGATCTAAATTTACACAATATTGAAGAAAGCAGCTACAAGGGGAGACAATCAGCCAAAACCATCAATACCAGATTTAGATTCCCAAGGCCATCCATCAGATGTAGGAATAATCGGGTGCAAGGCAGAAAATATACATAAAACTGGAACTGAAACAAGGCACAAGGATGTTTTCAAAGACTGGTAGGATCTCTAAAACATTTTTCAAGGACATGTCATTGATAAAGTTAAATACTCCAAGGTTGTGTAATACAACAGATTAATCATTGAGAAGAGTGAAATTATGCTGTTTTGAAAACTATGGCAGGTCAGATTTTCTGCCTAATTATAGAAGAAGATTTCTCTAAAAAATACACATTATTTCAAAGACTTATTGGCTGTGAAATACGTTAAGGGTATTTCAAATGGCTTGTCTGCAAAGAAAGGTGAGATGTAGAGAATCACAGAAAGTCGAGGGGAAAATAGGTCAATATATACATTGCTGTATGGTGAACTAAGCCTTAGGCCAGCAACAATGGAGAGGACGTGACCCTTAGACACGTACAAGTAAGCTGGAATCTTCAAAAGTTCAAATCTTTATAAGTAAAAAGATTTATTAAAATGAATAACCAAGTGTTTTAATTGACATCAGAAGATGAAAACAATAAACCCTGAGAACATAGAGAAAAGATAAATAAAGTTATGAGCAGAACTTAATACAACAGAAAACGTATAAAATTCAGGTGATTTAGTAAGTCCAAAGAATCTTCTTTGAAAAGATTTAAAAGACACACTTCGATTAAGGAAAACCAAAACATAAGTAAAGAATATACATAAAGAGTCAGGACAATGTTAGAGCAGAGAATATATGAAATGCCAGTAAATTTGAACATTTCTGTAAAGTGGACCATTTCCTAGCTCCTAAAGTTTACCAACACTGACACAAGAGGAAATCATTTAAGGTCATCATGTCTGCCCTTGGCATTCTCGGAACGCCCTGGCCTCAGAATGCAGCCTCTGTGGTCCATGGTAACCTGCGGAGAGGGGGCGGGGCTGAGGGAGGTTGGAACACTGCCCTCACTGAGGGAGTGGGTGTGGCCATCTCTGCTGTGACTGAACAAAGGGCAGGGGAGCAGGGGGCCCAGGGCAGGGCCCTCAGAGCCCGGCAGGCCCAGTGGAGTGTCACAAGCTTTTAGGCCCAGGCCAAAGGGCGCCTTCTTTGTCTGCACAGCTGCCCAAACTCTCACCTTTCCACTCAGGCCGCCCTCTTACTTGAAGTGTGTGTGGAACGTGTCCGTGCAGTATACCGCACTGCACAGCTAAGCATAGGTCTGGGCATCGTAGCTTCCTGCCAGGTGACCGAAGTTCGCAGGCAGATGGGTCCCTGGGACACACGCGGATGGGCTCCTGCCCGGGTCACAGGCCGCCCACTGCCCCTGCCCCAGATCGGGGGCCGCAAAGCAGCCCTGTCTGAGTCCCCTGCCTCTAGAGGGAGTATTGGACCAACACTTGTAGAAAACGGGGTCCTTGCGGGCCACTCATTGGAGGGACACAAATAAATCTTTGCCGACTTTCTGCTGAAACTTACGAGCGTTCACACCTAAGCCTCTTACAAGGTCAGCTGTTTAGCTAAACATGAGCTCATGATCTAAATTTACACAATAATGAAGAAAGCAGCTACAAGGGGAGACAATCAGCCAAAACCATCAATACCAGAATTAGATTCCCAAGGCCATCCATCAGATGTAGGAATAATCGGGTGCAAGGCAGAAAATATACATAAAACTGGAACTGAAACAAGGCACAAGGATGTTTTCAAAGACTGGTAGGATCTCTAAAACATTTTTCAAGGACATGTCATTGATAAAGCTAAATACTCCAAGGTTGTGTAATACAACAGATTAATCATTGAGAAGAGTGAAATTATGCTGTTTTGAAAACTATGGCAGGTCAGATTTTCTGCCTAATTATAGAAGAAGATTTCTCTAAAAAATACACATTATTTCAAAGACTTATTGGCTGTGAAATACGTTAAGGGTATTTCAAATGGCTTGTCTGCAAAGAAAGGTGAGATGTAGGGAATCACAGAAAGTCGAGGGGAAAATAGGTCAATATATACATTGCTGTATGGTGAACTAAGCCTTAGGCCAGCAACAATGGAGAGGACCTGACCCTTAGACACGTACAAGTAAGCTGGAATCTTCAAAAGTTCAAATCTTTATAAGTAAAAAGATTTATTAAAATGAATAACCAAGTGTTTTAATTGACATCAGAAGATGAAAACAATAAACCCTGAGAACATAGAGAAAAGATAAATAAAGTTATGAGCAGAACTTAATACAACAGAAAACGTATAAAATTGAGGTGATTTAGTAAGTCCAAAGAATCTTCTTTGAAAAGAATTAAAAGACACACTTTGATTAAGGAAAACCAAAACATAAGTAAAGAATATACAGAAAGAGTCAGGACAATGTTAGAGCAGAGAATATATGAAATGCCAGTAAATTTGGACATTTCTGTAAAGTGGACCATTTCCTAGCTCCTAAAGTTTACCAACACTGACACAAGAGGAAATCATTTAAGGTCATCATGTCTGCCCTTGGCATTCTCGGAACGCCCTGGCCTCAGAATGCAGCCTCTGTAGTCCATGGTAACCTGCGGAGAGGGGGCGGGGCTGAGGGAGGTTGGAACACTGCCCTCACTGAGGGAGTGGGTGTGGCCATCTCTGCTGTGACTGAACAAAGGGCAGGGGAGCAGGGGGCCCAGGGCAGGGCCCTCAGAGCCCGGCAGGCCCAGTGGAGTGTCACAAGCTTTTAGGCCCAGGCCAAAGGGCGCCTTCTTTGTCTGCACAGCTGCCCAAACTCTCACCTTTCCACTCAGGCCGCCCTCTTACTTGAAGTGTGTGTGGAACGTGTCCGTGCAGTATACCGCGCTGCACAGCTAAGCATAGGTCTGGGCATCGTAGCTTCCTGCCAGGTGACCGAAGTTCGCAGGCAGATGGGTCCCTGGGACACACGCGGATGGGCTCCTGCCCGGGTCACCGGCCGCCCACTGCCACTGCCCCAGATCGGGGGACGCAAAGCAGCCCTGTCTGAGTCCCCTGCCTCTAGAGGGAGTATTGGACCAACACTTGTAGAAAACGGGGTCCTTGCGGGCCACTCATTGGAGGGACACAAATAAATCTTTGCCGACTTTCTGCTGAAACTTACGAGCGTTCACACCTAAGCCTCTTACAAGGTCAGCTGTTTAGCTAAACATGAGCTCATGATCTAAATTTACACAATATTGAAGAAAGCAGCTACAAGGGGAGACAATCAGCCAAAACCATCAATACCAGAATTAGATTCCCAAGGCCATCCATCAGATGTAGGAATAATCGGGTGCAAGGCAGAAAATATACATAAAACTGGAACTGAAACAAGGCACAAGGATGTTTTCAAAGACTGGTAGGATCTCTAAAACATTTTTCAAGGACATGTCATTGATAAAGCTAAATAGTCCAAGGTTGTGTAATACAACAGATTAATCATTGAGAAGAGTGAAATTATGCTGTTTTGAAAACTATGGCAGGTCAGATTTTCTGCCTAATTATAGAAGAAGATTTCTCTAAAAAATACACATTATTTCAAAGACTTATTGGCTGTGAAATACGTTAAGGGTATTTCAAATGGCTTGTCTGCAAAGAAAGGTGAGATGTAGGGAATCACAGAAAGTCGAGGGGAAAATAGGTCAATATATACATTGCTGTATGGTGAACTAAGCCTTAGGCCAGCAACAATGGAGAGGACCTGACCCTTAGACACGTACAAGTAAGCTGGAATCTTCAAAAGTTCAAATCTTTATAAGTAAAAAGATTTATTAAAATGAATAACCAAGTGTTTTAATTGACATCAGAAGATGAAAACAATAAACCCTGAGAACATAGAGAAAAGATAAATAAAGTTATGAGCAGAACTTAATACAACAGAAAACGTATAAAATTGAGGTGATTTAGTAAGTCCAAAGAATCTTCTTTGAAAAGAATTAAAAGACACACTTTGATTAAGGAAAACCAAAACATAAGTAAAGAATATACAGAAAGAGTCAGGACAATGTTAGAGCAGAGAATATATGAAATGCCAGTAAATTTGAACATTTCTGTCAAGTGGACCATTTCCTAGCTCCTAAAGTTTACCAACACTGACACAAGAGGAAATCATTTAAGGTCATCATGTCTGCCCTTGGCATTCTCGGAACGCCCCGGCCTCAGAATGCAGCCTCTGTAGTCCATGGTAACCTGCGGAGAGGGGGCGGGGCTGAGGGAGTTTGGAACACTGCCCTCACTGAGGGAGTGGTTGTGGCCATCTCTGCTGTGACTGAACAAAGGGCAGGGGAGCAGGGGGCCCAGGGCAGGGCCCTCAGAGCCCGGCAGGCCCAGTGGAGTGTCACAAGCTTTTAGGCCCAGGTCAAAGGGCGCCTTCTTTGTCTGCACAGCTGCCCAAATTCTCACCTTTCCACTCAGGCCGCCCTCTTACTTGAAGTCTGTGTGGAACGTGTCCGCGCAGTATACCGCGCTGCACAGCTAAGCATAGGTCTGGGCATCGTAGCTTCCTGCCAGGTGACCGAAGTTCGCAGGGAGATGGGTCCCTGGGACACACGCGGAGAGGCTCCTGCCCGGGTCACAGGCCGCCCACTGCCCCTGCCCCAGATCGGGAGCCGCAAAGCAGCTCTGTCTGAGTCCCCTGCCTCTAGAGGGATTATTGGACCAACACTTGTAGAAAACGGGTTCCTTGCGGGCCACTCATTGGAGGGACACAAATAAATCTTTGCCGACTTTCTGCTGAAACTTACGAGCGTTCACACCTAAGCCTCTTACAAGGTCAGATATTTAGCTAAACATGAGCTCATGATCTAAATTTACACAATATTGAAGAAACCAGCTACAAGGGGAGACAATCAGCCAAAACCATCAATACCAGAATTAGATTCCCAAGGCCATCCATCAGATGTAGGAATAATCGGGTGCAAGGCAGAAAATATACATAAAACTGGAACTGAAACAAGGCACAAGGATGTTTTCAAAGACTGGTAGGATCTCTAAAACATTTTTCAAGGACATGTCATTGATAAAGTTAAATACTCCAAGGTTGTGTAATACAACAGATTAATCATTGAGAAGAGTGAAATTATGCTGTTTTGAAAACTATGGCAGGTCAGATTTTCTGCCTAATTATATAAGAAGATTTCTCTAAAAAATACACATTATTTCAAAGACTTATTGGCTGTGAAATAAGTTTAGGGTACTTCAAATGGCTTGTCTGCAAAGAAAGGTGAGATGTAGGGAATCACAGAATGTCGAGGGGAAAATAGGTCAATATATACATTGCTGTATGGTGAACTAAGCCTTAGGCCAGCAACAATGGAGAGGACCTGACCCTTAGACACGTACAAGTAAGCTGGAATCTTCAAAAGTTCAAATCTTTATAAGTAAAAAGATTTATTAAAATGAATAACCAAGTGTTTTAATTGACATCAGAAGATGAAAACAATAAACCCTGAGAACATAGAGAAAAGATAAATAAAGTTATGAGCAGAACTTAATACAACAGAAAACGTATAAAATTCAGGTGATTTAGTAAGTCCAAAGAATCTTCTTTGAAAAGATTTAAAAGACACACTTTGATTAAGGAAAACCAAAACATAAGTAAAGAATATACAGAAAGAGTCAGGACAATGTTAGAGCAGAGAATATATGAAATGCCAGTAAATTTGAACATTTCTGTAAAGTGGACCATTTCCTAGCTCCTAAAGTTTACCAACACTGACACAAGAGGAAATCATTTAAGGTCATGATGTCTGCCTTTGGCATTCTCGGAACGCCGTGGCCTCAGAATGCAGCCTCTGTAGTCCATGGTAACCTGCGGAGAGGGGGCGGGGCTGATGGAGGTTGGAACACTGCTCTCACTGAGGGAGTGCGTGTGGCCACTTCTGCTGTGACTGAACAAAGGGCAGGGAAGCAGGGGGCCCAGGGCAGGGCCCTCAGGGCCCGGCAGGCCCAGTGGAGTGTCTCAAGCTTTTAGGCCCAGGCCAAAGTGCGCCTTCTTTGTCTGCACAGCTGACCAAACTCTCACCTTTCCACTCAGGCCGCCCTCTTACTTGAAGTGTGTGTGGAACGTGTCCGCGCAGTACACCGCGCTGCACAGCTAAGCATAGTTCTGGGCATCGCAGCTTCCTGCAAGGTGACCGAAGTTCGCAGGCAGATGGGTCCCTGGGACACACGTGGAGGGGCTCCTGCCCAGGTCACAGTCTGCCCACTGCCCCTGCCCCAGATCGGGGGACGCAAAGCAGCCCTGTCTGAGTCCCCTGCCTCTAGAGGGAGTATTGGACCAACACTTGTAGAAAACGGGGTCCTTGCGGGCCACTCGTTGGAGGGACACAAATAAATATTTGCCGACTTTTTGCTGAAACTTACGAGCGTACATACCTAAGGCTCTTACAAGGTCAGCTGTTTAGCTAAACATGAGCTCATGATCTAAATTTACACAATATTGAAGAAAGCAGCTACAAGGGGAGACAATCAGCCAAAACCATCAATACCAGAATTAGATTCCCAAGGCCATCCATCAGATGAAGGAATAATCGGGTGCAAGGCAGAAAATATACATAAAACTGGAACTGAAACAAGGCACAAGGATGTTTTCAAAGACTGGTAGGATCTCTAAAACATTTTTCAAGGACATGTCATTGATAAAGCTAAATACTCCAAGGTTGTGTAATACAACAGATTAATCATTGAGAAGAGTGAAATTATGCTGTTTTGAAAACTATGGCAGGTCAGATTTTCTGCCTAATTATATAAGAAGATTTCTCTAAAAAATACACATTATTTCAAAGACTAATTGGCTGTGAAATAAGTTTAGGGTAATTCAAATGGCTTGTCTGCAAAGAAAGGTGATATGTAGGGAATCACAGAAAGTCGAGGGGAAAATAGGTCAATATATACATTGCTGTATGGTGAACTAAGCCTTAGGCCAGCAACAATGGAGAGGACCTGACCCTTAGACACGTACAAGTAAGCTGGAATCTTCAAAAGTTCAAATCTTTATAAGTAAAAAGATTTATTAAAATGAATAACCAAGTGTTTTAATTGACATCAGAAGATGAAAACAATAAACCCTGAGAACATAGAGAAAAGATAAATAAAGATATGAGCAGAACTTAATACAACAGAAAACGTATAAAATTCAGGTGATTTAGTAAGTCCAAACAATCTTCTTTGAAAAGATTTAAAAGACACACTTTGATTAAGGAAAACCAAAACATAAGTAAAGAATATACAGAAAGAGTCAGGACAATGTTAGAGCAGAGAATATATGAAATGCCAGTAAATTTGAACATTTCTGTCAAGTGGACCATTTCCTAGCTCCTAAAGTTTACCAACACTGACACAAGAGGAAATCATTTAAGGTCATGATGTCTGCCCTTGGCATTCTCGGAACGCCCTGGCCTCAGAATGCAGCCTCTGTAGTCCATGGTAACCTGCGGAGAGGGGGCGGGGCTGAGGGAGGTTGGAACACTGCCCTCACTGAGGGAGTGGGTGTAGCCATCTCTGCTCTGACTGAACAAAGGGCAGGGGAGCAGGGGGCCCAGGGCAGGGCCCTCAGAGCCCGGCAGGACCAGTGGAGTGTCACAAGCTTTTAGGCCCAGGCCAAAGGGTGCCTTCTTTGTCTGCACAGCTGCCCAAACTCTCACCTTTCCACTCAGGCCACCCTCTTACTTGAAGTGTGTGTGGAACGTGTCCGCGCAGTATACCGCGCTGCACAGCTAAGCATAGGTCTGGGCATCGTAGCTTCCTGCCATGTGACCGAAGTTCGAAGGCAGATGGGTCCCTGGGACACACGCGGAGAGGCTCCGGCGCGGGTCAAAGGCCGCCCACGGCACCTGCCCAAGATCGGGGGCCGCAAAGCAGCCCTGTCTGAGTCCCCTGCCTCTAGAGGGAGTATTGGACCAACACTTGTAGAAAACGGGGTCCTTGCGGGCCACTCATTGGAGGGACACAAATAAATCTTTGCCGACTTTCTGCTGAAACTTACGAGCGTTCACACCTAAGCCTCTTACAAGGTCAGCTGTTTAGCTAAACATGAGCTCATGATCTAAATTTACACAATAATGAAGAAAGCAGCTACAAGGGGAGACAATCAGCCAAAACCATCAATACCAGAATTAGATTCCCAAGGCCATCCATCAGATGTAGGAATAATCGGGTGCAAGGCAGAAAATATACATAAAACTGGAACTGAAACAAGGCACAAGGATGTTTTCAAAGACTGGTAGGATCTCTAAAACATTTTTCAAGGACATGTCATTGATAAAGCTAAATACTCCAAGGTTGTGTAATACAACAGATTAATCATTGAGAAGAGTGAAATTATGCTGTTTTGAAAACTATGGCAGGTCAGATTTTCTGCCTAATTATAGAAGAAGATTTCTCTAAAAAATACACATTATTTCAAAGACTTATTGGCTGTGAAATACGTTAAGGGTATTTCAAATGGCTTGTCTGCAAAGAAAGGTGAGATGTAGGGAATCACAGAAAGTCGAGGGGAAAATAGGTCAATATATACATTGCTGTATGGTGAACTAAGCCTTAGGCCAGCAACAATGGAGAGGACCTGACCCTTAGACACGTACAAGTAAGCTGGAATCTTCAAAAGTTCAAATCTTTATAAGTAAAAAGATTTATTAAAATGAATAACCAAGTGTTTTAATTGACATCAGAAGATGAAAACAATAAACCCTGAGAACATAGAGAAAAGATAAATAAAGTTATGAGCAGAACTTAATACAACAGAAAACGTATAAAATTGAGGTGATTTAGTAAGTCCAAAGAATCTTCTTTGAAAAGAATTAAAAGACACACTTTGATTAAGGAAAACCAAAACATAAGTAAAGAATATACAGAAAGAGTCAGGACAATGTTAGAGCAGAGAATATATGAAATGCCAGTAAATTTGGACATTTCTGTAAAGTGGACCATTTCCTAGCTCCTAAAGTTTACCAACACTGACACAAGAGGAAATCATTTAAGGTCATCATGTCTGCCCTTGGGATTCTCGGAACGCCCTGGCCTCAGAATGCAGCCTCTGTAGTCCATGGTAACCTGCGGAGAGGGGGCGGGGCTGAGGGAGGTTGGAACACTGCCCTCACTGAGGGAGTGGGTGTGGCCATCTCTGCTGTGACTGAACAAAGGGCAGGGGAGCAGGGGGCCCAGGGCGGGGCCCTCAGAGCCCGGCAGGCCCAGTGGAGTGTCACAAGCTTTTAGGCCCAGGCCAAAGGGCGCCTTCTTTGTCTGCACAGCTGCCCAAACTCTCACCTTTCCACTCAGGCCGCCCTCTTACTTGAAGTGTGTGTGGAACGTGTCCGTGCAGTATACCGCGCTGCACAGCTAAGCATAGGTCTGGGCATCGTAGCTTCCTGCCAGGTGACCGAAGTTCGCAGGCAGATGGGTCCCTGGGACACACGCGGATGGGCTCCTGCCCGGGTCACAGGCCGCCCACTGCCCCTGCCCCAGATCGGGGGACGCAAAGCAGCCCTGTCTGAGTCCCCTGCCTCTAGAGGGAGTATTGGACCAACACTTGTAGAAAACGGGGTCCTTGCGGGCCACTCATTGGAGGGACACAAATAAATCTTTGCCGACTTTCTGCTGAAACTTACGAGCGTTCACACCTAAGCCTCTTACAAGGTCAGCTGTTTAGCTAAACATGAGCACATGATCTAAATTTACACAATATTGAAGAAAGCAGCTACAAGGGGAGACAATCAGCCAAAACCATCAATACCAGAATTAGATTCCCAAGGCCATCCATCAGATGTAGGAATAATCGGGTGCAAGGCAGAAAATATACATAAAACTGGAACTGAAACAAGGCACAAGGATGTTTTCAAAGACTGGTAGGATCTCTAAAACATTTTTCAAGGACATGTCATTGATAAAGCTAAATACTCCAAGGTTGTGTAATACAACAGATTAATCATTGAGAAGAGTGAAATTATGCTGTTTTGAAAACTATGGCAGGTCAGATTTTCTGCCTAATTATAGAAGAAGATTTCTCTAAAAAATACACATTATTTCAAAGACTTATTGGCTGTGAAATAAGTTAAGGGTATTTCAAATGGCTTGTCTGCAAAGAAAGGTGAGATGTAGGGAATCACAGAAAGTCGAGGGGAAAATAGGTCAATATATACATTGCTGTATGGTGAACTAAGCCTTAGGCCAGCAACAATGGAGAGGACCTGACCCTTAGACACGTACAAGTAAGCTGGAATCTTCAAAAGTTCAAATCTTTATAAGTAAAAAGATTTATTAAAATGAATAACCAAGTGTTTTAATTGACATCAGAAGATGAAAACAATAAACCCTGAGAACATAGAGAAAAGATAAATAAAGATATGAGCAGAACTTAATACAACAGAAAACGTATAAAATTCAGGTGATTTAGTAAATCCAAAGAATCTTCTTTGAAAAGAATTAAAAGACACACTTTGATTAAGGAAAACCAAAACATAAGTAAAGAATATACAGAAAGAGTCAGGACAATGTTAGAGCAGAGAATATATGAAATGCCAGTAAATTTGAACATTTCTGTCAAGTGGACCATTTCCTAGCTCCTGAAGTTTACCAACACTGACACAAGAGGAAATCATTTAAGGTCATGATGTCTGCCTTTGGCATTCTCGGAACGCCCTGGCCTCAGAATGCAGCCTCTGTAGTCCATGGTAACCTGCGGAGAGGGGGCGGGGCTGAGGGAGGTTGGAACACTGCCCTCACTGAGGGAGTGGGTGTGGCCATCTCTGCTGTGACTGAACAAAGGGCAGGGGAACAGGGGGCCGAGGGCAGGGCCCTCAGAGCCCGGCAGGCCCAGTGGAGTGTCACAAGTTTTTAGGCCCAGGCCAAAGGGCGCCTTCTTTGTCTGCATAGCTGCCCAAACTCTCACCTTTCCACTCAGGCCGCCCTCTTACTTGAAGTGTGTGTGGAACTTGTCCGCGCAGTACACCGCGCTGCACAGCTAAGCATAGTTCTGGGCATCGCAGCTTCCTGCCAGGTGACCGAAGTTTGCAGGCAGATGGGTCCCTGGGACACACGCGGAGGGGCTCCTGCCCGGGTCACAGGCCGCCCACTGCCCCTGCCTCAGTTCGGGGGACGCAAAGCAGCCCTGTCTGAGTCCCCTGCCTCTAGAGTGAGTATTGGAACAACACTTGTAGAAAACGGGATCCTTGCGGGCCACTCGTTGGAGGGACACAAATAAATCTTTGCCGACTTTTTGCTGAAACTTATGAGCGTTCATACCTAAGCCTCTTACAAGGTCAGCTGTTTAGCTAAACATGAGCTCATGATCTAAATTTACACAATAATGAAGAAAGCAGCTACAAGGGGAGACAATCAGCCAAAACCATCAATACCAGAATTAGATTCCCAAGGCCATCCATCAGATGAAGGAATAATCGGGTGCAAGGCAGAAAATATACATAAAACTGGAACTGAAACAAGGCACAAGGATGTTTTCAAAGACTGGTAGGATCTCTAAAACATTTTTCAAGGACATGTCATTGATAAAGCTAAATACTCCAAGGTTGTGTAATACAACAGATTAATCATTGAGAAGAGTGAAATTATGCTGTTTTGAAAACTATGGCAGGTCAGATTTTCTGCCTAATTATATAAGAAGATTTCTCTAAAAAATACACATTATTTCAAAGACTTATTGGCTGTGAAATAAGTTAAGGGTATTTCAAATGGCTTGTCTGCAAAGAAAGGTGAGATGTAGGGAATCACAGAAAGTCGAGGGGAAAATAGGTAAATATATACATTGCTGTATGGTGAACTAAGCCTTAGGCCAGCAGCAATGGAGAGGACCTGACCCTTAGAAACGTACAAGTAAGCTGGAATCTTCAAAAGTTCAAATCTTTATAAGTAAAATGATTTATTAAAATGAATAACCAAGTGTTTTAATTGACATCAGAAGATGAAAACAATAAACCCTAAGAACATAGGGAACAGATAAATAAAGATATGAGCAGAACTTAATACAACAGAAAACGTATAAAATTCAGGTGATTTAGTAAGTCCAAAGAATTTTCTTTGAAAAGATTTAAAAGACACACTTTGATTAAGGAAAACCAAAACATAAGTAAAGAATATACAGAAAGAGTCAGGACAATGTTAGAACAGAGAATGTATGAAATGCCAGTAAATTTGAACATTTCTGTAAAGTGGACCATTTCCTAGCTCCAAAAGTTTACCAACACTGACACAGGAGGAAATCATTTAAGGTCATCATGTCTGCCCTTGGCATTCTCGGAACGCCCTGGCCTCAGAATGCAGCCTCTGTAGTCCATGGTAACCTGCGGAGAGGGGGCGGGGCTGAGGGAGGTTGGAACACTGCCCTCACTGAGGGAGTGGGTGTGGCCATCTCTGCTGTGACTGAACAAAGGGCAGGGGAGCAGGGGGCCCAGGGCAGGGCCCTCAGAGCCCGGCAGGCCCTGTGGAGTGTGACAAGCTTTTAGGCCCAGGCCAAAGGGCGCCTTCTTTGTCTGCACAGCTGCCCAAACTCTCACCTTTCCACTCAGGCCGCCCTCTTACTTGAAGTGTGTGTGGTACCTGTCCGCTCAGTACACCGCGCTGCACAGCTAAGCATAGGTCTGGGCATCGTAGCTTCCTGCCAGGTGACCGAAGTTCGCAGGCAGATGGGTCCCTGGGACACACGCATAGGGGCTCCTGCCCGGGTCACAGCCCGCCCACTGCCCCTGCCCCAGATCGGGGGCCACAAAGCAGCCCTGTCTGAGTCCCCTGCCTCTAGAGGGAGTATTGGACCAACACTTGTAGAAAACGGGGTCCTTGAGGGCCACTCATTGGAGGGACACAAATAAATCTTTGCCGACTTTCTGCTGAAACTTACGAGCGTTCACACCTAAGCCTCTTACAAGGTCAGCTGTTTAGCTAAACATGAGCACATGATCTAAATTTACACAATATTGAAGAAAGCAGCTACAAGGGGAGACAATCAGCCAAAACCATCAATACCAGAATTAGATTCCCAAGGCCATCCATCAGATGTAGGAATAATCGGGTGCAAGGCAGAAAATATACATAAAACTGGAACTGAAACAAGGCACAAGGATGTTTTCAAAGACTGGTAGGATCTCTAAAACATTTTTCAAGGACATGTCATTGATAAAGCTAAATACTCCAAGGTTGTGTAATACAACAGATTAATCATTGAGAAGAGTGAAATTATGCTGTTTTGAAAACTATGGCAGGTCAGATTTTCTGCCTAATTCTATAAGAAGATTTCTCTAAAAAATACACATTATTTCAAAGACTTATTGGCTGTGAAATAAGTTAAGGGTATTTCAAATGGCTTGTCTGCACAGAAAGGTGAGATGTAGGGAATCACAGAAAGTCGAGGGTAAAATAGGTCAATATATACATTGCTGTATGGTGAACTAAGCCTTAGGCCAGCAACAATGGAGAGGACCTGACACTTAGACACGTACAAGTAAGCTGGAATCTTCAAAAGTTCAAATCTTTATAAGTAAAAAGATTTATTAAAATGAATAACCAAGTGTTTTAATTGACATCAGAAGATGAAAACAATAAACCCTGAGAACATAGAAAAAAGATAAATAAAGATATGAGCAGAACTTAATACAACAGAAAACGTATAAAATTCAGGTGATTTAGTAAGTCCAAAGAATCTTCTTTGAAAAGAATTAAAAGACACACTTTGATTAAGGAAAACCAAAACATAAGTAAAGAATATACAGAAAGAGTCAGGACAATGTTAGAGCAGAGAATATATGAAATGCCAGTAAATTTGAACATTTCTGTAAAGTGGACCATTTCCTAGCTCCTAAAGTTTACCAACACTGACACAAGAGGAAATCATTTAAGGTCATCATGTCTGCCCTTGGCATTCTCGGAACGCCCTGGCCTCAGAATGCAGCCTCTGTAGTCCATGGTAACCTGCGGAGAGGGGGCGGGGCTGAGGGAGGTTGGAACACTGCCCTCACTGAGGGAGTGGGTGTGGCCATCTCTGCTGTGACTGAACAAAGGGCAGGGGAGCAGGGGGCCCAGGCCAGGGCCCTCAGAGCCCGGCAGGCCCAGTGGAGTGTCAGAAGCTTTTAGGCCCAGGCCAAAGGGCGCCTTCTTTGTCTGCACAGCTGCCCAAACTCTCACCTTTCCACTCAGGCCGCCCTCTTACTTGAAGTGTGTGTGGAACCTGTCCGCTCAGTACACCGCGCTGCACAGCTAAGCATAGGTCTGGGCATCGTAGCTTCCTGCCAGGTGACCGAAGTTCGCAGGCAGATGGGTCCCTGGGACACACGCGTAGGGGCTCCTGCCCGGGTCACAGGCCGCCCACTGCCCCTGCCCCAGATCGGGGGCCGCAAAGCAGCCCTGTCTGAGTCCCCTGCCTCTAGAGGGAGTATTGGACCAACACTTGTAGAAAACGGGGTGCTTGCGGGCCACTCATTGGAGGGACACAAATAAATCTTTGCCGACTTTCTGCTGAAACTTACGAGCGTTCACACCTAAGCCTCTTACAAGGTCAGCTGTTTAGCTAAACATGAGCTCATGATCTAAATTTACACACTAATGAAGAAAGCAGCTACAAGTGGAGACAATCAGCCAAAACCATCAATACCAGAATTAGATTCCCAAGGCCATCCATCAGATGTAGGAATAATCGGGTGCAAGGCAGAAAATATACATAAAACTGGAACTGAAACAAGGCACAAGGATGTTTTCAAAGACTGGTAGGATCTCTAAAACATTTTTCAAGGACATGTCATTGATAAAGCTAAATACTCCAAGGTTGTGTAATACAACAGATTAATCATTGAGAAGAGTGAAATTATGCTGTTTTGAAAACTATGGCAGGTCAGATTTTCTGCCTAATTATATAAGAAGATTTCTCTAAAAAATACACATTATTTCAAAGACTTATTGGCTGTGAAATAAGTTAAGGGTATTTCAAATGGCTTGTCTGCAAAGAAAGGTGAGATGTAGGGAATCACAGAAAGTCGAGGGAAAAATAGGTCAATATATACATTGCTGTATGGTGAACTAAGCCTTAGGCCAGCAACAATGGAGAGGACCTGACCCTTAGACACGTACAAGTAAGCTGGAATCTTCAAAAGTTCAAATCTTTATAAGTAAAAAGATTTATTAAAATGAATAACCAAGTGTTTTAATTGACATCAGAAGATGAAAACAATAAACCCTGAGAACATAGAGAAAAGATAAATAAAGATATGAGCAGAACTTAATACAACAGAAAACGTATAAAATTCAGGTGATTTAGTAAATCCAAAGAATCTTCTTTGAAAAGATTGAAAAGACACACTTTGATTAAGGAAAACCAAAACATAAGTAAAGAATATACAGAAAGAGTCAGGACAATGTTAGAGCAGAGAATATATGAAATGCCAGTAAATTTGAACATTTCTGTCAAGTGGACCATTTCCTAGCTCCTAAAGTTTACCAACACTGACACAAGAGGAAATCATTTAAGGTCATCATGTCTGCCCTTGGCATTCTCAGAACGCCCTGGCCTCAGAATGCAGCCTCTGTGGTCCATGGTAACCTGCGGAGAGGGGGCGGGGCTGAGGGAGGTTGGAACACTGCCCTCACTGAGGGAGTGGGTGTGGCCATCTCTGCTGTGACTGAACAAAGGGCAGGGGAGCAGGGGGCCCAGGGCAGGGCCCTCAGAGCCCGGCAGGCCCAGTGGAGTGTCACAAGTTTTTAGGCCCAGGCCAAAGGGCGCCTTCTTTTTCTGCACAGCTGCCCAAACTCTCACGTTTCCACTCAGGCCGCCCTCTTACTTGAAGTGTGTGTGGAACGTGTCCACGCAGTACACCGCGCTGCACAGCTAAGCATAGTTCTGGGCATCGCAGCTTCCTGCAAGGTGACCGAAGTTCGCAGGCAGATGGGTCCCTGGGACACACGCGGAGGGGCTCCTGCCCGGGTCACAGGCTGCCCACTGCCCCTGCCCCAGATCGGGGGATGCAAAGCAGCCCTGTCTGAGTCCCCTGCCTCTAGAGGGAGTATTGGACCAACACTTGTAGAAAACGGGGTCCTTGCGGGCCACTCGTTGGAGGGACACAAATAAATCTTTGCCGACTTTTTGCTGAAACTTACGAGCGTTCATACCTAAGCCTCTTACAAGGTCAGCTGTTTAGCTAAACATGAGCTCATGATCTAAATTTACACAATAATGAAGAAAGCAGCTACAAGGGGAGACAATCAGCCAAAACCATCAATACCAGAATTAGATTCCCAAGGCCATCCATCAGATGAAGGAATAATCGGGTGCAAGGCAGAAAATATACATAAAACTGGAACTGAAACAAGGCACAAGGATGTTTTCAAAGACTGGTAGGATCTCTAAAACATTTTTCAAGGACATGTCATTGATAAAGCTAAATACTCCAAGGTTGTGTAATACAACAGATTAATCATTGAGAAGAGTGAAATTATGCTGTTTTGAAAACTATGGCAGGTCAGATTTTCTGCCTAATTATATAAGAAGATTTCTCTAAAAAATACACATTATTTCAAAGACTTATTGGCTGTGAAATAAGTTAAGGGTATTTCAAATGGCTTGTCTGCAAAGAAAGGTGAGATGTAGGGAATCACAGAAAGTCGAGGGGAAAATAGGTCAATATATACATTGCTGTATGGTGAACTAAGCCTTAGGCCAGCAAAAATGGAGAGGACCTGACCCTTAGACACTTACAAGTAAGCTGGAATCTTCAAAAGTTCAAATCTTTATAAGTAAAAAGATTTATTAAAATGAATAACCAAGTGTTTTAATTGACATCAGAAGATGAAAACAATAAACCCTGAGAACATAGAGAACAGATAAATAAAGATATGAGCAGAATTTAATACAACAGAAAATGTATAAAATTCAGGTGATTTAGTAAGTCCAAAGAATCTTCTTTGAAAAGAATTAAAAGACACACTTTGATTAAGGAAAACCAAAACATAAGTAAAGAATATACAGAAAGAGTCAGGACAATGTTAGAGCAGAGAATATATGAAATGCCAGTAAATTTGAACATTTCTGTAAAGTGGACCATTTCCTAGCTCCTAAAGTTTACCAACACTGACACAAGAGGAAATCATTTAAGGTCATCATGTCTGCCCTTGGCATTCTCGGAACACCCTGGCCTCAGAATGCAGCCTCTGTAGTCCATGGTAACCTGCGGAGAGGGGGCGGGGCTGAGGGAGGTTGGAACACTGCCCTCACTGAGGGAGTGGGTGTGGCCATCTCTGCTGTGACTGAACAAAGGGCAGGGGAGCAGGGGGCCAAGGGCAGGGCCCTCAGAGCCCGACAGGCCCAGTGGATTGCCACAAACTTTTATGCCCAGGCCAAAGGGCGCCTTCTTTGTCTGCACAGCTGCCCAAACTCTCACCTTTCCACTCAGGCCGCCCACTTACTTAAAGTGTGTGTGGAACATGTCCGCGCAGTACACCGCGCTGCACAGCTAAGCATAGGTCTGGGCATCGTAGCTTCCGGCCAGGTGACCGAAGTTCGCAGGCAGATGGGTCTCTGGGACACACGCGGAGAGGCTCCTGCCGGGTGACAGGCCGCCCACTGCCCCTGCCCCAGATCTGGGGCCGCAAAGCAGCCCTGTCTGATTCCGCTGCCTCTACAGGGAGTATTGGACCAACACTGTAGAAAACGGGGTCCTTGCGGGCCACTCATTGGAGGGACACAAATAAATCTTTGCCGACTTTCTGCTGAAACTTACGAGCGTTCACACCTAAGCCTCTTACAAGGTCAGCTGTTTAGCTAAACATGAGCACATGATCTAAATTTACACAATATTGAAGAAAGCAGCTACAAGGGGAGACAATCAGCCAAAACCATCAATACCAGAATTAGATTCCCAAGGCCATCCATCAGATGTAGGAATAATCGGGTGCAAGGCAGAAAATATACATAAAACTGGAACTGAAACAAGGCACAAGGATGTTTTCAAAGACTGGTAGGATCTCTAAAACATTTTTCAAGGACATGTCATTGATAAAGCTAAATACTCCAAGGTTGTGTAATACAACAGATTAATCATTGAGAAGAGTGAAATTATGCTGTTTTGAAAACTATGGCAGGTCAGATTTTCTGCCTAATTCTATAAGAAGATTTCTCTAAAAAATACACATTATTTCAAAGACTTATTGGCTGTGAAATAAGTTAAGGGTATTTCAAATGGCTTGTCTGCAAAGAAAGGTGAGATGTAGGGAATCACAGAAAGTCGAGGGGAAAATAGGTCAATATATACATTGCTGTATGGTGAACTAAGCCTTAGGCCAGCAACAATGGAGAGGACCTGACCCTTAGACACGTACAAGTAAGCTGGAATCTTCAAAAGTTCAAATCTTTATAAGTAAAAAGATTTATTAAAATGAATAACCAAGTGTTTTAATTGACATCAGAAGATGAAAACAATAAACCCTGAGAACATAGAAAAAAGATAAATAAAGATATGAGCAGAACTTAATACAACAGAAAACATCTAAAATTCAGGTGATTTAGTAAGTCCAAAGAATCTACTTTGAAAAGAATTAAAAGACACACTTTGATTAAGGAAAACCAAAACATAAGTAAAGAATATACAGAAAGAGTCAGGACAATGTTAGAGCAGAGAATATATGAAATGTCAGTAAATTTGAACATTTCTGTCAAGTGGACCATTTCCTAGCTCCTAATGTTTACCAACACTGACACAAGAGGAAATCATTTAAGGTCATCATGTCTGCCCTTGGCATTCTCGGAACGCCCTGGCCTCAGAATGCAGCCTCTGTAGTCCATGGTAACCTGCGGAGAGGGGGCGGGGTTGAGGGAGGTTGGAACACTGCCCTCACTGAGGGAGTGGTTGTGGCCATCTCTGCTGTGACTGAACAAAGGGCAGGGGAGCAGGGGGCCCAGGGCAGGGCCCTCAGAGCCCGGCAGGCCCAGTGGAGTGTCACAAGTTTTTAGGCCCAGGCCAAAGGGAGCCTTCTTTGTCTGCACAGCTGCCCAAACTCTCACCTTTCCACTCAGGCCGCCCTCTTACTTGAAGTGTGTGTGGAACGTGTCCGCGCAGTACACCGCGCTGCACAGCTAAGCATAGTTCTGGGCATCGCAGCTTCCTGCCAGGTGACCGAAGTTTGCAGGCAGATGGGTCCCTGGGACACACGCGGAGGGGCTCCTGCCCGGGTCACAGGCCGCCCACTGCCCCTGCCCCAGATCGGGGGACGCAAAGCAGCCCTGTCTGAGTCCCCTGATTCTAGAGGGAGTATTGGACCAACACTTGTAGAAAACGGGGTCCTTGCGGGCCACTTGTTGGAGGGACACAAATAAATCTTTGCCGACTTTTTGCTGAAACTTACGAGCGTTCATACCTAAGCCTCTTACAAGGTCAGCTGTTTAGCTAAACATGAGCTCATGATCTAAATTTACACAATAATGAAGAAAGCAGCTACAAGGGGAGACAATCAGCCAAAACCATCAATACCAGAATTAGATTCCCAAGGCCATCCATCAGATGAAGGAATAATCGGGTGCAAGGCAGAAAATATACATAAAACTGGAACTGAAACAAGGCACAAGGATGTTTTCAAAGACTGGTAGGATCTCTAAAACATTTTTCAAGGACATGTCATTGATAAAGCTAAATACTCCAAGGTTGTGTAATACAACAGATTAATCATTGAGAAGAGTGAAATTATGCTGTTTTGAAAACTATGGCAGGTCAGATTTTCTGCCTAATTCTATAAGAAGATTTCTCTAAAAAATACACATTATTTCAAAGACTTATTGGCTGTGAAATAAGTTAAGGGTATTTCAAATGGCTTGTCTGCAAAGAAAGGTGAGATGTAGGGAATCACAGAAAGTCGAGGGGAAAATAGGTCAATATATACATTGCTGTATGGTGTACTAAGCCTTAGGCCAGCAACAATGGAGAGGACCTGACCCTTAGACACTTACAAGTAAGCTGGAATCTTCAAAAGTTCAAATCTTTATAAGTAAAAAGATTTATTAAAATCAATAACCAAGTGTTTTAATTGACATCAGAAGATGAAAACAATAAACCCTGAGAACATAGAGAACAGATAAATAAAGATATGAGCAGAATTTAATACAACAGAAAATGTATAAAATTCAGGTGATTTAGTAAGTCCAAAGAATCTTCTTTGAAAAGAATTAAAAGACACACTTTGATTAAGGAAAACCAAAACATAAGTAAAGAATATACAGAAAGAGTCAGGACAATGTTAGAGCAGAGAATATATGAAATGCCAGTAAATTTGAACATTTCTGTAAAGTGGACCATTTCCTAGCTCCTAAAGTTTACCAACACTGACACAAGAGGGAATCATTTAAGGTCATCATGTCTGCCCTTTGCATTCTCGGAACACCCTGGCCTCAGAATGCAGCCTCTGTAGTCCATGGTAACCTGCGGAGAGGGGGCGGGGCTGAGGGAGGTTGGAACACTGCCCTCACTGAGGGAGTGGGTGTGGCCATCTCTGCTGTGACTGAACAAAGGGCAGGGGAACAGGGGGCCAAGGGCAGGGCCCTCAGAGCCCGACAGGCCCAGTGGATTGCCACAAACTTTTATGCCCAGGCCAAAGGGCGCCTTCTTTGTCTGCACAGCTGCCCAAACTCTCACCTTTCCACTCAGGCCGCCCTCTTACTTAAAGTGTGTGTGGAACATGTCCGCGCAGTACACCGCGCTGCACAGCTAAGCATAGGTCTGGGCATCGTAGCTTCCTGCCAGGTGACCGAAGTTCGCAGGCAGATGGGTCTCTGGGACACACGCGGAGAGGCTCCTGCCGGGTGACAGGCCGCCCACTGCCCCTGCCCCAGATCTGGGGCCGCAAAGCAGCCCTGTCTGATTCCGCTGCCTCTAGAGGGAGTATTGGACCAACACTTTGGAAAACGGGGTCCTTGCGGGCCACTCATTGGAGGGACACAAATAAATCTTTGCCGACTTTCTGCTGAAACTTACGAGCGTTCACACCTAAGCCTCTTACAAGGTCAGCTGTTTAGCTAAACATGAGCATATGATCTAAATTTACACAATATTGAAGAAAGCAGCTACAAGGGGAGACAATCAGCCAAAACCATCAATACCAGAATAAGATTTCCAAGGCCATCCATCAGATGTAGGAATAATCGGGTGCAAGGCAGAAAATATACATAAAACTGGAACTGAAACAAGGCACAAGGATGTTTTCAAAGACTGGTAGGATCTCTAAAACATTTTTCAAGGACATGTCATTGATAAAGCTAAATACTCCAAGGTTGTGTAATACAACAGATTAATCATTGAGAAGAGTGAAATTATGCTGTTTTGAAAACTATGGCAGGTCAGATTTTCTGCCTAATTCTATAAGAAGATTTCTCTAAAAAATACACATTATTTCAAAGACTTATTGGCTGTGAAATAAGTTAAGGGTATTTCAAATGGCTTGTCTGCAAAGAAAGGTGAGATGTAGGGAATCACAGAAAGTCGAGGAGAAAATAGGTCAATATATACATTGCTGTATGGTGAACTAAGCCTTAGGCCAGCAACAATGGAGAGGACCTGACCCTTAGACACGTACAAGTAAGCTGGAATCTTCAAAAGTTCAAATCTTTATAAGTAAAAAGATTTATTAAAATGAATAACCAAGTGTTTTAATTGACATCAGAAGATGAAAACAATAAACCCTGAGAACATAGAAAAAAGATAAATAAAGATATGAGCAGAACTTAATACAACAGAAAACGTATAAAATTCAGGTGATTTAGTAAGTCCAAAGAATCTTCTTTGAAAAGAATTAAAAGACACACTTTGATTAAGGAAAACCAAAACATAAGTAAAGAATATACAGAAAGAGTCAGGACAATGTTAGAGCAGAGAATATATGAAATGTCAGTAAATTTGAACATTTCTGTCAAGTGGACCATTTCCTAGCTCCTAAAGTTTACCAACACTGACACAAGAGGAAATCATTTAAGGTCATCATGTCTGCCCTTGGCATTCTCGGAACGCCCTGGCCTCAGAATGCAGCCTCTGTAGTCCATGGTAACCTGCGGAGAGGGGCCGGGGTTGAGGGAGGTTGGAACACTGCCCTCACTGAGGGAGTGGGTGTGGCCATCTCTGCTGTGACTGAACAAAGGGCAGGGGAGCAGGGGGGCCAGGGCTGGGCCCTCAGAGCCCGGCAGGCCCAGTGGAGTGTCACAAGTTTTTAGGCCCAGGCCAAAGGGAGCCTTCTTTGTCTGCACAGCTGCCCAAACTCTCACCTTTCCACTCAGGCCGCCCTCTTACTTGAAGTGTGTGTGGAACGTGTCCGCGCAGTACACCGCGCTGCACAGCTAAGCATAGTTCTGGGCATCGCAGCTTCCTGCCAGGTGACCGAAGTTTGCAGGCAGATGGGTCACTGGGACACACGCGGAGGGGCTCCTGCCCGGGTCACAGGCTGCCCACTGCCCCTGCCCCAGATCGGGGGACGCAAAGCAGCCCTGTCTGAGTCCCCTGCCTCTAGAGGGAGTATTGGACCAACACTTGTAGAAAACGGGGTCCTTGCGGGCCACTTGTTGGAGGGACACAAATAAATCTTTGCCGACTTTTTGCTGAAACTTACGAGCGTTCATACCTAAGCCTCTTACAAGGTCAGCTGTTTAGCTAAACATGAGCTCATGATGTAAATTTACACAATAATGAAGAAAGCAGCTACAAGGGGAGACAATCAGCCAAAACCATCAATACCAGAATTAGATTCCCAAGGCCATCCATCAGATGAAGGAATAATCGGGTGCAAGGCAGAAAATATACATAAAACTGGAACTGAAACAAGGCACAAGGATGTTTTCAAAGACTGGTAGGATCTCTAAAACATTTTTCAAGGACATGTCATTGATAAAGCTAAATACTCCAAGGTTGTGTAATACAACAGATTAATCATTGAGAAGAGTGAAATTATGCTGTTTTGAAAACTATGGCAGGTCAGATTTTCTGCCTAATTCTATAAGAAGATTTCTCTAAAAAATACACATTATTTCAAAGACTTATTGCCTGTGAAATAAGTTAAGGGTATTTCAAATGGCTTGTCTGCAAAGAAAGGTGAGATGTAGGGAATCACAGAAAGTCGAGGGGAAAATAGGTCAATATATACATTGCTGTATGGTGAACTAAGCCTTAGGCCAGCAACAATGGAGAGGACCTGACCCTTAGACACGTACAAGTAAGCTGGAATCTTCAAAAGTTCAAATCTTTATAAGTAAAAAGATTTATTAAAATGAATAACCAAGTGTTTTAATTGACATCAGAAGATGAAAACAATAAACCCTGAGAACATAGAGAAAAGATAAATAAAGATATGAGCAGAACTTAATACAACAGAAAACGTATAAAATTCAGGTGATTTAGTAAGTCCAAAGAATCTTCTTTGAAAAGATTGAAAAGACACACTTTGATTAAGGAAAACCAAAACATAAGTAAAGAATATACAGAAAGAGTCAGGACAATGTTAGAGCAGAGAATATATGAAATGCCAGTAAATTTGAACATTTCTGTCAAGTGGACCATTTCCTAGCTCCTAAAGTTTACCAACACTGACACAAGAGGAAATCATTTAAGGTCATCATGTCTGCCCTTGGCATTCTCAGAACGCCCTGGCCTCAGAATGCAGCCTCTGTGGTCCATGGTAACCTGCGGAGAGGGGGCGGGGCTGAGGGAGGTTGGAACACTGCCCTCACTGAGGGAGTGGGTGTGGCCATCTCTGCTGTGACTGAACAAAGGGCAGGGGAGCAGGGGGCCCAGGGCAGGGCCCTCAGAGCCTGGCAGGCCCAGTGGAGTGTCACAAGTTTTTAGGCCCAGGCCAAAGGGCGCCTTCTTTTTCTGCACAGCTGCCCAAACTCTCACGTTTCCACTCAGGCCGCCCTCTTACTTGAAGTGTGTGTGGAACGTGTCCACGCAGTACACCGCGCTGCACAGCTAAGCATAGTTCTGGGCATCGCAGCTTCCTGCAAGGTGACCGAAGTTCGCAGGCAGATGGGTCCCTGGGACACACGCGGAGGGGCTCCTGCCCGGGTCACAGGCTGCCCACTGCCCCTGCCCCAGATCGGGGGATGCAAAGCAGCCCTGTCTGAGTCCCCTGCCTCTAGAGGGAGTATTGGACCAACACTTGTAGAAAACGGGGTCCTTGCGGGCCACTCGTTGGAGGGACACAAATAAATATTTGCCGACTTTTTGCTGAAACTTACGAGCGTTCATACCTAAGCCTCTTACAAGGTCAGCTGTTTAGCTAAACATGAGCTCATGATCTAAATTTACACAATAATGAAGAAAGCAGCTACAAGGGGAGACAATCAGCCAAAACCATCAGTACCAGAATTAGATTCCCAAGGCCATCCATCAGATGAAGGAATAATCGGGTGCAAGGCAGAAAATATACATAAAACTGGAACTGAAACAAGGCACAAGGATGTTTTCAAAGACTGGTAGGATCTCTAAAACATTTTTCAAGGACATGTCATTGATAAAGCTAAATACTCCAAGGTTGTGTAATACAACAGATTAATCATTGAGAAGAGTGAAATTATGCTGTTTTGAAAACTATGGCAGGTCAGATTTTCTGCCTAATTATATAAGAAGATTTCTCTAAAAAATACACATTATTTCAAAGACTTATTGGCTGTGAAATAAGTTAAGGGTATTTCAAATGGCTTGTCTGCAAAGAAAGGTGAGATGTAGGGAATCACAGAAAGTCGAGGGGAAAATAGGTCAATATATACATTGCTGTATGGTGAACTAAGCCTTAGGCCAGCAAAAATGGAGAGGACCTGACCCTTAGACACTTACAAGTAAGCTGGAATCTTCAAAAGTTCAAATCTTTATAAGTAAAAAGATTTATTAAAATGAATAACCAAGTGTTTTAATTGACATCAGAAGATGAAAACAATAAACCCTGAGAACATAGAGAACAGATAAATAAAGATATGAGCAGAATTTAATACAACAGAAAATGTATAAAATTCAGGTGATTTAGTAAGTCCAAAGAATCTTCTTTGAAAAGAATTAAAAGACACACTTTGATTAAGGAAAACCAAAACATAAGTAAAGAATATACAGAAAGAGTCAGGACAATGTTAGAGCAGAGAATATATGAAATGCCAGTAAATTTGAACATTTCTGTAAAGTGGACCATTTCCTAGCTCCTAAAGTTTACCAACACTGACACAAGAGGAAATCATTTAAGGTCATCATGTCTGCCCTTGGCATACTCGGAACACCCTGGCCTCAGAATGCAGCCTCTGTAGTCCATGGTAACCTGCGGAGAGGGGGCGGGGCTGAGGGAGGTTGGAACACTGCCCTCACTGAGGGAGTGGGTGTGGCCATCTCTGCTGTGACTGAACAAAGGGCAGGGGAGCAGGGGGCCAAGGGCAGGGCCCTCAGAGCCCGACAGGCCCAGTGGATTGCCACAAACTTTTATGCCCAGGCCAAAGGGCGCCTTCTTTGTCTGAACAGCTGCCCAAACTCTCACCTTTCCACTCAGGCCGCCCACTTACTTAAAGTGTGTGTGGAACATGTCCGCGCAGTACACCGCGCTGCACAGCTAAGCATAGGTCTGGGCATCGTAGCTTCCGGCCAGGTGACCGAAGTTCGCAGGCAGATGGGTCTCTGGGACACACGCGGAGAGGCTCCTGCCGGGTGACAGGCCGCCCACTGCCCCTGCCCCAGATCTGGGGCCGCAAAGCAGCCCTGTCTGATTCCGCTGCCTCTACAGGGAGTATTGGACCAACACTGTAGAAAACGGGGTCCTTGCGGGCCACTCATTGGAGGGACACAAATAAATCTTTGCCGACTTTCTGCTGAAACTTACGAGCGTTCACACCTAAGCCTCTTACAAGGTCAGCTGTTTAGCTAAACATGAGCACATGATCTAAATTTACACAATATTGAAGAAAGCAGCTACAAGGGGAGACAATCAGCCAAAACCATCAATACCAGAATTAGATTCCCAAGGCCATCCATCAGATGTAGGAATAATCGGGTGCAAGGCAGAAAATATACATAAAACTGGAACTGAAACAAGGCACAAGGATGTTTTCAAAGACTGGTAGGATCTCTAAAACATTTTTCAAGGACATGTCATTGATAAAGCTAAATACTCCAAGGTTGTGTAATACAACAGATTAATCATTGAGAAGAGTGAAATTATGCTGTTTTGAAAACTATGGCAGGTCAGATTTTCTGCCTAATTATATAAGAAGATTTCTCTAAAAAATACACATTATTTCAAAGACTTATTGGCTGTGAAATAAGTTAAAGGTATTTCAAATGTCTTGTCTGCAAAGAAAGGTGAGATGTAGGGAATCACAGAAAGTCGAGGGGAAAATAGGTCAATATATACATTGCTGTATGGTGAACTAAGCCTTAGGCCAGCAAAAATGGAGAGGACCTGACCCTTAGACACGTACAAGTAAGCTGGAATCTTCAAAAGTTCAAATCTTTATAAGTAAAAAGATTTATTAAAATGAATAACCAAGTGTTTTAATTGACATCAGAAGATGAAAACAATAAACCCTGAGAACATAGAAAAAAGATAAATAAAGATATGAGCAGAACTTAATACAACAGAAAACGTATAAAATTCAGGTGATTTAGTAAGTCCAAAGAATCTTCTTTGAAAAGAATTAAAAGACACACTTTGATTAAGGAAAACCAAAACATAAGTAAAGAATATACAGAAAGAGTCAGGACAATGTTAGAGCAGAGAATATATGAAATGTCAGTAAATTTGAACATTTCTGTCAAGTGGACCATTTCCTAGCTCCTAAAGTTTACCAACACTGACACAAGAGGAAATCATTTAAGGTCATCATGTCTGCCCTTGGCATTCTCGGAACGCCCTGGCCTCAGAATGCAGCCTCTGTAGTCCATGGTAACCTGCGGAGAGGGGGCGGGGTTGAGGGAGGTTGGAACACTGCCCTCACTGAGGGAGTGGTTGTGGCCATCTCTGCTGTGACTGAACAAAGGGCAGGGGAGCAGGGGGCCCAGGGCAGGGCCCTCAGAGCCCGGCAGGCCCAGTGGAGTGTCACAAGGTTTTAGGCCCAGGCCAAAGGGCGCCTTCTTTGTCTGCACAGCTGCCCAAACTCTCACGTTTCCACTCAGGCCGCCCTCTTACTTGAAGTGTGTGTGGAACGTGTCCACGCAGTACACCGCGCTGCACAGCTAAGCATAGTTCTGGGCATCGCAGCTTCCTGCAAGGTGACCGAAGTTCGCAGGCAGATGGGTCCCTGGGACACACGCGGAGGGGCTCCTGCCCGGGTCACAGGCTGCCCACTGCCCCTGCCCCAGATCGGGGGATGCAAAGCAGCCCTGTCTGAGTCACCTGCCTCTAGAGGGAGTATTGGACCAACACTTGTAGAAAACGGGGTCCTTGCGGGCCACTCGTTGGAGGGACACAAATAAATCTTTGCCGACTTTTGCTGAAACTTACGAGCGTTCATACCTAAGCCTCTTACAAGGTCAGCTGTTTAGCTAAACATGAGCTCATGATCTAAATTTACACAATAATGAAGAAAGCAGCTACAAGGGGAGACAATCAGCCAAAACCATCAATACCAGAATTAGATTCCCAAGGCCATCCATCAGATGAAGGAATAATCGGGTGCAAGGCAGAAAATATACATAAAACTGGAACTGAAACAAGGCACAAGGATGTTTTCAAAGACTGGTAGGATCTCTAAAACATTTTTCAAGGACATGTCATTGATAAAGCTAAATACTCCAAGGTTGTGTAATACAACAGATTAATCATTGAGAAGAGTGAAATTATGCTGTTTTGAAAACTATGGCAGGTCAGATTTTCTGCCTAATTCTATAAGAAGATTTCTCTAAAAAATACACATTATTTCAAAGACTTATTGGCTGTGAAATAAGTTAAGGGTATTTCAAATGGCTTGTCTGCAAAGAAAGGTGAGATGTAGGGAATCACAGAAAGTCGAGGGGAAAATAGGTCAATATATACATTGCTGTATGGTGTACTAAGCCTTAGGCCAGCAACAATGGAGAGGACCTGACCCTTAGACACTTACAAGTAAGCTGGAATCTTCAAAAGTTCAAATCTTTATAAGTAAAAAGATTTATTAAAATCAATAACCAAGTGTTTTAATTGACATCAGAAGATGAAAACAATAAACCCTGAGAACATAGAGAACAGATAAATAAAGATATGAGCAGAATTTAATACAACAGAAAATGTATAAAATTCAGGTGATTTAGTAAGTCCAAAGAATCTTCTTTGAAAAGAATTAAAAGACACACTTTGATTAAGGAAAACCAAAACATAAGTAAAGAATATACAGAAAGAGTCAGGACAATGTTAGAGCAGAGAATATATGAAATGCCAGTAAATTTGAACATTTCTGTAAAGTGGACCATTTCCTAGCTCCTAAAGTTTACCAACACTGACACAAGAGGGAATCATTTAAGGTCATCATGTCTGCCCTTGGCATTCTCGGAACACCCTGGCCTCAGAATGCAGCCTCTGTAGTCCATGGTAACCTGCGGAGAGGGGGCGGGGCTGAGGGAGGTTGGAACACTGCCCTCACTGAGGGAGTGGGTGTGGCCATCTCTGCTGTGACTGAACAAAGGGCAGGGGAGCAGGGGGCCAAGGGCAGGGCCCTCAGAGCCAGACAGGCCCAGTGGATTGCCACAAACTTTTATGCCCAGGCCAAAGGGCGCCTTCTTTGTCTGCACAGCTGCCCAAACTCTCACCTTTCCACTCAGGCCGCCCTCTTACTTAAAGTGTGTGTGGAACATGTCCGCGCAGTACACCGCGCTGCACAGCTAAGCATAGGTCTGGGCATCGTAGCTTCCTGCCAGGTGACCGAAGTTCGCAGGCAGATGGGTCTCTGGGACACACGCGGAGAGGCTCCTGCCGGGTGACAGGCCGCCCACTGCCCCTGCCCCAGATCTGGGGCCGCAAAGCAGCCCTGTCTGATTCCGCTGCCTCTAGAGGGAGTATTGGACCAACACTTTGGAAAACGGGGTCCTTGCGGGCCACTCATTGGAGGGACACAAATAAATCTTTGCCGACTTTCTGCTGAAACTTACGAGCGTTCACACCTAAGCCTCTTACAAGGTCAGCTGTTTAGCTAAACATGAGCACATGATCTAAATTTACACAATATTGAAGAAAGCAGCTACAAGGGGAGACAATCAGCCAAAACCATCAATACCAGAATAAGATTTCCAAGGCCATCCATCAGATGTAGGAATAATCGGGTGCAAGGCAGAAAATATACATAAAACTGGAACTGAAACAAGGCACAAGGATGTTTTCAAAGACTGGTAGGATCTCTAAAACATTTTTCAAGGACATGTCATTGATAAAGCTAAATACTCCAAGGTTGTGTAATACAACAGATTAATCATTGAGAAGAGTGAAATTATGCTGTTTTGAAAACTATGGCAGGTCAGATTTTCTGCCTAATTCTATAAGAAGATTTCTCTAAAAAATACACATTATTTCAAAGACTTATTGGCTGTGAAATAAGTTAAGGGTATTTCAAATGGCTTGTCTGCAAAGAAAGGTGAGATGTAGGGAATCACAGAAAGTCGAGGGGAAAATAGGTCAATATATACATTGCTGTATGGTGAACTAAGCCTTAGGCCAGCAACAATGGAGAGGACCTGACCCTTAGACACGTACAAGTAAGCTGGAATCTTCAAAAGTTCAAATCTTTATAAGTAAAAAGATTTATTAAAATGAATAACCAAGTGTTTTAATTGACATCAGAAGATGAAAACAATAAACCCTGAGAACATAGAAAAAAGATAAATAAAGATATGAGCAGAACTTAATACAACAGAAAACGTATAAAATTCAGGTGATTTAGTAAGTCCAAAGAATCTTCTTTGAAAAGAATTAAAAGACACACTTCGATTAAGGAAAACCAAAACATAAGTAAAGAATATACAGAAAGAGTCAGGACAATGTTAGAGCAGAGAATATATGAAATGTCAGTAAATTTGAACATTTCTGTCAAGTGGACCATTTCCTAGCTCCTAAAGTTTACCAACACTGACACAAGAGGAAATCATTTAAGGTCATCATGTCTGCCCTTGGCATTCTCGGAACGCCCTGGCCTCAGAATGCAGCCTCTGTAGTCCATGGTAACCTGCGGAGAGGGGGCGGGGTTGAGGGAGGTTGGAACACTGCCCTCACTGAGGGAGTGGGTGTGGCCATCTCTGCTGTGACTGAACAAAGAGCAGGGGAGCAGGGGGGCCAGGGCAGGGCCCTCAGAGCCCGGCAGGCCCAGTGGAGTGTCACAAGTTTTTAGGCCCAGGCCAAAGGGAGCCTTCTTTGTCTGCACAGCTGCCCAAACTCTCACCTTTCCACTCAGGCCGCCCTCTTACTTGAAGTGTGTGTGGAACGTGTCCGCGCAGTACACCGCGCTGCACAGCTAAGCATAGTTCTGGGCATCGCAGCTTCCTGCCAGGTGACCGAAGTTTGCAGGCAGATGGGTCACTGGGACACACGCGGAGGGGCTCCTGCCCGGGTCACAGGCTGCCCACTGCCCCTGCCCCAGATCGGGGGACGCAAAGCAGCCCTGTCTGAGTCCCCTGCCTCTAGAGGGAGTATTGGACCAACACTTGTAGAAAACGGGGTCCTTGCGGGCCACTTGTTGGAGGGACACATATAAATCTTTGCCGACTTTTTGCTGAAACTTACGAGCGTTCATACCTAAGCCTCTTACAAGGTCAGCTGTTTAGCTAAACATGAGCTCATGATGTAAATTTACACAATAATGAAGAAAGCAGCTACAAGGGGAGACAATCAGCCAAAACCATCAATACCAGAATTAGATTCCCAAGGCCATCCATCAGATGAAGGAATAATCGGGTGCAAGGCAGAAAATGTACATAAAACTGGAACTGAAACAAGGCACAAGGATGTTTTCAAAGACTGGTAGGATCTCTAAAACATTTTTCAAGGACATGTCATTGATAAAGCTAAATACTCCAAGGTTGTGTAATACAACAGATTAATCATTGAGAAGAGTGAAATTATGCTGTTTTGAAAACTATGGCAGGTCAGATTTTCTGCCTAATTCTATAAGAAGATTTCTCTAAAAAATACACATTATTTCAAAGACTTATTGCCTGTGAAATAAGTTAAGGGTATTTCAAATGGCTTGTCTGCAAAGAAAGGTGAGATGTAGGGAATCACAGAAAGTCGAGGGGAAAATAGGTCAATATATACATTGCTGTATGGTGAACTAAGCCTTAGGCCAGCAACAATGGAGAGGACCTGACCCTTAGACACGTACAAGTAAGCTGGAATCTTCAAAAGTTCAAATCTTTATAAGTAAAAAGATTTATTAAAATGAATAACCAAGTGTTTTAATTGACATCAGAAGATGAAAACAATAAACCCTGAGAACATAGAGAACAGATAAATAAAGATATGAGCAGAACTTAATACAACAGAAAACGTATAAAATTCAGGTGATTTAGTAAGTCCAAAGAATCTTCTTTGAAAAGATTTAAAAGACACACTTTGATTAAGGAAAACCAAAACATAAGTAAAGAATATACAGAAAGAGTCAGGACAATGTTAGAGCAGAGAATATATGAAATGCCAGTAAATTTGAACATTTCTGTAAAGTGGACCATTTCCTAGCTCCTAAAGTTTACCAACACTGACACAAGAGGAAATCATTTAAGGTCATGATGTCTGCCCTTGGCATTCTCGGAACGCCCTGGCCTCAGAATGCAGCCTCTGTAGTCCATGGTAACCTGCGGAGAGGGGGCGGGGCTGAGGGAGGTTGGAACACTGCCCTCACTGAGGGAGTGGGTGTGGCCATCTCTGCTCTGACTGAACAAAGGGCAGGGGAGCAGGGGGCCCAGGGCAGGGCCCTCAGAGCCCGGCAGGCCCAGTGGAGTGTCAGAAGCTTTTAGGCCCAGGCCAAAGGGCGCCTTCTTTGTCTGCACAGCTGCCCAAACTCTCACCTTTCCACTCAGGCCGCCCTCTTACTTGAAGTGTGTGTGGAATGTGTCCGTGCAGTATCCGCACTGCACAGCAAAGCATAGGTCTGGGCATCGTAGCTTCCTGCCAGGTGACCGAAGTTCGCAGGCAAATGGGTCCCTGGGACACACGTGGAGAGGCTCCTGACAGAACCACAGGCCGCCCACGGCCCCTGCCCCAGATCGGGGCCGCAAAGCAGCCCTGTCTGAGTCCCCTGCCTCTAGAGGGAGTATTGGACCAACACTTGTAGAAAACGGGGTCCTTGCGGGCCACTCATTGGAGGGACACAAATAAATCTTTGCCGACTTTCTGCTGAAACTTACGAGCGTTCACACCTAAGCCTCTTACAAGGTCAGCTGTTTAGCTAAACATGAGCTCATGATCTAAATTTACACAATATTGAAGAAAGCAGCTACAAGGGGAGACAATCAGCCAAAACCATCAATACCAGAATTAGATTCCCAAGGCCATCCATCAGATGTAGGAATAATCGGGTGCAAGGCAGAAAATATACATAAAACTGGAACTGAAACAAGGCACAAGGATGTTTTCAAAGACTGGTAGGATCTCTAAAACATTTTTCAAGGACATGTCATTGATAAAGCTAAATACTCCAAGGTTGTGTAATACAACAGATTAATCATTGAGAAGAGTGAAATTATGCTGTTTTGAAAACTATGGCAGGTCAGATTTTCTGCCTAATTATATAAGAAGATTTCTCTAAAAAATACACATTATTTCAAAGACTTATTGGCTGTGAAATAAGTTAAGTGTATTTCAAATGGCTTGTCTGCAAAGAAAGGTGAGATGTAGGGAATCACAGAAAGTCGAGGGGAAAATAGGTCAATATATACATTGCTGTATGGTGAACTAAGCCTTAGGCCAGCAACAATGGAGAGGACCTGACCCTTAGACACGTACAAGTAAGCTGGAATCTTCAAAAGTTCAAATCTTTATAAGTAAAAAGATTTATTAAAATGAATAACCAAGTGTTTTAATTGACATCAGAAGATGAAAACAATAAACCCTGAGAACATAGAGAACAGATAAATAAAGATATGAGCAGAACTTAATACAACAGAAAATGTATAAAATTCAGGTGATTTAGTAAGTCCAAAGAATCTTCTTTGAAAAGAATTAAAAGACACACTTTGATTAAGGAAAACCAAAACATAAGTAAAGAATATACAGAAAGAGTCAGGACAATGTTAGAGCAGAGAATATATGAAATGCCAGTAAATTTGAACATTTCTGTAAAGTGGACCATTTCCTAGCTCCTAAAGTTTACCAACACTGACACAAGAGGAAATCATTTAAGGTCATCATGTCTGCCCTTGGCATTCTCGGAACGCCCTGGCCTCAGAATGCAGCCTCTGTAGTCCATGGTAACCTGCGGAGAGGGGGCGGGGCTGAGGGAGGTTGGAACACTGCCCTCACTGAGGGAGTGGGTGTGGCCATCTCTGCTGTGACTGAACAAAGGGCAGGGGAGCAGGGGGCCCAGGGCAGGGCCCTCAGAGCCCGACAGGCCCAGTGGATTGCCACAAGCTTTTAGGCCCAGGCCAAAGGGCGCCTTCTTTGTCTGCACAGCTGCCCAAACTCTCACCTTTCCACTCAGGCCGCCCTCTTACTTAAAGTGTGTGTGGAACATGTCCGCGCAGTACACCGCGCTGCACAGCTAAGCATAGGTCTGGGCATCGTAGCTTCCTGCCAGGTGACCGAAGTTCGCAGGCAGATGGGTCTCTGGGACACACGCGGAGAGGCTACTGCCGGGAGACAGGCCGCCCACTGCCCCTGCCCCAGATCTGGGGCCGCAAAGCAGCCCTGTCTGATTCCGCTGCCTCTAGAGGGAGTATTGGACCAACACTGTAGAAAACGGGGTCCTTGCGGGCCACTCATTGGAGGGACACAAATAAATCTTTGCCGACTTTCTGCTGAAACTTACGAGCGTTCACACCTAAGCCTCTTACAAGGTCAGCTGTTTAGCTAAACATGAGCTCATGATCTAAATTTACACACTAATGAAGAAAGCAGCTACAAGTGGAGACAATCAGCCAAAACCATCAATACCAGAATTAGATTCCCAAGGCCATCCATCAGATGAAGGAATAATCGGGTGCAAGGCAGAAAATATACATAAAACTGGAACTGAAACAAGGCACAAGGATGTTTTCAAAGACTGGTAGGATCTCTAAAACATTTTTCAAGGACATGTCATTGATAAAGCTAAATACTCCAAGGTTGTGTAATACAACAGATTAATCATTGAGAAGAGTGAAATTATGCTGTTTTGAAAACTATGGCAGGTCAGATTTTCTGCCTAATTATATAAGAAGATTTCTCTAAAAAATACACATTATTTCAAAGACTTATTGGCTGTGAAATAAGTTAAGGGTATTTCAAATGGCTTGTCTGCAAAGAAAGGTGACATGTAGGGAATCACAGAAAGTCGAGGGAAAAATAGGTTAATATATACATTGCTGTATGGTGAACTAAGCCTTAGGCCAGCAACAATGGAGAGGACCTGACCCTTAGACACGTACAAGTAAGCTGGAATCTTCAAAAGTTCAAATCTTTATAAGTAAAAAGATTTATTAAAATGAATAACCAAGTGTTTTAATTGACATCAGAAGATGAAAACAATAAACCCTGAGAACATAGAGAAAAGATAAATAAAGATATGAGCAGAACTTAATACAACAGAAAACGTATAAAATTCAGGTGATTTAGTAAGTCCAAAGAATCTTCTTTGAAAAGATTGAAAAGACACACTTTGATTAAGGAAAACCAAAACATAAGTAAAGAATATACAGAAAGAGTCAGGACAATGTTAGAGCAGAGAATATATGAAATGCCAGTAAATTTGAACATTTCTGTCTAGTGGACCATTTCCTAGCTCCTAAAGTTTACCAACACTGACACAAGAGGAAATCATTTAAGGTCATCATGTCTGCCCTTGGCATTCTCGGAACGCCCTGGCCTCAGAATGCAGCCTCTGTGGTCCATGGTAACCTGCGGAGAGGGGGCGGGGCTGAGGGAGGTTGGAACACTGCCCTCACTGAGGGAGTGGGTGTGGCCATCTCTGCTGTGACTGAACAAAGGGCAGGGGAGCAGGGGGCCCAGGGCAGGGCCCTCAGAGCCCGGCAGGCACAGTGGAGTGTCACAAGTTTTTAGGCCCAGGCCAAAGGGCGCCTTCTTTTTCTGCACAGATGCCCAAACTCTCACCTTTCCACTCAGGCCGTCCTCTTACTTGAAGTGTGTGTGGAACGTGTCCGCGCAGTACACCGCGCTGCACAGCTAAGCATAGTTCTGGGCATCGCAGCTTCCTGCAAGGTGACCGAAGTTCGCAGGCAGATGGGTCCCTGGGACACATGCGGAGGGGCTCCTGCCCGGGTCACAGGCTGCCCACTGCCCCTGCCCCAGATCGGGGGACGCAAAGCAGCCCTGTCTGAGTCCCCTGCCTCTAGAGGGAG
This sequence comes from Mesoplodon mirus, assembly GCF_964341445.2. Taxonomy (NCBI): domain Eukaryota; kingdom Metazoa; phylum Chordata; class Mammalia; order Artiodactyla; family Ziphiidae; genus Mesoplodon; species Mesoplodon mirus. The sequence goes on from NW_028295357.1 coordinate 104,240, forward strand.
TATTGGACCAACACTTGTAGAAAACGGGGTCCTTGCGGGCCACTCGTTGGAGGGACACAAATAAATCTTTGCCGACTTTTTGCTGAAACTTACGAGCGTTCATACCTAAGCCTCTTACAAGGTCAGCTGTTTAGCTAAACATGAGCTCATGATCTAAATTTACACAGTAATGAAGAAAGCAGCTACAAGGGGAGACAATCAGCCAAAACCATCAATACCAGAATTAGATTCCCAAGGCCATCCATCAGATGAAGGTATAATCGGGTGCAAGGCAGAAAATATACATAAAACTGGAACTGAAACAAGGCACAAGGATGTTTTCAAAGACTGGTAGGATCTCTAAAACATTTTTCAAGGACATGTCATTGATAAAGCTAAATACTCCAAGGTTGTGTAATACAACAGATTAATCATTGAGAAGAGTGAAATTATGCTGTTTTGAAAACTATGGCAGGTCAGATTTTCTGCCTAATTATATAAGAAGATTTCTCTAAAAAATACACATTATTTCAAAGACTTATTGGCTGTGAAATAAGTTAAGGGTATTTCAAATGGCTTGTCTGCAAAGAAAGGTGAGATGTAGGGAATCACAGAAAGTCGAGGGGAAAATAGGTCAATATATACATTGCTGTATGGTGAACTAAGCCTTAGGCCAGCAACAATGGAGAGGACCTGACCCTTAGACACTTACAAGTAAGCTGGAATCTTCAAAAGTTCAAATCTTTATAAGTAAAAAGATTTATTAAAATGAATAACCAAGTGTTTTAATTGACATCAGAAGATGAAAACAATAAACCCTGAGAACATAGAGAACAGATAAATAAAGATATGAGCAGAATTTAGTACAACAGAAAATATATAAAATTCAGGTGATTTAGTAAGTCCAATGAATCTTCTTTGAAAAGAATTAAAAGACACACTTTGATTAAGGAAAACCAAAACATAAGTAAAGAATATACAGAAAGAGTCAGGACAATGTTAGAGCAGAGAATATATGAAATGCCAGTAAATTTGAACATTTCTGTAAAGTGGACCATTTCCTAGCTCCTAAAGTTTACCAACACTGACACAAGAGGAAATCATTTAAGGTCATCATGTCTGCCCTTGGCATTCTCGGAACGCCCTGGCCTCAGAATGCAGCCTCTGTAGTCCATGGTAACCTGCGGAGAGGGGGCGGGGCTGAGGGAGGTTGGAACACTGCCCTCACTGAGGGAGTGGGTGTGGCCATCTCTGCTGTGACTGAACAAAGGGCAGGGGAGCAAGGGGCCAAGGGCAGGGCCCTCAGAGCCCGACAGGCCCAGTGGATTGCCACAAGCTTTTAGGCCCAGGCCAAAGGGCGCCTTCTTTGTCTGCACAGCTGCCCAAACTCTCACCTTTCCACTCAGGCCGCCCTCTTACTTAAAGTGTGTGTGGAACATGTCCGCGCAGTACACCGCGCTGCACAGCTAAGCATAGGTCTGGGCATCGTAGCTTCCTGCCAGGTGACCGAAGTTCGCAGGCAGATGGGTCTCTGGGACACACGCGGAGAGGCTACTGCCGGGAGACAGGCCGCCCACTGCCCCTGCCCCAGATCTGGGGCCGCAAAGCAGCCCTGTCTGATTCCGCTGCCTCTAGAGGGAGTATTGGACCAACACTGTAGAAAACGGGGTCCTTGCGGGCCACTCATTGGAGGGACACAAATAAATCTTTGCCGACTTTCTGCTGAAACTTACGAGCGTTCACACCTAAGCCTCTTACAAGGTCAGCTGTTTAGCTAAACATGAGCTCATGATCTAAATTTACACACTAATGAAGAAAGCAGCTACAAGTGGAGACAATCAGCCAAAACCATCAATACCAGAATTAGATTCCCAAGGCTATCCATCAGATGTAGGAATAATCGGGTGCAAGGCAGAAAATATACATAAAACTGGAACTGAAACAAGGCACAAGGATGTTTTCAAAGACTGGTAGGATCTCTAAAACATTTTTCAAGGACATGTCATTGATAAAGCTAAATACTCCAAGGTTGTGTAATACAACAGATTAATCATTGAGAAGAGTGAAATTATGCTGTTTTGAAAACTATGGCAGGTCAGATTTTCTGCCTAATTATATAAGAAGATTTCTCTAAAAAATACACATTATTTCAAAGACTTATTGGCTGTGAAATAAGTTAAGGGTATTTCAAATGGCTTGTCTGCAAAGAAAGGTGAGATGTAGGGAATCACAGAAAGTCGAGGGAAAAATAGGTTAATATATACATTGCTGTATGGTGAACTAAACCTTAGGCCAGCAACAATGGAGAGGACCTGACCCTTAGACACGTACAAGTAAGCTGGAATCTTCAAAAGTTCAAATCTTTATAAGTAAAAAGATTTATTAAAATGAATAACCAAGTGTTTTAATTGACATCAGAAGATGAAAACAATAAACCCTGAGAACATAGAGAAAAGATAAATAAAGATATGAGCAGAACTTAATACAACAGAAAACGTATAAAATTCAGGTGATTTAGTAAGTCCAAAGAATCTTCTTTGAAAAGATTTAAAAGACACACTTTGATTAAGGAAAACCAAAACATAAGTAAAGAATATACAGAAAGAGTCAGGACAATGTTAGAGCAGAGAATATATGAAATGCCAGTAAATTTGAACATTTCTGTCAAGTGGACCATTTCCTAGCTCCTAAAGTTTACCAACACTGACACAAGAGGAAATCATTTAAGGTCATCATGTCTGCCCTTGGCATTCTCGGAACGCCCTGGCCTCAGAATGCAGCCTCTGTGGTCCATGGTAACCTGCGGAGAGGGGGCGGGGCTGAGGGAGGTTGGAACACTGCCCTCACTGAGGGAGTGGGTGTGGCCATCTCTGCTGTGACTGAACAAAGGGCAGGGGAGCAGGGGGCCCAGGGCAGGGCCCTCAGAGCCCGGCAGGCACAGTGGAGTGTCACAAGTTTTTAGGCCCAGGCCAAAGGGCGCCTTCTTTTTCTGCACAGCTGCCCAAACTGTCACCTTTCCACTCAGGCCGCCCTCTTACTTGAAGTGTGTGTGGAACGTGTCCGCGCAGTACACCGCGCTGCACAGCTAAGCATAGTTCTGGGCATCGCAGCTTCCTGCAAGGTGACCGAAGTTCGCAGGCAGATGGGTCCCTGGGACACATGCGGAGGGGCTCCTGCCCGGGTCACAGGCTGCCCACTGCCCCGGCCCCAGATCGGGGGACGCAAAGCAGCCCTGTCTGAGTCCCCTGCCTCTAGAGGGAGTATTGGACCAACACTTGTAGAAAACGGGGTCCTTGCGGGCCACTCGTTGGAGGGACACAAATAAATCTTTGCCGACTTTTTGCTGAAACTTACGAGCGTTCATACCTAAGCCTCTTACAAGGTCAGCTGTTTAGCTAAACATGAGCTCATGATCTAAATTTACACAGTAATGAAGAAAGCAGCTACAAGGGGAGACAATCAGCCAAAACCATCAATACCAGAATTAGATTCCCAAGGCCATCCATCAGATGAAGGTATAATCGGGTGCAAGGCAGAAAATATACATAAAACTGGAACTGAAACAAGGCACAAGGATGTTTTCAAAGACTGGTAGGATCTCTAAAACATTTTTCAAGGACATGTCATTGATAAAGCTAAATACTCCAAGGTTGTGTAATACAACAGATTAATCATTGAGAAGAGTGAAATTATGCTGTTTTGAAAACTATGGCAGGTCAGATTTTCTGCCTAATTATATAAGAAGATTTCTCTAAAAAATACACATTATTTCAAAGACTTATTGGCTGTGAAATAAGTTAAGGGTATTTCAAATGGCTTGTCTGCAAAGAAAGGTGAGATGTAGGGAATCACAGAAAGTCGAGGTGAAAATAGGTCAATATATACATTGCTGTATGGTGAACTAAGCCTTAGGCCAGCAACAATGGAGAGGACCTGACCCTTAGACACTTACAAGTAAGCTGGAATCTTCAAAAGTTCAAATCTTTATAAGTAAAAAGATTTATTAAAATGAATAACCAAGTGTTTTAATTGACATCAGAAGATGAAAACAATAAACCCTGAGAACATAGAGAACAGATAAATAAAGATATGAGCAGAATTTAGTACAACAGAAAATATATAAAATTCAGGTGATTTAGTAAGTCCAATGAATCTTCTTTGAAAAGAATTAAAAGACACACTTTGATTAAGGAAAACCAAAACATAAGTAAAGAATATACAGAAAGAGTCAGGACAATGTTAGAGCAGAGAATATATGAAATGCCAGTAAATTTGAACATTTCTGTAAAGTGGACTATTTCCTAGCTCCTAAAGTTTACCAACACTGACACAAGAGGAAATCATTTAAGGTCATCCTGTCTGCCCTTGGCATTCTCGGAACACCCTGGCCTCAGAATGCAGCCTCTGTAGTCCATGGTAACCTGCGGAGAGGGCTCGTGGCTGAGGGAGGTTGGAACACTGCCCTCACTGAGGGAGTGGGTGTGGCCATCTCTGCTGTGACTGAACAAAGGGCAGGGGAGCAGGGGGCCCAGGGCAGGGCCCTCAGAGCCCGACAGGCCAAGTGGATTGCCACAAACTTTTAGGCCCAGGCCAAAGGGCGCCTTCTTTGTCTGCACAGCTGCCCTAACTCTCACCTTTCCACTCAGGCCGCCCTCTTACTTAAAGTGTGTGTGGAACGTGTCCGCGCAGTACACCGCGCTGCACAGCTAATCATAGGTTTGGGCATCGTAGCTTCCTGCCAGGTGACCGAAGTTCGCAGGCAGATGGGTCTCTGGGACACACGCGGAGAGGCTCCTGCCGGGTGACAGGCCGCCCACTGCCCCTGCCCCAGATCTGGGGCCGCAAAGCAGCCCTGTCTGATTCCGCTGCCTCTACAGGGAGTATTGGACCAACACTGTAGAAAACCGGGTCCTTGCGGGCCACTCATTGGAGGGACACAAATAAATCTTTGCCGACTTTCTGCTGAAACTTACGAGCGTTCACACCTAAGCCTCTTACAAGGTCAGCTCTTTAGCTAAACATGAGCTCATGATCTAAATTTACACAATTATGAAGAAAGCAGCTACAAGTGGAGACAATCAGCCAAAACCATCAATACCAGAATTAGATTCCCAAGGCCATCCATCAGATGTAGGAATAATCGGGCGCAAGGCAGAAAATATACATAAAACTGGAACTGAAACAAGGCACAAGGATGTTTTCAAAGACTGGTAGGATCTCTAAAACATTTTTCAAGGACATGTCATTGATAAAGCTAAATACTCCAAGGTTGTGTAATACAACAGATTAATCATTGAGAAGAGTGAAATTATGCTGTTTTGAAAACTATGGCAGGTCAGATTTTCTGCCTAATTATATAAGAAGATTTCTCTAAAAAATACACATTATTTCAAAGACTTATTGGCTGTGAAATAAGTTAAAGGTATTTCAAATGGCTTGTCTGCAAAGAAAGGTGAGATGTAGGGAATCACAGAAAGTCGAGGGGAAAATAGGTCAATATATACATTGCTGTATGGTGAACTAAGCCTTAGGCCAGCAACAATGGAGAGGACCTGACCCTTAGACACGTACAAGTAAGCTGGAATCGTCAAAAGTTCAAATCTTTATAAGTAAAATGATTTATTAAAATGAATAACCAAGTGTTTTAATTGACATCAGAAGATGAAAACAATAAACCCTGAGAACATAGAGAAAAGATAATAAAGATATGAGCAGAACTTAATACAACAGAAAACGTATAAAATTCAGGTGATTTAGTAAGTCCAAAGAATCTCCTTTGAAAAGATTTAAAAGACACACTTTGATTAAGGAAAACCAAAACATAAGTAAAGAATATACAGAAAGAGTCAGGACAATGTTAGAGCAGAGAATATATGAAATGCCAGTAAATTTGAACATTTCTGTCAAGTGGACCATTTCCTAGCTCCTAAAGTTTACCAACACTGACACAAGAGGAAATCATTTAAGGTCATCATGTCTGCCCTTGGCATTCTCGGAACGCCCTGGCCTCAGAATGCAGCCTCTGTAGTCCATGGTAACCTGCGGAGAGGGGGCGGGGCTGAGGGAGGTTGGAACACTGCCCTCACTGAGGGAGTGGGTGTGGCCATCTCTGCTGTGACTGAACAAAGGGCAGGGGAGCAGGGGGCCCTGGGCAGGGCCCTCAGAGCCCGGCAGGCCCAGTGGAGTGTCAGAAGCTTTTAGGCCCAGGCCAAAGGGCGCCTTCTTTGTCTGCACAGCTGCCCAAACTCTCACCTTTCCACTCAGGCCGCCCTCTTACTTGAAGTGTGTGTGGAATGTGTCCGTGCAGTATACCGCGCTGCACAGCTAAGCATAGGTCTGGGCATCGTAGCTTCCTGCCAGGTGACCGAAGTTCGCAGGCAGATGGGTCTCTGGGACACACGCGGAAAGGCTACTGCCGGGTGACAGGCCGCCCACTGCCCCTGCCCCAGATCTGGGGCCGCAAAGCAGCCCTGTCTGATTCCGCTGCCTCTAGAGGGAGTATTGGACCAACACTGTAGAAAACGGGGTCCTTGAGGGCCACTCATTGGAGGGACACAAATAAATCTTTGCCGAATTTCTGCTGAAACTTACGAGCGTTCACACCTAAGCCTCTTACAAGGTCAGCTGTTTAGCTAAACATGAGCTCATGATCTAAATTTACACACTAATGAAGAAAGCAGCTACAAGGGGAGACAATCAGCCAAAACCATCAATACCAGAATTAGATTCCCAAGGCCATCCAACAGATGTAGGAATAATCGGGTGCAAGGCAGAAAATATACATAAAACTGGAACTGAAACAAGGCACAAGGATGTTTTCAAAGACTGGTAGGATCTCTAAAACATTTTTCAAGGACATGTCATTGATAAAGCTAAATACTCCAAGGTTGTGTAATACAACAGATTAATCATTGAGAAGAGTGAAATTATGCTGTTTTGAAAACTATGGCAGGTCAGATTTTCTGCCTAATTATATAAGAAGATTTCTCTAAAAAATACACATTATTTCAAAGACTTATTGGCTGTGAAATAAGTTAAGGGTATTTCAAATGGCTTGTCTGCAAAGAAAGGTGAGATGTAGGGAATCACAGAAAGTCGAGGGAAAAATAGGTTAATATATACATTGCTGTATGGAGAACTAAGCCTTAGGGCAGCAACAATGGAGAGGACCTGACCCTTAGACACGTACAAGTAAGCTGGAATCTTCAAAAGTTCAAATCTTTATAAGTAAAAAGATTTATTAAAATGAATAACCAAGTGTTTTAATTGACATCAGAAGATGAAAACAATAAACCCTGAGAACATAGAGAAAAGATAAATAAAGATATGAGCAGAACTTAATACAACAGAAAACGAATAAAATTCAGGTGATTGAGTAAGTCCAAAGAATCTTCTTTGAAAAGATTTAGAAGACACCCTTTGATTAAGGAAAACCAAAACATAAGTAAAGAATATACAGAAAGAGTCAGGACAATGTTAGAGCAGAGAATATATGAAATGCCAGTAAATTTGAACATTTCTGTCAAGTGGACCATTTCCTAGCTCCTAAAGTTTACCAACACTGACACAAGAGGAAATCATTTAAGGTCATCATGTCTGCCCTTGGCATTCTCGGAACGCCCTGGCCTCAGAATGCAGCCTCTGTAGTCCATAGTAACCTGCGGAGAGGGGGCGGGGCTGAGGGAGTTTGGAACACTGCCCTCACTGAGGGAGTGGGTGTGGCCATCTCTGCTGTGACTGAACAAAGGGCAGGGGAGCAGGGGGCCCAGGGCAGGGCCCTCAGAGCCCGGCAGGCCCAGTGGAGTGTCTCAAGCTTTTAGGCCCAGGCCAAAGGGCGCCTTCTTTGTCTGCACAGCTGACCAAACTCTCACCTTTCCACTCAGGCCGCCCTCTTACTTGAAGTGTGTGTGGAACGTGTCCGCGCAGTACACCGCGCTGCACAGCTAAGCATAGGTCTGGGCATCGCAGCTTCCTGCAAGGTGACCGAATTTCGCAGGCAGATGTGTCCCTGGGACACACGCGGAGGGGCTCCTGCCCGGGTCACAGGCTGCCCACTGCCCCTGCCCCAGATCGGGGGACGCAAAGCAGCCCTGTCTGATTCCGCTGCCTCTAGAGGGAGTATTGGACCAACACTGTAGAAAACGGGGTCCTTGCGGGCCACTCATTGGAGGGACACAAATAAATCTTTGCCGACTTTCTGCTGAAACTTACGAGCGTTCACACCTAAGCCTCTTACAAGGTCAGCTGTTTAGCTAAACATGAGCTCATGATCTAAATTTACACACTAATGAAGAAAGCAGCTACAAGTGGAGACAATCAGCCAAAACCATCAATACCAGAATTAGATTCCCAAGGCTATCCATCAGATGTAGGAATAATCGGGTGCAAGGCAGAAAATATACATAAAACTGGAACTGAAACAAGGCACAAGGATGTTTTCAAAGACTGGTAGGATCTCTAAAACATTTTTCAAGGACATGTCATTGATAAAGCTAAATACTCCAAGGTTGTGTAATACAACAGATTAATCATTGAGAAGAGTGAAATTATGCTGTTTTGAAAACTATGGCAGGTCAGATTTTCTGCCTAATTATATAAGAAGATTTCTCTAAAAAATACACATTATTTCAAAGACTTATTGGCTGTGAAATAAGTTAAGGGTATTTCAAATGGCTTGTCTGCAAAGAAAGGTGAGATGTAGGGAATCACAGAAAGTCGAGGGAAAAATAGGTTAATATATACATTGCTGTATGGTGAACTAAACCTTAGGCCAGCAACAATGGAGAGGACCTGACCCTTAGACACGTACAAGTAAGCTGGAATCTTCAAAAGTTCAAATCTTTATAAGTAAAAAGATTTATTAAAATGAATAACCAAGTGTTTTAATTGACATCAGAAGATGAAAACAATAAACCCTGAGAACATAGAGAAAAGATAAATAAAGATATGAGCAGAACTTAATACAACAGAAAACGTATAAAATTCAGGTGATTTAGTAAGTCCAAAGAATCTTCTTTGAAAAGATTTAAAAGACACACTTTGATTAAGGAAAACCAAAACATAAGTAAAGAATATACAGAAAGAGTCAGGACAATGTTAGAGCAGAGAATATATGAAATGCCAGTAAATTTGAACATTTCTGTCAAGTGGACCATTTCCTAGCTCCTAAAGTTTACCAACACTGACACAAGAGGAAATCATTTAAGGTCATCATGTCTGCCCTTGGCATTCTCGGAACGCCCTGGCCTCAGAATGCAGCCTCTGTGGTCCATGGTAACCTGCGGAGAGGGGGCGGGGCTGAGGGAGGTTGGAACACTGCCCTCACTGAGGGAGTGGGTGTGGCCATCTCTGCTGTGACTGAACAAAGGGCAGGGGAGCAGGGGGCCCAGGGCAGGGCCCTCAGAGCCCGGCAGGCACAGTGGAGTGTCACAAGTTTTTAGGCCCAGGCCAAAGGGCGCCTTCTTTTTCTGCACAGCTGCCCAAACTGTCACCTTTCCACTCAGGCCGCCCTCTTACTTGAAGTGTGTGTGGAACGTGTCCGCGCAGTACACCGCGCTGCACAGCTAAGCATAGTTCTGGGCATCGCAGCTTCCTGCAAGGTGACCGAAGTTCGCAGGCAGATGGGTCCCTGGGACACATGCGGAGGGGCTCCTGCCCGGGTCACAGGCTGCCCACTGCCCCGGCCCCAGATCGGGGGACGCAAAGCAGCCCTGTCTGAGTCCCCTGCCTCTAGAGGGAGTATTGGACCAACACTTGTAGAAAACGGGGTCCTTGCGGGCCACTCGTTGGAGGGACACAAATAAATCTTTGCCGACTTTTTGCTGAAACTTACGAGCGTTCATACCTAAGCCTCTTACAAGGTCAGCTGTTTAGCTAAACATGAGCTCATGATCTAAATTTACACAGTAATGAAGAAAGCAGCTACAAGGGGAGACAATCAGCCAAAACCATCAATACCAGAATTAGATTCCCAAGGCCATCCATCAGATGAAGGTATAATCGGGTGCAAGGCAGAAAATATACATAAAACTGGAACTGAAACAAGGCACAAGGATGTTTTCAAAGACTGGTAGGATCTCTAAAACATTTTTCAAGGACATGTCATTGATAAAGCTAAATACTCCAAGGTTGTGTAATACAACAGATTAATCATTGAGAAGAGTGAAATTATGCTGTTTTGAAAACTATGGCAGGTCAGATTTTCTGCCTAATTATATAAGAAGATTTCTCTAAAAAATACACATTATTTCAAAGACTTATTGGCTGTGAAATAAGTTAAGGGTATTTCAAATGGCTTGTCTGCAAAGAAAGGTGAGATGTAGGGAATCACAGAAAGTCGAGGTGAAAATAGGTCAATATATACATTGCTGTATGGTGAACTAAGCCTTAGGCCAGCAACAATGGAGAGGACCTGACCCTTAGACACTTACAAGTAAGCTGGAATCTTCAAAAGTTCAAATCTTTATAAGTAAAAAGATTTATTAAAATGAATAACCAAGTGTTTTAATTGACATCAGAAGATGAAAACAATAAACCCTGAGAACATAGAGAACAGATAAATAAAGATATGAGCAGAATTTAGTACAACAGAAAATATATAAAATTCAGGTGATTTAGTAAGTCCAATGAATCTTCTTTGAAAAGAATTAAAAGACACACTTTGATTAAGGAAAACCAAAACATAAGTAAAGAATATACAGAAAGAGTCAGGACAATGTTAGAGCAGAGAATATATGAAATGCCAGTAAATTTGAACATTTCTGTAAAGTGGACTATTTCCTAGCTCCTAAAGTTTACCAACACTGACACAAGAGGAAATCATTTAAGGTCATCCTGTCTGCCCTTGGCATTCTCGGAACACCCTGGCCTCAGAATGCAGCCTCTGTAGTCCATGGTAACCTGCGGAGAGGGCTCGTGGCTGAGGGAGGTTGGAACACTGCCCTCACTGAGGGAGTGGGTGTGGCCATCTCTGCTGTGACTGAACAAAGGGCAGGGGAGCAGGGGGCCCAGGGCAGGGCCCTCAGAGCCCGACAGGCCAAGTGGATTGCCACAAACTTTTAGGCCCAGGCCAAAGGGCGCCTTCTTTGTCTGCACAGCTGCCCTAACTCTCACCTTTCCACTCAGGCCGCCCTCTTACTTAAAGTGTGTGTGGAACGTGTCCGCGCAGTACACCGCGCTGCACAGCTAATCATAGGTTTGGGCATCGTAGCTTCCTGCCAGGTGACCGAAGTTCGCAGGCAGATGGGTCTCTGGGACACACGCGGAGAGGCTCCTGCCGGGTGACAGGCCGCCCACTGCCCCTGCCCCAGATCTGGGGCCGCAAAGCAGCCCTGTCTGATTCCGCTGCCTCTACAGGGAGTATTGGACCAACACTGTAGAAAACGGGGTCCTTGCGGGCCACTCATTGGAGGGAAACAAATAAATCTTTGACGACTTTCTGCTGAAACTTACGAGCGTTCACACCTAAGCCTCTTACAAGGTCAGCTCTTTAGCTAAACATGAGCTCATGATCTAAATTTACACAATTATGAAGAAAGCAGCTACAAGTGGAGACAATCAGCCAAAACCATCAATACCAGAATTAGATTCCCAAGGCCATCCATCAGATGTAGGAATAATCGGGCGCAAGGCAGAAAATATACATAAAACTGGAACTGAAACAAGGCACAAGGATGTTTTCAAAGACTGGTAGGATCTCTAAAACATTTTTCAAGGACATGTCATTGATAAAGCTAAATACTCCAAGGTTGTGTAATACAACAGATTAATCATTGAGAAGAGTGAAATTATGCTGTTTTGAAAACTATGGCAGGTCAGATTTTCTGCCTAATTATATAAGAAGATTTCTCTAAAAAATACACATTATTTCAAAGACTTATTGGCTGTGAAATAAGTTAAAGGTATTTCAAATGGCTTGTCTGCAAAGAAAGGTGAGATGTAGGGAATCACAGAAAGTCGAGGGGAAAATAGGTCAATATATACATTGCTGTATGGTGAACTAAGCCTTAGGCCAGCAACAATGGAGAGGACCTGACCCTTAGACACGTACAAGTAAGCTGGAATCGTCAAAAGTTCAAATCTTTATAAGTAAAATGATTTATTAAAATGAATAACCAAGTGTTTTAATTGACATCAGAAGATGAAAACAATAAACCCTGAGAACATAGAGAAAAGATAATAAAGATATGAGCAGAACTTAATACAACAGAAAACGTATAAAATTCAGGTGATTTAGTAAGTCCAAAGAATCTCCTTTGAAAAGATTTAAAAGACACACTTTGATTAAGGAAAACCAAAACATAAGTAAAGAATATACAGAAAGAGTCAGGACAATGTTAGAGCAGAGAATATATGAAATGCCAGTAAATTTGAACATTTCTGTCAAGTCGACCATTTCCTAGCTCCTAAAGTTTACCAACACTGACACAAGAGGAAATCATTTAAGGTCATCATGTCTGCCCTTGGCATTCTCGGAACGCCCTGGCCTCAGAATGCAGCCTCTGTAGTCCATGGTAACCTGCGGAGAGGGGGCGGGGCTGAGGGAGGTTGGAACACTGCCCTCACTGAGGGAGTGGGTGTGGCCATCTCTGCTGTGACTGAACAAAGGGCAGGGGAGCAGGGGGCCCTGGGCAGGGCCCTCAGAGCCCGGCAGGCCCAGTGGAGTGTCAGAAGCTTTTAGGCCCAGGCCAAAGGGCGCCTTCTTTGTCTGCACAGCTGCCCAAACTCTCACCTTTCCACTCAGGCCGCCCTCTTACTTGAAGTGTGTGTGGAATGTGTCCGTGCAGTATACCGCGCTGCACAGCTAAGCATAGGTCTGGGCATCGTAGCTTCCTGCCAGGTGACCGAAGTTCGCAGGCAGATGGGTCTCTGGGACACACGCGGAAAGGCTACTGCCGGGTGACAGGCCGCCCACTGCCCCTGCCCCAGATCTGGGGCCGCAAAGCAGCCCTGTCTGATTCCGCTGCCTCTAGAGGGAGTATTGGACCAACACTGTAGAAAACGGGGTCCTTGAGGGCCACTCATTGGAGGGACACAAATAAATCTTTGCCGACTTTCTGCTGAAACTTACGAGCGTTCACACCTAAGCCTCTTACAAGGTCAGCTGTTTAGCTAAACATGAGCTCATGATCTAAATTTACACACTAATGAAGAAAGCAGCTACAAGGGGAGACAATCAGCCAAAACCATCAATACCAGAATTAGATTCCCAAGGCCATCCAACAGATGTAGGAATAATCGGGTGCAAGGCAGAAAATATACATAAAACTGGAACTGAAACAAGGCACAAGGATGTTTTCAAAGACTGGTAGGATCTCTAAAACATTTTTCAAGGACATGTCATTGATAAAGCTAAATACTCCAAGGTTGTGTAATACAACAGATTAATCATTGAGAAGAGTGAAATTATGCTGTTTTGAAAACTATGGCAGGTCAGATTTTCTGCCTAATTATATAAGAAGATTTCTCTAAAAAATACACATTATTTCAAAGACTTATTGGCTGTGAAATAAGTTAAGGGTATTTCAAATGGCTTGTCTGCAAAGAAAGGTGAGATGTAGGGAATCACAGAAAGTCGAGGGAAAAATAGGTTAATATATACATTGCTGTATGGAGAACTAAGCCTTAGGGCAGCAACAATGGAGAGGACCTGACCCTTAGACACGTACAAGTAAGCTGGAATCTTCAAAAGTTCAAATCTTTATAAGTAAAAAGATTTATTAAAATGAATAACCAAGTGTTTTAATTGACATCAGAAGATGAAAACAATAAACCCTGAGAACATAGAGAAAAGATAAATAAAGATATGAGCAGAACTTAATACAACAGAAAACGAATAAAATTCAGGTGATTGAGTAAGTCCAAAGAATCTTCTTTGAAAAGATTTAGAAGACACCCTTTGATTAAGGAAAACCAAAACATAAGTAAAGAATATACAGAAAGAGTCAGGACAATGTTAGAGCAGAGAATATATGAAATGCCAGTAAATTTGAACATTTCTGTCAAGTGGACCATTTCCTAGCTCCTAAAGTTTACCAACACTGACACAAGAGGAAATCATTTAAGGTCATCATGTCTGCCCTTGGCATTCTCGGAACGCCCTGGCCTCAGAATGCAGCCTCTGTAGTCCATAGTAACCTGCGGAGAGGGGGCGGGGCTGAGGGAGTTTGGAACACTGCCCTCACTGAGGGAGTGGGTGTGGCCATCTCTGCTGTGACTGAACAAAGGGCAGGGGAGCAGGGGGCCCAGGGCAGGGCCCTCAGAGCCCGGCAGGCCCAGTGGAGTGTCTCAAGCTTTTAGGCCCAGGCCAAAGGGCGCCTTCTTTGTCTGCACAGCTGACCAAACTCTCACCTTTCCACTCAGGCCGCCCTCTTACTTGAAGTGTGTGTGGAACGTGTCCGCGCAGTACACCGCGCTGCACAGCTAAGCATAGGTCTGGGCATCGCAGCTTCCTGCAAGGTGACCGAATTTCGCAGGCAGATGTGTCCCTGGGACACACGCGGAGGGGCTCCTGCCCGGGTCACAGGCTGCCCACTGCCCCTGCCCCAGATCGGGGGACGCAAAGCAGCCCTGTCTGAGTCCCCTGCCTCTAGAGGGAGTATTGGACCAACACTTGTAGAAAACGGGGTCCTTGCGGGCCACTCGTTGGAGGGACACAAATAAATCTTTGCCGACTTTTTGCTGAAACTAAGAGCGTTCATACCTAAGCCTCTTACAAGGTCAGCTGTTTAGCTAAACATGAGCTCATGATCTAAATTTACACAATAATGAAGAAAGCAGCTACAAGGGGAGACAATCAGCCAAAACCATCAATACCAGAATTAGATTCCCAAGGCCATCCATCAGATGAAGGAATAATCGGGTGCAAGGCAGAAAATATACATAAAACTGGAACTGAAACAAGGCACAAGGATGTTTTCAAAGACTGGTAGGATCTCTAAAACATTTTTCAAGGACATGTCATTGATAAAGCTAAATACTCCAAGGTTGTGTAATACAACAGATTAATCATTGAGAAGAGTGAAATTATGCTGTTTTGAAAACTACGGCAGGTCAGATTTTCTGCCTAATTCTATAAGAAGATTTCTCTAAAAAATACACATTATTTCAAAGACTTATTGGCTGTGAAATAAGTTAAGGGTATTTCAAATGGCTTGTCTGCAAAGAAAGGTGAGATGTAGGGAATCACAGAAAGTCGAGGGGAAAATAGGTCAATATATACATTGCTGTATGGTGAACTAAGCCTTAGGCCAGCAACAATGGAGAGGACCTGACCCTTAGACACTTACAAGTAAGCTGGAATCTTCAAAAGTTCAAATCTTTATAAGTAAAAAGATTTATTAAAATGAATAACCAAGTGTTTTAATTGACATCAGAAGATGAAAACAATAAACCCTGAGAACATAGAGAACAGATAAATAAAGATATGAGCAGAATTTAATACAACAGAAAATGTATAAAATTCAGGTGATTTAGTAAGTCCAAAGAATCTTCTTTGAAAAGAATTAAAAGACACACTTTGATTAAGGAAAACCAAAACATAAGTAAAGAATATACAGAAAGAGTCAGGACAATGTTAGAGCAGAGAATATATGAAATGCCAGTAAATTTGAACATTTCTGTAAAGTGGACCATTTCCTAGCTCCTAAAGTTTACCAACACTGACACAAGAGGAAATCATTTAAGGTCATGATGTCTGCCCTTGGCATTCTCGGAACGCCCTGGCCTCAGAATGCAGCCTCTGTAGTCCATGGTAACCTGCGGAGAGGGGGCGGGGCTGAGGGAGGTTGGAACACTGCCCTCACTGAGGGAGTGGGTGTGGCCATCTCTGCTGTGACTGAACAAAGGGCAGGGGAGCAGGGGGCCCAGGGCAGGGCCCTCAGAGCCCGACAGGCCCAGTGGATTGCCACAAACTTTTAGGCCCAGGCCAAAGAGCGCCTTCTTTGTCTGCACAGCTGCCCAAACTCTCACCTTTCCACTCAGGCCGCCCTCTTACTTAAAGTGTGTGTGGAACATGTCCGCGCAGTACACCGCGCTGCACAGCTAAGCATAGGTCTGGGCATCGTAGCTTCCGGCCAGGTGACCGAAGTTCGCAGGCAGATGGGTCTCTGGGACACACGCGGAGAGGCTCCTGCCGGGTGACAGGCCGCCCACTGCCCCTGCCCCAGATCTGGGGCCGCAAAGCAGCCCTGTCTGATTCCGCTGCCTCTACAGGGAGTATTGGACCAACACTGTAGAAAACGGGGTCCTTGCGGGCCACTCATTGGAGGGACACAAATAAATCTTTGCCGACTTTCTGCTGAAACTTACGAGCGTTCACACCTAAGCCTCTTACAAGGTCAGCTGTTTAGCTAAACATGAGCACATGATCTAAATTTACACAATATTGAAGAAAGCAGCTACAAGGGGAGACAATCAGCCAAAACCATCAATACCAGAATTAGATTCCCAAGGCCATCCATCAGATGTAGGAATAATCGGGTGCAAGGCAGAAAATATACATAAAACTGGAACTGAAACAAGGCACAAGGATGTTTTCAAAGACTGGTAGGATCTCTAAAACATTTTTCAAGGACATGTCATTGATAAAGCTAAATACTCCAAGGTTGTGTAATACAACAGATTAATCATTGAGAAGAGTGAAATTATGCTGTTTTGAAAACTATGGCAGGTCAGATTTTCTGCCTAATTATATAAGAAGATTTCTCTAAAAAATACATATTATTTCAAAGACTTATTGGCTGTGAAATAAGTTAAGGGTATTTCAAATGGCTTGTCTGCAAAGAAAGGTGAGATGTAGGGAATCACAGAAAGTCGAGGGGAAAATAGGTCAATATATACATTGCTGTATGGTGAACTAAGCCTTAGGCCAGCAACAATGGAGAGGACCTGACCCTTAGACACGTACAAGTAAGCTGGAATCTTCAAAAGTTCAAATCTTTATAAGTAAAAAGATTTATTAAAATGAATAACCAAGTGTTTTAATTGACATCAGAAGATGAAAACAATAAACCCTGAGAACATGGAGAAAAGATAAATAAAGATATGAGCAGAACTTAATACAACAGAAAACGTATAAAATTCAGGTGATTTAGTAAGTCCAAAGAATCTTCTTTGAAAAGAATTAAAAGACACACTTTGATTAAGGAAAACCAAAACATAAGTAAAGAATATACAGAAAGAGTCAGGACAATGTTAGAGCAGAGAATATATGAAATGTCAGTAAATTTGAACATTTCTGTCAAGTGGACCATTTCCTAGCTCCTAAAGTTTACCAACACTGACACAAGAGGAAATCATTTAAGGTCATCATGTCTGCCCTTGGCATTCTCGGAACGCCCTGGCCTCAGAATGCAGCCTCTGTAGTCCATGGTAACCTGCGGAGAGGGGGCGGGGTTGAGGGAGGTTGGAACACTGCCCTCACTGAGGGAGTGGTTCTGGCCATCTCTTCTGTGACTGAACAAAGGGCAGGGGAGCAGGGGGCCCAGGGCAGGGCCCTCAGAGCCCGGCAGGCCCAGTGGAGTGTCACAAGTTTTTAGGCCCAGGCCAAAGGGAGCCTTCTTTGTCTGCACAGCTGCCCAAACTCTCACCTTTCCACTCAGGCCGCCCTCTTACTTGAAGTGTGTGTGGAACGTGTCCGCGCAGTACACCGCGCTGCACAGCTAAGCATAGTTCTGGGCATCGCAGCTTCCTGCCAGGTGACCGAAGTTTGCAGGCAGATGGGTCACTGGGACACACGCGGAGGGTCTCCTGCCCGGGTCACAGGCCGCCCACTGCCCCTGCCCCAGATCGGGGGACGCAAAGCAGCCCTGTCTGAGTCCCCTGACTCTAGAGGGAGTATTGGACCAACACTTGTAGAAAACGGGGTCCTTGCGGGCCACTTGTTGGAGGGACACAAATAAATCTTTGCCGACTTTTTGCTGAAACTTACGAGCGTTCATACCTAAGCCTCTTACAAGGTCAGCTGTTTAGCTAAACATGAGCTCATGATCTAAATTTACACAATAATGAAGAAAGCAGCTACAAGGGGAGACAATCAGCCAAAACCATCAATACCAGAATTAGATTCCCAAGGCCATCCATCAGATGAAGGAATAATCGGGTGCAAGGCAGAAAATATACATAAAACTGGAACTGAAACAAGGCACAAGGATGTTTTCAAAGACTGGTAGGATCTCTAAAACATTTTTCAAGGACATGTCATTGATAAAGCTAAATATTCCAAGGTTGTGTAATACAACAGATTAATCATTGAGAAGAGTGAAATTATGCTGTTTTGAAAACTATGGCAGGTCAGATTTTCTGCCTAATTCTATAAGAAGATTTCTCTAAAAAATACACATTATTTCAAAGACTTATTGGCTGTGAAATAAGTTAAGGGTATTTCAAATGGCTTGTCTGCAAAGAAAGGTGAGATGTAGGGAATCACAGAAAGTCGAGGGGAAAATAGGTCAATATATACATTGCTGTATGGTGTACTAAGCCTTAGGCCAGCAACAATGGAGAGGACCTGACCCTTAGACACTTACAAGTAAGCTGGAATCTTCAAAAGTTCAAATCTTTATAAGTAAAAAGATTTATTAAAATCAATAACCAAGTGTTTTAATTGACATCAGAAGATGAAAACAATAAACCCTGAGAACATAGAGAACAGATAAATAAAGATATGAGCAGAATTTAATACAACAGAAAATGTATAAAATTCAGGTGATTTAGTAAGTCCAAAGAATCTTCTTTGAAAAGATTGAAAAGACACACTTTGATTAAGGAAAACCAAAACATAAGTAAAGAATATACAGAAAGAGTCAGGACAATGTTAGAGCAGAGAATATATGAAATGCCAGTAAATTTGAACATTTCTGTAAAGTGGACCATTTCCTAGCTCCTAAAGTTTACCAACACTGACACAAGAGGGAATCATTTAAGGTCATCATGTCTGCCCTTGGCATTCTCGGAACACCCTGGCCTCAGAATGCAGCCTCTGTAGTCCATGGTAACCTGCGGAGAGGGGGCGGGGCTGAGGGAGGTTGGAACACTGCCCTCACTGAGGGAGTGGGTGTGGCCATCTCTGCTGTGACTGAACAAAGGGCAGGGGAGCAGGGGGCCAAGGGCAGGGCCCTCAGAGCCCGACAGGCCCAGTGGATTGCCACAAACTTTTATGCCCAGGCCAAAGGGCGCCTTCTTTGTCTGCACAGCTGCCCAAACTCTCACCTTTCCACTCAGGCCGCCCTCTTACTTGAAGTGTGTGTGGAACGTGTCCGCGCAGTACACCGCGCTGCACAGCTAAGCATAGTTCTGGGCATCGCAGCTTCCTGCCAGGTGACCGAAGTTTGCAGGCAGATGGGTCACTGGGACACACGCGGAGGGGCTCCTGCCCAGGTCACAGGCTGCCCACTGCCCCTGCCCCAGATCGGGGGACGCAAAGCAGCCCTGTCTGAGTCCCCTGCCTCTAGAGGGAGTATTGGACCAACACTTGTAGAAAACGGGGTCCTTGCGGGCCACTTGTTGGAGGGACACAAATAAATCTTTGCCGAATTTTTGCTGAAACTTACGAGCGTTCATACCTAAGCCTCTTACAAGGTCAGCTGTTTAGCTAAACATGAGCTCATGATGTAAATTTACACAATAATGAAGAAAGCAGCTACAAGGGGAGACAATCAGCCAAAACCATCAATACCAGAATTAGATTCCCAAGGCCATCCATCAGATGAAGGAATAATCGGGTGCAAGGCAGAAAATATACATAAAACTGGAACTGAAACAAGGCACAAGGATGTTTTCAAAGACTGGTAGGATCTCTAAAACATTTTTCAAGGACATGTCATTGATAAAGCTAAATACTCCAAGGTTGTGTAATACAACAGATTAATCATTGAGAAGAGTGAAATTATGCTGTTTTGAAAACTATGGCAGGTCAGATTTTCTGCCTAATTATATAAGAAGATTTCTCTAAAAAATACATATTATTTCAAAGACTTATTGGCTGTGAAATAAGTTAAGGGTATTTCAAATGGCTTGTCTGCAAAGAAAGGTGAGATGTAGGGAATCACAGAAAGTCGAGGGGAAAATAGGTCAATATATACATTGCTGTATGGTGAACTAAGCCTTAGGCCAGCAACAATGGAGAGGACCTGACCCTTAGACACGTACAAGTAAGCTGGAATCTTCAAAAGTTCAAATCTTTATAAGTAAAAAGATTTATTAAAATGAATAACCAAGTGTTTTAATTGACATCAGAAGATGAAAACAATAAACCCTGAGAACATGGAGAAAAGATAAATAAAGATATGAGCAGAACTTAATACAACAGAAAACGTATAAAATTCAGGTGATTTAGTAAGTCCAAAGAATCTTCTTTGAAAAGAATTAAAAGACACACTTTGATTAAGGAAAACCAAAACATAAGTAAAGAATATACAGAAAGAGTCAGGACAATGTTAGAGCAGAGAATATATGAAATGTCAGTAAATTTGAACATTTCTGTCAAGTGGACCATTTCCTAGCTCCTAAAGTTTACCAACACTGACACAAGAGGAAATCATTTAAGGTCATCATGTCTGCCCTTGGCATTCTCGGAACGCCCTGGCCTCAGAATGCAGCCTCTGTAGTCCATGGTAACCTGCGGAGAGGGGGCGGGGTTGAGGGAGGTTGGAACACTGCCCTCACTGAGGGAGTGGTTCTGGCCATCTCTTCTGTGACTGAACAAAGGGCAGGGGAGCAGGGGGCCCAGGGCAGGGCCCTCAGAGCCCGGCAGGCCCAGTGGAGTGTCACAAGTTTTTAGGCCCAGGCCAAAGGGAGCCTTCTTTGTCTGCACAGCTGCCCAAACTCTCACCTTTCCACTCAGGCCGCCCTCTTACTTGAAGTGTGTGTGGAACGTGTCCGCGCAGTACACCGCGCTGCACAGCTAAGCATAGTTCTGGGCATCGCAGCTTCCTGCCAGGTGACCGAAGTTTGCAGGCAGATGGGTCACTGGGACACACGCGGAGGGTCTCCTGCCCGGGTCACAGGCCGCCCACTGCCCCTGCCCCAGATCGGGGGACGCAAAGCAGCCCTGTCTGAGTCCCCTGACTCTAGAGGGAGTATTGGACCAACACTTGTAGAAAACGGGGTCCTTGCGGGCCACTTGTTGGAGGGACACAAATAAATCTTTGCCGACTTTTTGCTGAAACTTACGAGCGTTCATACCTAAGCCTCTTACAAGGTCAGCTGTTTAGCTAAACATGAGCTCATGATCTAAATTTACACAATAATGAAGAAAGCAGCTACAAGGGGAGACAATCAGCCAAAACCATCAATACCAGAATTAGATTCCCAAGGCCATCCATCAGATGAAGGAATAATCGGGTGCAAGGCAGAAAATATACATAAAACTGGAACTGAAACAAGGCACAAGGATGTTTTCAAAGACTGGTAGGATCTCTAAAACATTTTTCAAGGACATGTCATTGATAAAGCTAAATATTCCAAGGTTGTGTAATACAACAGATTAATCATTGAGAAGAGTGAAATTATGCTGTTTTGAAAACTATGGCAGGTCAGATTTTCTGCCTAATTCTATAAGAAGATTTCTCTAAAAAATACACATTATTTCAAAGACTTATTGGCTGTGAAATAAGTTAAGGGTATTTCAAATGGCTTGTCTGCAAAGAAAGGTGAGATGTAGGGAATCACAGAAAGTCGAGGGGAAAATAGGTCAATATATACATTGCTGTATGGTGTACTAAGCCTTAGGCCAGCAACAATGGAGAGGACCTGACCCTTAGACACTTACAAGTAAGCTGGAATCTTCAAAAGTTCAAATCTTTATAAGTAAAAAGATTTATTAAAATCAATAACCAAGTGTTTTAATTGACATCAGAAGATGAAAACAATAAACCCTGAGAACATAGAGAACAGATAAATAAAGATATGAGCAGAATTTAATACAACAGAAAATGTATAAAATTCAGGTGATTTAGTAAGTCCAAAGAATCTTCTTTGAAAAGATTGAAAAGACACACTTTGATTAAGGAAAACCAAAACATAAGTAAAGAATATACAGAAAGAGTCAGGACAATGTTAGAGCAGAGAATATATGAAATGCCAGTAAATTTGAACATTTCTGTAAAGTGGACCATTTCCTAGCTCCTAAAGTTTACCAACACTGACACAAGAGGGAATCATTTAAGGTCATCATGTCTGCCCTTGGCATTCTCGGAACACCCTGGCCTCAGAATGCAGCCTCTGTAGTCCATGGTAACCTGCGGAGAGGGGGCGGGGCTGAGGGAGGTTGGAACACTGCCCTCACTGAGGGAGTGGGTGTGGCCATCTCTGCTGTGACTGAACAAAGGGCAGGGGAGCAGGGGGCCAAGGGCAGGGCCCTCAGAGCCCGACAGGCCCAGTGGATTGCCACAAACTTTTATGCCCAGGCCAAAGGGCGCCTTCTTTGTCTGCACAGCTGCCCAAACTCTCACCTTTCCACTCAGGCCGCCCTCTTACTTGAAGTGTGTGTGGAACGTGTCCGCGCAGTACACCGCGCTGCACAGCTAAGCATAGTTCTGGGCATCGCAGCTTCCTGCCAGGTGACCGAAGTTTGCAGGCAGATGGGTCACTGGGACACACGCGGAGGGGCTCCTGCCCAGGTCACAGGCTGCCCACTGCCCCTGCCCCAGATCGGGGGACGCAAAGCAGCCCTGTCTGAGTCCCCTGCCTCTAGAGGGAGTATTGGACCAACACTTGTAGAAAACGGGGTCCTTGCGGGCCACTTGTTGGAGGGACACAAATAAATCTTTGCCGAATTTTTGCTGAAACTTACGAGCGTTCATACCTAAGCCTCTTACAAGGTCAGCTGTTTAGCTAAACATGAGCTCATGATGTAAATTTACACAATAATGAAGAAAGCAGCTACAAGGGGAGACAATCAGCCAAAACCATCAATACCAGAATTAGATTCCCAAGGCCATCCATCAGATGAAGGAATAATCGGGTGCAAGGCAGAAAATATACATAAAACTGGAACTGAAACAAGGCACAAGGATGTTTTCAAAGACTGGTAGGATCTCTAAAACATTTTTCAAGGACATGTCATTGATAAAGCTAAATACTCCAAGGTTGTGTAATACAACAGATTAATCATTGAGAAGAGTGAAATTATGCTGTTTTGAAAACTATGGCAGGTCAGATTTTCTGCCTAATTATAGAAGAAGATTTCTCTAAAAAATACACATTATTTCAAAGACTTATTGGCTGTGAAATAAGTTAAGGGTATTTCAAATGGCTTGTCTGCAAAGAAAGGTGAGATGTAGGGAATCACAGAAAGTCGAGGGGAAAATAGGTCAATATATACATTGCTGTATGGTGAACTAAGCCTTAGGCCAGCAACAATGGAGAGGACCTGACCCTTAGACACGTACAAGTAAGCTGGAATCTTCAAAAGTTCAAATCTTTATAAGTAAAAAGATTTATTAAAATGAATAACCAAGTGTTTTAATTGACATCAGAAGATGAAAACAATAAACCCTGAGAACATAGAGAACAGATAAATAAAGATATGAGCAGAACTTAATACAACAGAAAACGTATAAAATTCAGGTGATTTAGTAAGTCCAAAGAATCTTCTTTGAAAAGATTTAAAAGACACACTTTGATTAAGGAAAACCAAAACATAAGTAAAGAATATACAGAAAGAGTCAGGACAATGTTAGAGCAGAGAATATATGAAATGCCAGTAAATTTGAACATTTCTGTAAAGTGGACCATTTCCTAGCTCCTAAAGTTTACCAACACTGACACAAGAGGAAATCATTTAAGGTCATGATGTCTTCCCTTGGCATTCTCGGAACGCCCTGGCCTCAGAATGCAGCCTCTGTAGTCCATGGTAACCTGCGGAGAGGGGGCGGGGCTGAGGGAGGTTGGAACACTGCCCTCACTGAGGGAGTGGGTGTGGCCATCTCTGCTCTGACTGAAGAAAGGGCAGTGGAGCAGGGGGCCCAGGGCAGGGCCCTCAGAGCCCGGCAGGCCCAGTGGAGTGTCAGAAGCTTTTAGGCCCAGGCCAAAGGGCGCCTTCTTTGTCTGCACAGCTGCCCAAACTCTCACCTTTCCACTCAGGCCGCCCTCTTACTTGAAGTGTGTGTGGAATGTGTCCGTGCAGTATACCGCACTGCACAGCAAAGCATAGGTCTTGGCATCGTAGCTTCCTGCCAGGTGACCGAAGTTCGCAGGCAGATGGGTCTCTGGGACACACGCGGAGAGGCTACTGCCGGGAGACAGGCCGCCCACTGCCCCTGCCCCAGATCTGGGGCCGCAAAGCAGCCCTGTCTGATTCCGCTGCCTCTAGAGGGAGTATTGGACCAACACTGTAGAAAACGGGGTCCTTGCGGGCCACTCATTGGAGGGACACAAATAAATCTTTGCCGACTTTCTGCTGAAACTTACGAGCGTTCACACCTAAGCCTCTTACAAGGTCAGCTGTTTAGCTAAACATGAGCTCATGATCTAAATTTACACACTAATGAAGAAAGCAGCTACAAGTGGAGACAATCAGCCAAAACCATCAATACCAGAATTAGATTCCCAAGGCTATCCATCAGATGTAGGAATAATCGGGTGCAAGGCAGAAAATATACATAAAACTGGAACTGAAACAAGGCACAAGGATGTTTTCAAAGACTGGTAGGATCTCTAAAACATTTTTCAAGGACATGTCATTGATAAAGCTAAATACTCCAAGGTTGTGTAATACAACAGATTAATCATTGAGAAGAGTGAAATTATGCTGTTTTGAAAACTATGGCAGGTCAGATTTTCTGCCTAATTATATAAGAAGATTTCTCTAAAAAATACACATTATTTCAAAGACTTATTGGCTGTGAAATAAGTTAAGGGTATTTCAAATGGCTTGTCTGCAAAGAAAGGTGAGATGTAGGGAATCACAGAAAGTCGAGGGAAAAATAGGTTAATATATACATTGCTGTATGGTGAACTAAGCCTTAGGCCAGCAACAATGGAGAGGACCTGACCCTTAGACACGTACAAGTAAGCTGGAATCTTCAAAAGTTCAAATCTTTATAAGTAAAAAGATTTATTAAAATGAATAACCAAGTGTTTTAATTGACATCAGAAGATGAAAACAATAAACCCTGAGAACATAGAGAAAAGATAAATAAAGATATGAGCAGAACTTAATACAACAGAAAACGTATAAAATTCAGGTGATTTAGTAAGTCCAAAGAATCTTCTTTGAAAAGATTGAAAAGACACACTTTGATTAAGGAAAACCAAAACATAAGTAAAGAATATACAGAAAGAGTCAGGACAATGTTAGAGCAGAGAATATATGAAATGCCAGTAAATTTGAACATTTCTGTCAAGTGGACCATTTCCTAGCTCCTAAAGTTTACCAACACTGACACAAGAGGAAATCATTTAAGGTCATCATGTCTGCCCTTGGCATTCTCGGAACGCCCTGGCCTCAGAATGCAGCCTCTGTGGTCCATGGTAACCTGCGGAGAGGGGGCGGGGCTGAGGGAGGTTGGAACACTGCCCTCACTGAGGGAGTGGGTGTGGCCATCTCTGCTGTGACTGAACAAAGGGCAGGGGAGCAGGGGGCCCAGGGCAGGGCGCTCAGAGCCCGGCAGGCACAGTGGAGTGTCACAAGTTTTTAGGCCCAGGCCAAAGGGCGCCTTCTTTTTCTGCACAGCTGCCCAAACTCTCACCTTTCCACTCAGGCCGCCCTCTTACTTGAAGTGTGTGTGGAACGTGTCCGCGCAGTACACCGCGCTGCACAGCTAAGCGTAGTTCTGGGCATCGCAGCTTCCTGCAAGGTGACCGAAGTTCGCAGGCAGATGGGTCCCTGGGACACACGCGGAGGGGCTCCTGCCCGGGTCACAGGCTGCCCACTGCCCCTGCCCCAGATCGGGGGACGCAAAGCAGCCCTGTCTGAGTCCCCTGCCTCTAGAGGGAGTATTGGACCAACACTTGTAGAAAACGGGGTCCTTGCGGGCCACTCGTTGGAGGGACACAAATAAATCTTTGCCGACTTTTTGCTGAAACTTACGAGCGTTCATACCTAAGCCTCTTACAAGGTCAGCTGTTTAGCTAAACATGAGCTCATGATCTAAATTTACACAGTAATGAAGAAAGCAGCTACAAGGGGAGACAATCAGCCAAAACCATCAATACCAGAATTAGATTCCCAAGGCCATCCATCAGATGAAGGAATAATCGGGTGCAAGGCAGAAAATATACATAAAACTGGAACTGAAACAAGGCACAAGGATGTTTTCAAAGACTGGTAGGATCTCTAAAACATTTTTCAAGGACATGTCATTGATAAAGCTAAATACTCCAAGGTTGTGTAATACAACAGATTAATCATTGAGAAGAGTGAAATTATGCTGTTTTGAAAACTATGGCAGGTCAGATTTTCTGCCTAATTATATAAGAAGATTTCTCTAAAAAATACATATTATTTCAAAGACTTATTGGCTGTGAAATAAGTTAAGGGTATTTCAAATGGCTTGTCTGCAAAGAAAGGTGAGATGTAGGGAATCACAGAAAGTCGAGGGGAAAATAGGTCAATATATACATTGCTGTATGGTGAACTAAGCCTTAGGCCAGCAACAATGGAGAGGACCTGACCCTTAGACACTTACAAGTAAGCTGGAATCTTCAAAAGTTCAAATCTTTATAAGTAAAAAGATTTATTAAAATGAATAACCAAGTGTTTTAATTGACATCAGAAGATGAAAACAATAAACCCTGAGAACATAGAGAACAGATAAATAAAGATATGAGCAGAATTTAGTACAACAGAAAATGTATAAAATTCAGGTGATTTAGTAAGTCCAATGAATCTTCTTTGAAAAGAATTAAAAGACACACTTTGATTAAGGAAAACCAAAACATAAGTAAAGAATATACAGAAAGAGTCAGGACAATGTTAGAGCAGAGAATATATGAAATGCCAGTAAATTTGAACATTTCTGTAAAGTGGACCATTTCCTAGCTCCTAAAGTTTACCAACACTGACACAAGAGGAAATCATTTAAGGTCATCCTGTCTGCCCTTGGCATTCTCGGAACACCCTGGCCTCAGAATGCAGCCTCTGTAGTCCATGGTAACCTGCGGAGAGGGGGCGGGGCTGAGGGAGGTTGGAACACTGCCCTCACTGAGGGAGTGGGTGTGGCCATCTCTGCTGTGACTGAACAAAGGGCAGGGGAGCAGGGGGCCCAGGGCAGGGCCCTCAGAGCGCGACAGGCCAAGTGGATTGCCACAAACTTTTAGGCCCAGGCCAAAGGGCGCCTTCTTTGTCTGCACAGCTGCCCAAACTCTCACCTTTCCACTCAGGCCGCCCTCTTACTTAAAGTGTGTGTGGAACGTGTCCGCGCAGTTCACCGCGCTGCACAGCTAATCATAGGTCTGGGCATCGTAGCTTCCTGCCAGGTGACCGAAGTTCGCAGGCAGATGGGTCTCTGGGACACACGCGGAGAGGCTCCTGCCGGGTGACAGGCCGCCCACTGCCCCTGCCCCAGATCTGGGGCCGCAAAGCAGCCCTGTCTGATTCCGCTGCCTCTACAGGGAGTATTGGACCAACACTGTAGAAAACGGGGTCCTTGCGGGCCACTCATTGGAGGGACACAAATAAATCTTTGCCGACTTTCTGCTGAAACTTACGAGCGTTCACACCTAAGCCTCTTACAAGGTCAGCTCTTTAGCTAAACATGAGCTCATGATCTAAATTTACACAATTATGAAGAAAGCAGCTACAAGTGGAGACAATCAGCCAAAACCATCAATACCAGAATTAGATTCCCAAGGCCATCCATCAGATGTAGGAATAATCGGGCGCAAGGCAGAAAATATACATAAAACTGGAACTGAAACAAGGCACAAGGATGTTTTCAAAGACTGGTAGGATCTCTAAAACATTTTTCAAGGACATGTCATTGATAAAGCTAAATACTCCAAGGTTGTGTAATACAACAGATTAATCATTGAGAAGAGTGAAATTATGCTGTTTTGAAAACTATGGCAGGTCAGATTTTCTGCCTAATTATATAAGAAGATTTCTCTAAAAAATACACATTATTTCAAAGACTTATTGGCTGTGAAATAAGTTAAAGGTATTTCAAATGGCTTGTCTGCAAAGAAAGGTGAGATGTAGGGAATCACAGAAAGTCGAGGGGAAAATAGGTCAATATATACATTGCTGTATGGTGAACTAAGCCTTAGGCCAGCAACAATGGAGAGGACCTGACCCTTAGACACGTACAAGTAAGCTGGAATCGTCAAAAGTTCAAATCTTTATAAGTAAAGTGATTTATTAAAATGAATAACCAAGTGTTTTAATTGACATCAGAAGATGAAAACAATAAACCCTGAGAACATAGAGAAAAGATAATAAAGATATGAGCAGAACTTAATACAACAGAAAACGTATAAAATTCAGGTGATTTAGTAAGTCCAAAGAATCTTCTTTGAAAAGATTTAAAAGACACACTTTGATTAAGGAAAACCAAAACATAAGTAAAGAATATACAGAAAGAGTCAGGACAATGTTAGAGCAGAGAATATATGAAATGCCAGTAAATTTGAACATTTCTGTCAAGTCGACCATTTCCTAGCTCCTAAAGTTTACCAACACTGACACAAGAGGAAATCATTTAAGGTCATCATGTCTGCCCTTGGCATTCTCGGAACGCCCTGGCCTCAGAATGCAGCCTCTGTAGTCCATGGTAACCTGCGGAGAGGGGGCGGGGCTGAGGGAGGTTGGAACACTGCCCTCACTGAGGGAGTGGGTGTGGCCATCTCTGCTGTGACTGAACAAAGGGCAGGGGAGCAGGGGGCCCTGGGCAGGGCCCTCAGAGCCCGGCAGGCCCAGTGGAGTGTCAGAAGCTTTTAGGCCCAGGCCAAAGGGCGCCTTCTTTGTCTGCACAGCTGCCCAAACTCTCACCTTTCCACTCAGGCCGCCCTCTTACTTGAAGTGTGTGTGGAATGTGTCCGTGCAGTATACCGCGCTGCACAGCTAAGCATAGGTCTGGGCATCGTAGCTTCCTGCCAGGTGACCGAAGTTCGCAGGCAAATGGGTCCCAGGGACACACGTGGAGAGGCTCCTGAACGAACCGCAGGCCGCCCACGGCCCCTGCCCCAGATCGGGGTCGCAAAGCAGCCCTGTCTGAGTCCCCTGCCTCTAGAGGGAGTATTGGACCAACACTTGTAGAAAACGGGGTCCTTGCGGGCCACTCGTTGGAGGGACACAAATAAATCTTTGCCGACTTTCTGCTGAAACTTACGAGCGTTCACACCTAAGCCTATTACAAGGTCAGCTGTTTAGCTAAACATGAGCTCATGATCTAAATTTACACAATATTGAAGAAAGCAGCTACAAGGGGAGACAATCAGCCAAAACCATCAATACCAGAATTAGATTCCCAAGGCCATCCATCAGATGTAGGAATAATCGGGTGCAAGGCAGAAAATATACATAAAACTGGAACTGAAACAAGGCACAAGGATGTTTTCAAAGACTGGTAGGATCTCTAAAACATTTTTCAAGGACATGTCATTGATAAAGCTAAATACTCCAAGGTTGTGTAATACAACAGATTAATCATTGAGAAGAGTGAAATTATGCTGTTTTGAAAACTATGGCAGGTCAGATTTTCTGCCTAATTATATAAGAAGATTTCTCTAAAAAATACACATTATTTCAAAGACTTATTGGCTGTGAAATAAGTTAAGGGTATTTCAAATGGCGTGTCTGCAAAGAAAGGTGAGATGTAGGGAATCACAGAAAGTCGAGGGGAAAATAGGTCAATATATACATTGCTGTATGGTGAACTAAGCCTTAGGCCAGCAACAATGGAGAGGACCTGACCCTTAGACACGTACAAGTAAGCTGGAATCTTCAAAAGTTCAAATCTTTATAAGTAAAAAATTCATTAAAATGAATAACCAAGTGTTTTAATTGACATCAGAAGATGAAAACAATAAACCCTGAGAACATAGAGAACAGATAAATAAAGATATGAGCAGAACTTAATACAACAGAAAACGTATAAAATTCAGGTGATTTAGTAAGTCCAAAGAATCTTCTTTGAAAAGAATTAAAAGACACACTTTGATTATGGAAAACCAAAACATAAGTAAAGAATATACAGAAAGAGTCAGGACAATGTTAGAGCAGAGAATATATGAAATGCCAGTAAATTTGAACATTTCTGTAAAGTGGACCATTTCCTAGCTCCTAAAGTTTACCAACACTGACACAAGAGGAAATCATTTAAGGTCATCATGTCTGCCCTTGGCATTCTCGGAACGCCCTGGCCTCAGAATGCAGCCACTGTAGTCCTTGGTAACCTGCGGAGAGGGGGCGGGGCTGAGGGAGGTTGGAACACTGCCCTCACTGAGGGAGTGGGTGTGGCCATCTCTGATGTGACTGAACAATGGGCAGGGGAGCAGGGGGCCCAGGGCAGGGCCCTCAGAGCCCGACAGGCCCAGTGGATTGCCACAAGCTTTTAGGCCCAGGCCAAAGGGCACCTTCTTTGTCTGCACAGCTGCCCAAACTCTCACCTTTCCACTCAGGCCGCCCTCTTACTTAAAGTGTGTGTGGAACATGTCCGCGCAGTACACCGCGCTGCACAGCTAAGCATAGGTCTGGGCATCGTAGCTTCCTGCCAGGTGACCGAAGTTCGCAGGCAGATGGGTCTCTGGGACACACGCGGAAAGGCTACTGCCGGGTGACAGGCCGCCCACTGCCCCTGCCCCAGATCTGGGGCCGCAAAGCAGCCCTGTCTGATTCCGCTGCCTCTAGAGGGAGTATTGGACCAACACTGTAGAAAACGGGGTCCTTGCGGGCCACTCATTGGAGGGACACAAATAAATCTTTGCCGACTTTCTGCTGAAACTTACGAGCGTTCACACCTAAGCCTCTTACAAGGTCAGCTGTTTAGCTAAACATGAGCTCATGATCTAAATTTACACACTAATGAAGAAAGCAGCTACAAGGGGAGACAATCAGCCAAAACCATCAATACCAGAATTAGATTCCCAAGGCCATCCATCAGATGTAGGAATAATCGGGTGCAAGGCAGAAAATATACATAAAACTGGAACTGAAACAAGGCACAAGGATGTTTTCAAAGACTGGTAGGATCTCTAAAACATTTTTCAAGGACATGTCATTGATAAAGCTAAATACTCCAAGGTTGTGTAATACAACAGATTAATCATTGAGAAGAGTGAAATTATGCTGTTTTGAAAACTATGGCAGGTCAGATTTTCTGCCTAATTATATAAGAAGATTTCTCTAAAAAATACACATTATTTCAAAGACTTATTGGCTGTGAAATAAGTTAAGGGTATTTCAAATGGCTTGTCTGCAAAGAAAGGTGAGATGTAGGGAATCACAGAAAGTCGAGGGAAAAATAGGTTAATATATACATTGCTGTATGGAGAACTAAGCCTTAGGGCAGCAACAATGGAGAGGACCTGACCCTTAGACACGTACAAGTAAGCTGGAATCTTCAAAAGTTCAAATCTTTATAAGTAAAAAGATTTATTAAAATGAATAACCGAGTGTTTTAATTGACATCAGAAGATGAAAACAATAAACCCTGAGAACATAGAGAAAAGATAAATAAAGATATGAGCAGAACTTAATACAACAGAAAACGTATAAAATTCAGGTGATTTAGTAAGTCCAAAGAATCTTCTTTGAAAAGATTTAAAAGACACACTTTGATTAAGGAAAACCAAAACATAAGTAAAGAATATACAGAAAGAGTCAGGACAATGTTAGAGCAGAGAATATATGAAATGCCAGTAAATTTGAACATTTCTGTCAAGTGGACCATTTCCTAGCTCCTAAAGTTTACCAACACTGACACAAGAGGAAATCATTTAAGGTCATCATGTCTGCCCTTGGCATTCTCGGAACGCCCTGGCCTCAGAATGCAGCCTCTGTAGTCCATAGTAACCTGCGGAGAGGGGGCGGGGCTGAGGGAGTTTGGAACACTGCCCTCACTGAGGGAGTGGGTGTGGCCATCTCTGCTGTGACTGAACAAAAGGCAGGGGAGCAGGGGGCCCAGGGCAGGGCCCTCAGAGCCCGGCAGGCCCAGTGGAGTGTCTCAAGCTTTTAGGCCCAGGCCAAAGGGCGCCTTCTTTGTCTGCACAGCTGACCAAACTCTCACCTTTCCACTCAGGCCGCCCTCTTACTTGAAGTGTGTGTGGAACGTGTCCGCGCAGTACACCGCGCTGCACAGCTAAGCATAGGTCTGGGCATCGCAGCTTCCTGCAAGGTGACCGAATTTCGCAGGCAGATGGGTCCCTGGGACACACGCGGAGGGGCTCCTGCCCGGGTCACAGGCTGCCCACTGCCCCTGCCCCAGATCGGGGGATGCAAAGCAGCCCTGTCTGAGTCCCCTGCCTCTAGAGGGAGTATTGGACCAACACTTGTAGAAAACGGGGTCCTTGCGGGCCACTCGTTGGAGGGACACAAATAAATCTTTGCCGACTTTTTGCTGAAACTAAGAGCGTTCATACCTAAGCCTCTTACAAGGTCAGCTGTTTAGCTAAACATGAGCTCATGATCTAAATTTACACAATAATGAAGAAAGCAGCTACAAGGGGAGACAATCAGCCAAAACCATCAATACCAGAATTAGATTCCCAAGGCCATCCATCAGATGAAGGAATAATCGGGTGCAAGGCAGAAAATATACATAAAACTGGAACTGAAACAAGGCACAAGGATGTTTTCAAAGACTGGTAGGATCTCTAAAACATTTTTCAAGGACATGTCATTGATAAAGCTAAATACTCCAAGGTTGTGTAATACAACAGATTAATCATTGAGAAGAGTGAAATTATGCTCTTTTGAAAACTACGGCAGGTCAGATTTTCTGCCTAATTATATAAGAAGATTTCTCTAAAAAATACACATTATTTCAAAGACTTATTGGCTGTGAAATAAGTTAAGGGTATTTCAAATGGCTTGTCTGCAAAGAAAGGTGAGATGTAGGGAATCACAGAAAGTCGAGGGGAAAATAGGTCAATATATACATTGCTGTATGGTGAACTAAGCCTTAGGCCAGCAACAATGGAGAGGACCTGACCCTTAGACACTTACAAGTAAGCTGGAATCTTCAAAAGTTCAAATCTTTATAAGTAAAAAGATTTATTAAAATGAATAACCAAGTGTTTTAATTGACATCAGAAGATGAAAACAATAAACCCTGAGAACATAGAGAACAGATAAATAAAGATATGAGCAGAATTTAATACAACAGAAAATGTATAAAATTCAGGTGATTTAGTAAGTCCAAAGAATCTTCTTTGAAAAGAATTAAAAGACACACTTTGATTAAGGAAAACCAAAACATAAGTAAAGAATATACAGAAAGAGTCAGGACAATGTTAGAGCAGAGAATATATGAAATGCCAGTAAATTTGAACATTTCTGTAAAGTGGACCATTTCCTAGCTCCTAAAGTTTACCAACACTGACACAAGAGGAAATCATTTAAGGTCATCCTGTCTGCCCTTGGCATTCTCGGAACGCCCTGGCCTCAGAATGCAGCCTCTGTAGTCCATGGTAACCTGCGGAGAGGGGGCGGGGCTGAGGGAGGTTGGAACACTGCCCTCACTGATGGAGTGGGTGTGGCCATCTCTGCTGTGACTGAACAAAGGGCAGGGGAGCAGGGGGCCCAGGGCAGGGCCCTCAGAGCCAGACAGGCCCAGTGGATTGCCACAAACTTTTAGGCCAAGGCCAAAGGGCGCCTTCTTTGTCTGCACAGCTGCCCAAACTCTCACCTTTCCACTCAGGCCGCCCTCTTACTTAAAGTGTGTGTGGAACATGTCTGCGCACTACACCGCGCTGCACAGCTAAGCATAGGTCTGGGCATCGTAGCTTCCTGCCAGGTGACCGAAGTTCGCAGGCAGATGGGTCTCTGGGACACACGCGGAGAGGCTCCTGCCGGGTGACAGGCCGCCCACTGCCCCTGCCCCAGATCTGGGGCCGCAAAGCAGCCCTGTCTTATTCCGCTGCCTCTAGAGGGAGTATTGGACCAACACTTGTAAAAACGGGGTCCTTGCAGGCCACTCATTGGAGGGACACAAATAAATCTTTGCCGACTTTCTGCTGAAACTTACGAGCGTTCACACCTAAGCCTCTTACAAAGTCAGCTGTTTACCTAAACATGAGCTCATGATCTAAATTTACACAATAATGAAGAAAGCAGCTACAAGGGGAGACAATCAGCCAAAACCATCAATACCAGAATTAGATTCCCAAGGCCATCCATCAGATGAAGGAATAATCGGGTGCAAGGCAGAAAATATACATAAAACTGGAACTGAAACAAGGCACAAGGATGTTTTCAAAGACTGGTAGGATCTCTAAAACATTTTTCAAGGACATGTCATTGATAAAGCTAAATACTCCAAGGTTGTGTAATACAACAGATTAATCATTGAGAAGAGTGAAATTATGCTGTTTTGAAAACTATGGCAGGTCAGATTTTCTGCCTAATTCTATAAGAAGATTTCTCTAAAAAATACACATTATTTCAAAGACTTATTGGCTGTGAAATAAGTTAAGGGTATTTCAAATGGCTTGTCTGCAAAGAAAGGTGAGATGTAGGGAATCACAGAAAGTCGAGGGGAAAATAGGTCAATATATACATTGCTGTATGGTGAACTAAGCCTTAGGCCAGCAACAATGGAGAGGACCTGACCCTTAGACACGTACAAGTAAGCTGGAATCTTCAAAAGTTCAAATCTTTATAAGTAAAAAGATTTATTAAAATCAATAACCAAGTGTTTTAATTGACATCAGAAGATGAAAACCATAAACCCTGAGAACATAGAAAAAAGATAAATAAAGATATGAGCAGAACTTAATACAACAGAAAACGTATAAAATTCAGGTGATTTAGTAAGTCCAAAGAATCTTCTTTGAAAAGAATTAAAAGACACACTTTGATTAAGGAAAACCAAAACATAAGTAAAGAATATACAGAAAGAGTCAGGACAATGTTAGAGCAGAGAATATATGAAATGCCAGTAAATTTGAACATTTCTGTAAAGTGGACCATTTCCTAGCTCCTAAAGTTTACCAACACTGACACAAGAGGAAATCATTTAAGGTCATCATGTCTGCCCTTGGCATTCTCGGAACGCCCTGGCCTCAGAATGCAGCCTCTGTAGTCCATGGTAACCTGCGGAGAGTGGGCGGGGCTGTGGGAGGTTGGAACACTGCCCTCACTGAGGGAGTGGGTGTGGCCATCTCTGCTGTGACTGAACAAAGGGCAGGGGAGCAGGGGGCCTAAGGCAGGGCCCTCAGAGCTCGACAGGCCCAGTGGATTGCCACAAGCTTTTAGACCCAGGCCAAAGGGCGCCTTCTTTGTCTGCACAGCTGCCCAAACTCTCACCTTTCCACTCAGGTCGCCCTCTTACTTGAAGTGTGTGTGGAACGTGTCTGTGCAGTATACCGCGTTGCAAAGCTAAGCATAGTTCTGGGCATCGTAGCTTCCTGCCAGGTGACCGAAGTTTGCAGGCAGATGGGTCCCTGGGACACACGCGGAGGGGCTCCTGCCCGGGTCACAGGCCGCCCACTGCCCCTGCCCCAAATCGGGGGCCGCAAAGCAGCCCTGTCTGAGTCCCCTGCCTCTAGAGGCAGTATTGGACCAACACTTGTAGAAAACGGGGTCCTTGCGGGCCACTCATTGGAGGGACACAAATAGATCTTGGCCGACTTTCTGCTGAAACTTACGAGCGTTCACACCTAAGCCTCTTACAAGGTCAGCTGTTTAGCTAAACATGAGCTCATGATCTAAATTTACACAATAATGAAGAAAGCAGCTACAAGAGGAGACAATCAGCCAAAACCATCAATACCAGAATTAGATTCCCAAGGCCATCCATCAGATGAAGGAATAATCGGGTGCAAGGCAGAAAATATACATAAAGTGGAACTGAAACAAGGCACAAGGATGTTTTCAAAGACTGTAGGATCTCTAAAACATTTTTCAAGGACATGTCATTGATAAAGCTAAATACTCCCAGGTTGTGTAATACAACAGATTAATCATTGAGAAGAGTGAATTTATGCTGTTTTGAAAACTATGGCATGTCAGATTTTCTGCCTTATTATATAAGAAGATTTCTCTAAAAAATACACATTATTTCAAACACTTATTGGCTGTGAAATAAGTTAAGGGTATTTCAAATGGCTTGTCTGCAAAGAAAGGTGAGATGTAGGGAATCACAGAAAGTCGAGGGGAAAATAGGTCAATATATACATTGCTGTATGGTGAACTAAGCCTTAGGCCAGCAACAATGGAGAGGACCTGACCCTTAGACACGTACAAGTAAGCTGGAATCTTCAAAAGTTCAAATCTTTATAAGTAAAAAGATTTATTAAAATGAATAACCAAGTGTTTTAATTGACATCAGAAGATGAAAACAATAAACCCTGAGAACATAGAGAACAGATAAATAAAGATATGAGCAGACCTTAATACAACAGAAAACGTATAAAATTCAGGTGATTTAGTAAGTCCAAAGAATCTTCTTTGAAAAGATTTAAAAGACACACTTTGATTAAGGAAAACCAAAACATAAGTAAAGAATATACAGAAAGAGTCAGGACAATGTTAGAGCAGAGAATATATGAAATGCCAGTAAATTTGAACATTTCTGTCAAGTGGACCATTTCCTAGCTCCTAAAGTTTACCAACACTAACACAAGAGGAAATCATTTAAGGTCATCATGTCTGCCCTTGGCATTCTCGGAACGCCCTGGCCTCAGAATGCAGCCTCTGTAGTCCATGGTAACCTGCGGAGAGGGGGCGGGGCTGAGGGAGGTTGGAACACTGCCCTCACTGAGGGAGTGGGTGTGGACATCTCTGCTGTGACTGAACAAAGGGCAGGGGAGCAGGGGGCCCAGGGCAGGGCCCTCAGAGCCCGGCAGGCCCAGTGGAGTGTCACAAGGATTTAGGCCCAGGCCAAAGGGCGCCTTCTTTGTCTGCACAGCTGCCCAAACTCTCACCTTTCCACTCAGGCCGCCCTCTTACTTGAAGTGTGTGTGGAACGTGTCCGCGCAGTACACCGCGCTGCACAGCTAAGCATAGTTCTGGGCATCGCAGCTTCCTGCAAGGTGACTGAATTTCGCAGGCAGATGGGTCCCTGGGACACACGCGGAGGGGCTCCTGCCCGGGTCACAGGCTGCCCACTGCCCCTGCCCCAGATCGGGGGACGCAAAGCAGCCCTGTCTGAGTCCCCTGCCTCTAGAGGGAGTATTGGACCAACACTTGTAGAAAACGGGGTCCTTGCGGGCCACTCGTTGGAGGGACACAAATAAATCTTTGCCGACTTTTTGCTGAAACTTACGAGCGTTCATACCTAAGCCTCTTACAAGGTCAGCTGTTTAGCTAAACATGAGCTCATGATCTAAATTTACACAATAATGAAGAAAGCAGCTACAAGGGGAGACAATCAGCCAAAACCATCAATACCAGAATTAGATTCCCAAGGCCATCCATCAGATGAAGGAATAATCGGGTGCAAGGCAGAAAATATACATAAAACTGGAACTGAAACAAGGCACAAGGATGTTTTCAAAGACTGGTAGGATCTCTAAAACATTTTTCAAGGACATGTCATTGATAAAGCTAAATACTCCAAGGTTGTGTAATACAACAGATTAATCATTGAGAAGAGTGAAATTATGCTCTTTTGAAAACTATGGCAGGTCAGATTTTCTGCCTAATTATATAAGAAGATTTCTCTAAAAAATACACATTATTTCAAAGACTTATTGGCTGTGAAATAAGTTAAGGGTATTTCAAATGGCTTGTCTGCAAAGAAAGGTGAGATGTAGGGAATCACAGAAAGTCGAGGGGAAAATAGGTCAATATATACATTGCTGTATGGTGAACTAAGCCTTAGGCCAGCAACAATGGAGAGGACCTGACCCTTAGACACTTACAAGTAAGCTGGAATCTTCAAAAGTTCAAATCTTTATAAGTAAAAAGATTTATTAAAATGAATAACCAAGTGTTTTAATTGACATCAGAAGATGAAAACAATAAACCCTGAGAACATAGAGAACAGATAAATAAAGATATGAGCAGAATTTAATACAACAGAAAATGTATAAAATTCAGGTGATTTAGTAAGTCCAAAGAATCTTCTTTGAAAAGAATTAAAAGACACACTTTGATTAAGGAAAACCAAAACATAAGTAAAGAATATACAGAAAGAGTCAGGACAATGTTAGAGCAGAGAATATATGAAATGCCAGTAAATTTGAACATTTCTGTAAAGTGGACCATTTCCTAGCTCCTAAAGTTTACCAACACTGACACAAGAGGAAATCATTTAAGGTCATCCTGTCTGCCCTTGGCATTCTCGGAACGCCCTGGCCTCAGAATGCAGCCTCTGTAGTCCATGGTAACCTGCGGAGAGTGGGCGGGGCTGAGGGAGGTTGGAACACTGCCCTCACTGAGGGAGTGGGTGTGGCCATCTCTGCTGTGACTGAACAAAGGGCAGGGGAGCAGGGGGCCCAGGGCAGGGCCCTCAGAGCCCGACAGGCCCAGTGGATTGCCACAAACTTTTAGGCCAAGGCCAAAGGGCGCCTTCTTTGTCTGCACAGCTGCCCAAACTCTCACCTTTCCACTCAGGCCGCCCTCTTACTTAAAGTGTGTGTGGAACATGTCTGCGCAGTACACCGCGCTGCACAGCTAAGCATAGGTCTGGGCATCGTAGCTTCCTGCCAGGTGACCGAAGTTCGCAGGCAGATGGGTCTCTGGGACACACGCGGAGAGGCTCCTGCCGGGTGACAGGCCGCCCAATGCCCCTGCCCCAGATCTGGGGCCGCAAAGCAGCCCTGTCTGATTCCGCTGCCTCTTGAGGGAGTATTGGACCAACACTTGTAAAAACGGTGTCCTTGCGGGCCACTCATTGGAGGGACACAAATAAATCTTTGCCGACTTTCTGCTGAAACTTACGAGCGTTCACACCTAAGCCTCTTACAAAGTCAGCTGTTTACCTAAACATGAGCTCATGATCTAAATTTACACAATAATGAAGAAAGCAGCTACAAGGGGAGACAATCAGCCAAAACCATCAATACCAGAATTAGATTCCCAAGGCCATCCATCAGATGAAGGAATAATCGGGTGCAAGGCAGAAAATATACATAAAACTGGAACTGAAACAAGGCACAAGGATGTTTTCAAAGACTGGTAGGATCTCTAAAACATTTTTCAAGGACATGTCATTGATAAAGCTAAATACTCCAAGGTTGTGTAATACAACAGATTAATCATTGAGAAGAGTGAAATTATGCTGTTTTGAAAACTATGGCAGGTCAGATTTTCTGCCTAATTATATAAGAAGATTTCTCTAAAAAATACACATTATTTCAAAGACTTATTGGCTGTGAAATAAGTTAAGGGTATTTCAAATGGCTTGTCTGCAAAGAAAGGTGAGATGTAGGGAATCACAGAAAGTCGAGGGGAAAATAGGTCAATATATACATTGCTGTATGGTGAACTAAGCCTTAGGCCAGCAACAATGGAGAGGACGTGACCCTTAGACACGTACAAGTAAGCTGGAATCTTCAAAAGTTCAAATCTTTATAAGTAAAAAGATTTATTAAAATGAATAACCAAGTGTTTTAATTGACATCAGAAGATGAAAACAATAAACCCTGAGAACATAGAGAACAGATAAATAAAGATATGAGGAGACCTTAATACAACAGAAAACGTATAAAATTCAGGTGATTTAGTAAGTCCAAAGAATCTTCTTTGAAAAGATTTAAAAGACACACTTTGATTAAGGAAAACCAAAACATAAGTAAAGAATATACAGAAAGAGTCAGGACAATGTTAGAGCAGAGAATATATGAAATGCCAGTAAATTTGAACATTTCTGTCAAGTGGACCATTTCCTAGCTCCTAAAGTTTACCAACACTGACACAAGAGGAAATCATTTAAGGTCATCATGTCTGCCCTTGGCATTCTCGGAACGCCCTGGCCTCAGAATGCAGCCTCTGTAGTCCATGGTAACCTGCGGAGAGGGGGCGGGGCTGAGGGAGGTTGGAACACTGCCCTCACTGAGGGAGTGGGTGTGGCCATCTCTGCTGTGACTGAACAAAGGGCAGGGGAGCAGGGGGCCCAGGGCAGGGCCCTCAGAGCCCGGCAGGCCCAGTGGAGTGTCACAAGTTTTTAGGCCCAGGCCAAAGGGCGCCTTCTTTGTCTGCACAGCTGCCCAAACTCTCACCTTTCCACTCAGGCCGCCCTCTTACTTGAAGTGTGTGTGGAACGTGTCCGCGCAGTACACCGCGCTGCACAGCTTAGCATAGTTCTGGGCATCGCAGCTTCCTGCAAGGTGACCGAAGTTCGCAGGCAGATGGGTCCCTGGGACACACGCGGAGGGGATCCTGCCCGGGTCACAGGCTGCCCACTGCCACTGCCCCAGATCGGGGGACGCAAAGCAGCCCTGTCTGAGTCCCCTGCCTCTAGAGGGAGTATTGGACCAACACTTGTAGAAAACGGGGTCCTTGCGGGCCACTCATTGGAGGGACACAAATAAATCTTTGCCGACTTTTTGCTGAAACTTACGAGTGTTCATACCTAAGCCTCTTACAAGGTCAGCTGTTTAGCTAAACATGAGCTCATGATCTAAATTTACACAATATTGAAGAAAGCAGCTACAAGGGGAGATAATCAGCCAAAACCATCAATACCAGAATTAGATTCCCAAGGCCATCCATCAGATGAAGGAATAATCGGGTGCAAGGCAGAAAATATACATAAAACTGGAACTGAAACAAGGCACAAGGATGTTTTCAAAGACTGGTAGGATCTCTAAAACATTTTTCAAGGACATGTCATTGATAAAGCTAAATACTCCAAGGTTGTGTAATACAACAGATTAATCATTGAGAAGAGTGAAATTATGCTGTTTTGAAAACTATGGCAGGTCAGATTTTCTGCCTAATTATATAAGAAGATTTCTCTAAAAAATACACATTATTTCAAAGACTTATTGGCTGTGACATAAGTTAAGGGTATTTCAAATGGCTTGTCTGCAAAGAAAGGTGAGATGTAGGGAATCACAGAAAGTCGAGGGGAAAATAGGTCAATAGATACATTGCTGTATGGTGAACTAAGCCTTAGGCCAGCAACAATGGAGAGGACCTGACCCTTAGACACGTACAAGTAAGCTGGAATCTTCAAAAGTTCAAATGTTTATAAGTAAAAAGATTTATTAAAATGAATAACCAAGTGTTTTAATTGACATCAGAAGATGAAAACAATAAACCATGAGAACATAGAGAACAGATAAATAAAGATATGAGCAGAATTTAATACAACAGAAAACGTATAAAATTCAGGTGATTTAGTAAGTCCAAAGAATTTTCTTTGAAAAGATTTAAAAGACACACTTTGATTAAGGAAAACCAAAACATAAGTAAAGAATATACAGAAAGAGTCAGGACAATGTTAGAACAGAGAATATATGAAATGCCAGTAAATTTGAACATTTCTGTAAAGTGGACCATTTCCTAGCTCCTAATGTTTACCAACACTGACAAAAGAGGAAATCATTTAAGGTCATCATGTCTGCCCTTGGCATTCTCGGAACGCCCTGGACTCAGAATGCAGCCTCTGTAGTCCATGGTAACCTGCGGAGAGGGGTCGGGTCTGAGGCAGGTTGGAACACTGCCCTCACTGAGGGAGTGGGTGTGGCCATTTCTGCTGTGACTGAACAAAGGGCAGGGGAGCAGGGGGCCCAGGGCAGGGCCCTCAGAGCCCGGCAGGCCCAGTGGACTGTCACAAGCTTTTAGGCCCAGGCCAAAGGGCGCCTTCTTTGTCTGCACAGCTGCCCAAACTCTGACCTTTCCACTCAGGCTGCCCTCTTACTTGAAGTGTGTGTGGAACGTGTCTGCGCAGTACACCGCGCTGCACAGCTAAGCATAGTTCTGGGCATCGTAGCTTCCTGCCAGGTGACCGAAGTTTGCAGGAAGATGGGTCCCTGGGACACACGCGGAGGGGCTCCTGCCCGGGTCACTGGCCGCCCACTGCCCCTGCCCCAGATCGGGGGCCGCAAAGCAGCCCTGTCTGAGTCCCCTGCCTCTAGAGGGAGTATTGGACCAACACTTGTAGAAAACGGGGTCCTTGTGGGCCACTCATTGGAGGGACACTAATAAATCTTTACCGACTTTCTGCTGAAACTTACGAGCGTTCACACCTAAGCCTCTTACAAGGTCAGCTGTTTAGCTAAACATGAGCTCATGATCTAAATTTACACAATAATGAAGAAAGCAGCTACAAGGGGAGACAATCAGCCAAAACCATCAATACCACAATTAGATTCCCAAGGCCATCCATCAGATGAAGGAATAATCGGGTGCAAGGCAGAAAATATACATAAAACTGGAACTGAAACAAGGCACAAGGAGGTTTTCAAAGACTGGTAGGATCTCTAAAACATTTTTCAAGGACATGTCATTGATAAAGCTAAATACTCCAAGGTTGTGTAATACAACAGATTAATCATTGAGAAGAGTGAAATTATGCTGTTTTGAAAACTATGGCAGGTCAGATTTTCTGCCTAATTATATAAGAAGATTTCTCTAAAAAATACACATTATTTCAAAGACTTATTGGCTGTGAAATAAGTTAAGGGTATTTCAAATGGCTTGTCTGCAAAGAAAGGTGAGATGTAGGGAATCACAGAAAGTCGAGGGGAAAATAGGTCAATATATACATTGCTGTATGGTGAACTAAGCCTTAGGCCAGCAACAATGGAGAGGACCTGACCCTTAGACACGTACAAGTAAGCTGGAATCTTCAAAAGTTCAAATCTTTATAAGTAAAAAGATTTATTAAAATGAATAACCAAGTGTTTTAATTGACATCAGAAGATGAAAACAATAAACCCTGAGAACATAGAAAAAAGATAAATAAAGATATGAGCAGAACTTAATACAACAGAAAACGTATAAAATTCAGGTGATTTAGTAAGTCCAAAGAATCTTCTTTGAAAAGAATTAAAAGACACACTTTGATTAAGGAAAACCAAAACATAAGTAAAGAATATACAGAAAGAGTCAGGACAATGTTAGAGCAGAGAATATATGAAATGCCAGTAAATTTGAACATTTCTGTAAAGTGGACCATTTCCTAGCTCCAAAAGTTTACCAACACTGACACAAGAGGAAATCATTTAAGGTCATCCTGTCTGCCCTTGGCATTCTCGGAACGCCCTGGCCTCAGAATGCAGCCTCTGTAGTCCATGGTAACCTGCGGAGAGGGGGCGGGGCTGAGGGAGGTTGGAACACTGCCCTCACTGAGGGAGTGGGTGTGGCCATCTCTGCTGTGACTGAACAAAGGGCAGGGGAGCAGGGTGCCCAGGGCAGGGCCCTCAAAACCCGGCAGGCCCAGTGGAGTGTCACAAGCTTTTAGGCCCAGGCCAAAGGGCGCCTTCTTTGTCTGCGCAGCTGCCCAAACTCTCACCTTTCCACTCAGGCCGCCCTCTTACTTGAAGTGTGTGTGGAACGTGTCTGCGCAGTACACCGCGCTGCACAGCTAAGCATAGTTCTGGGCATCGTAGCTTCCTGCAAGGTGACCGAAGTTCGCAGGCAGATGGGTCCCTGGGACACACGCGGAGGGGCTCCTGCCCGGGTCACGGGCCGCCCAATGCCCCTGCCCCAGATCGGGGGACGCAAAGCAGCCCTGTCTGAGTCCCCTGCCTCTAGAGGGAGTATTGGACCAACACTTGTAGAAAACGGGGTCCTTGCGGGCCACTCGTTGGAGGGACACAAATAAATCTTTGCCGACTTTTTGCTGAAACTTACGAGCGTTCATACCTAAGCCTCTTACAAGCTCAGCTGTTTAGCTAAACATGAGCTCATGATCTAAATTTACACAATAATGAAGAAAGCAGCTACAAGGGGAGACAATCAGCCAAAACCATCAATACCAGAATTAGATTCCCAAGGCCATCCATCAGATGAAGGAATAATCGGGTGCAAGGCAGAAAATATACATAAAACTGGAACTGAAACAAGGCACAAGGATGTTTTCAAAGACTGGTAGGATCTCTAAAACATTTTTCAAGGACATGTCATTGATA
Source organism: Mesoplodon mirus (assembly GCF_964341445.2). Taxonomy (NCBI): domain Eukaryota; kingdom Metazoa; phylum Chordata; class Mammalia; order Artiodactyla; family Ziphiidae; genus Mesoplodon; species Mesoplodon mirus. The sequence goes on from NW_028295357.1 coordinate 148,346, forward strand.
AAGCTAAATACTCCAAGGTTGTGTAATACAACAGATTAATCATTGAGAAGAGTGAAATTATGCTGTTTTGAAAACTATGGCAGGTCAGATTTTCTGCCTAATTCTATAAGAAGATTTCTCTAAAAAATACACATTATTTCAAAGACTTATTGGCTGTGAAATAAGTTAAGGGTATTTCAAATGGCTTGTCTGCAAAGAAAGGTGAGATGTAGGGAATCACAGAAAGTCGAGGGGAAAATAGGTCAATATATACATTGCTGTATGGTGAACTAAGCCTTAGGCCAGCAACAATGGAGAGGACGTGACCCTTAGACACGTACAAGTAAGCTGGAATCTTCAAAAGTTCAAATCTTTATAAGTAAAAAGATTTATTAAAATGAATAACCAAGTGTTTTAATTGACATCAGAAGATGAAAACAATAAACCCTGAGAACATAGAGAACAGATAAATAAAGATATGAGCAGAACTTAATACAACAGAAAACGTAAAAAATTGAGGTGATTTAGTAAGTCCAAAGAATTTTCTTTGAAAAGATTTAAAAGACACACTTTGATTAAGGAAAACCAAAACATAAGTAAAGAATATACAGAAAGAGTCAGGACAATGTTAGAACAGAGAATATATGAAATGCCAGTAAGTTTGAACATTTCTGTAAAGTGGACCATTTCCTAGCTCCTAAAGTTTACCAACACTGACAAAAGAGGAAATCATTTAAGGTCATCATGTCTGCCCTTGGTATTCTCGGAACGCCCTGGCCTCAGAATGCAGCCTCTGTAGTCCATGGTAACCTGCGGAGAGGGTTCGGGTCTGAGGCAGGTTGGAACACTGCCCTCACTGAGGGAGTGGGTGTGGCCATCTCTGCTGTGACTGAACAAAGGGCAGGGGAGCAGGGGGCCCAGGGCAGGGCCCTCAGAGCCCGGCAGGCCCAGTGGAGTGTCACAAGCTTTTAGGCCCAGGCCAAAGGGCGCCTTCTTTGTCTGCACAGCTGCCCAAACTCTCACCTTTCCACTCAGGCCGCCCTCTTACTTGAAGTGTGTGTGGAACGTGTCCGCGCAGTACACCACGCTGCACAGCTAAGCATAGTTCTGGGCATCGTATCTTCCTGCCAGGTGACCGAAGTTTGCAGGGAGATGGGTCCCTGGGACACACGCGGAGGGGCTCCTGCCCGGGTCACAGGCCGCCCACTGCCCCTGCCCCAGATCGGGGGCTGCAAAGCAGCCCTGTCTGAGTCCCCTGCCTCTAGAGGGAGTATTGGACCAACACTTGTAGAAAACGGGGTCCTTGCGGGCCACTCATTGGAGGGACACTAATAAATCTTTGCCGACTTTCTGCTGAAACTTACGAGCGTTCACACCTAAGCCTCTTACAAGGTCAGCTGTTTAGCTAAACATGAGCTCATGATCTAAATTTACACAATAATGAAGAAAGCAGCTACAAGGGGAGACAATCAGCCAAAACCATCAATACCAGAATTAGTTTCCCAAGGCCATCCATCAGATGAAGGAATAATCGGGTGCAAGGCAGAAAATATACATAAAACTGGAACTGAAACAAGGCACAAGGATGTTTTCAAAGACTGGTAGGATCTCTAAAACATTTTTCAAGGACATGTCATTGATAAAGCTAAATACTCCAAGGTTGTGTAATACAACAGATTAATCATTGAGAAGAGTGAAATTATGCTGTTTTGAAAACTATGGCAGGTCAGATTTTCTGCCTAATTATATAAGAAGATTTCTCTAAAAAATACACATTATTTCAAAGACTTATTGGCTGTGAAATAAGTTAAGGGTATTTCAAATGGCTTGTCTGCAAAGAAAGGTGAGATGTAGGGAATCACAGAAAGTCGAGGGGAAAATAGGTGAATATATACATTGCTGTATGGTGAACTAAGCCTTAGGCCAGCAACAATGGAGAGGACCTGACCCTTAGACACGTACAAGTAAGCTGGAATCTTCAAAAGTTCAAATCTTTATAAGTAAAAAGATTTATTAAAATGAATAACCAAGTGTTTTAATTGACACCAGAAGATGATAACAATAAACCCTGAGAACATAGAGAAAAGATAAATAAAGATATGAGCAGAACTTAATACAACAGAAAACGTATAAAATTCAGGTGATTTAGTAAGTCCAAAGAATCTTCTTTCAAAAGATTTAAAAGACACACTTTGATTAAGGAAAACCAAAACATAAGTAAAGAATATACAGAAAGAGTCAGGACAATGTTAGAGCAGAGAATATATGAAATGCCAGTAAATTTGAACATTTCTGTCAAGTGGACCATTTCCTAGCTCCTAAAGTTTACCAACACTGACACAAGAGGAAATCATTTAAGGTCATCATGTCTGCCCTTGGCATTCTCGGAACGCCCTGGCCTCAGAATGCAGCCTCTGTAGTCCATGGTAACCTGCGGAGAGGGGGCGGGGCTGAGGGAGGTTGGAACACTGCCCTCACTGAGGGAGTGGGTGTGGCCATCTCTGCTGTGACTGAACAAAGGGCAGGGGAGCAGGGGGCCCAGGGCAGGGCCCTCAGAGCCCGGCAGGCCCAGTGGAGTGTCACAAGCTTTTAGGCCCAGGCCAAAGGGAGCCTTCTTTGTCTGCACAGCTGCCCAAACTCTCACCTTTCCACTCAGGCCGCCCTCTTACTTGAAGTGTGTGTGGAATGTGTCCGTGCAGTATACTGCGCTGCACAGCTAAGCATAGGTCTGGGCATCGTAGCTTCCTGCCAGTTGACCGAAGTTCGCAGGCAAATGGGTCCCTGGGACACACGTGGAGAGGCTCCTGCCCGGGCCACAGGCCGCCCACGGCCCCTGCCCCAGATCGGGGCCACAAAGCAGCCCTGTCTGAGTCCCCTGCCTCTAGAGGGAGTATTGGACCAACACTTGTAGAAAACGGGGTCCTTGCGGGCCACTCATTGGAGGGACACAAATAAATCTTTGCCGACTTTCTGCTGAAACTTACGAGCGTTCACACCTAAGCCTCTTACAAGGTCAGCTGTTTAGCTAAACATGAGCTCATGATCTAAATTTACACAATATTGAAGAAAGCAGCTACAAGTGGAGACAATCAGCCAAAACCATCAATACCAGAATTAGATTCCCAAGGCCATCCATCAGATGTAGGAATAATCGGGTGCAAGGCAGAAAATATACATAAAACTGGAAGTGAAACAAGGCACAAGGATGTTTTCAAAGACTGGTAGGATCTCTAAAACATTTTTCAAGGACATGTCATTGATAAAGCTAAATACTCCAAGGTTGTGTAATACAACAGATTAATCATTGAGAAGAGTGAAATTATGCTGTTTTGAAAACTATGGCAGGTCAGATTTTCTGCCTAATTATATAAGAAGATTTCTCTAAAAAATACACATTATTTCAAAGACTTATTGGCTGTGAAATAAGTTAAGGGTATTTCAAATGGCTTGTCTGCAAAGAAAGGTGAGATGTAGGGAATCACAGAAAGTCAAGGGGAAAATAGGTCAATATATACATTGCTGTATGGTGAACTAAGCCTTAGGCCAGCAACAATGGAGAGGACCTGACCCTTAGACATGTACAAGTAAGCTGGAATCTTCAAAAGTTCAAATATTTATAAGTAAAAAGATTTATTAAAATGAATAACCAAGTGTTTTAATTGACATCAGAAGATGAAAACAATAAACCCTGAGAACATAGAGAAAAGATAAATAAAGATATGAGCAGAACTTAATACAACAGAAAACGTATAAAATTGAGGTGATTTAGTAAGTCCAAAGAATCTTCTTTGAAAAGATTTAAAAGACACACTTTGATTAAGGAAAACCAAAACATAAGTAAAGAATATACAGAAAGAGTCAGGACAATGTTAGAGCAGAGAATATATGAAATGCCAGTAAATTTGAACATTTCTGTCAAGTGGACCATTTCCTAGCTCCTAAAGTTTACCAACACTGACACAAGAGGAAATCATTTAAGGTCATCATGTCTGCCCTTGGCATTCTCGGAACGCCCTGGCCTCAGAATGCAGCCTCTGTAGTCCATGGTAACCTGCGGAGAGGGGGCGGGGCTGAGGGAGGTTGGAACACTGCCCTCACTGAGGGAGTGGGTGTGGCCATCTCTGCTGTGACTGAACAAAGGGCAGGGGAGCAGGGGGCCCAGGGAAGGGCCCTCAGAGCCCGGCAGGCCCAGTGGAGTGTCACAAGCTTTTAGGCCCAGGCCAAAGGGCGCCTTCTTTGTCTACACAGCTGCCCAAACTCTCACCTTTCCACTCAGGCCGCCCTCTTACTTGAAGTGTGTGTGGAACGTGTCCGCGCAGTACACCGCGCTGCACAGCTAAGCATAGGTCTGGGCATCATAGCTTCCTGCCAGGTGACCGAGGTTCGCAGGCAGATGGGTCCCAGGGACACATGCGGAGAGGCTCCTGCCCGGGTCACAGGCCGCCCACTGCCCCTGCCCCAGATCGGGGGCCGCAAAGCAGCCCTGTCTGAGTCCCCTGCCTCTAGAGGGAGTATTGGACCAACACTTGTAGAAAACGGGGTCCTTGCGGGCCACTCATTGGAGGGACACAAATAAATCTTTGCCGACTCTATCCTGAAACTTACGAGCGTTCACACCTAAGCCTCTTACAAGGTCAGCTGTTTAGCTAAACATGAGCTCATGATCTAAATTTACACAGTAATGAAGAAAGCAGCTACAAGGGGAGACAATCAGCCAAAACCATCAATACCAGAATTAGATTCCCAAGGCCATCCATCAGATGTAGGAATAATCGGGTGCAAGGCAGAAAATATACATAAAACTGGAACTGAAACAAGGCACAAGGATGTTTTCAAAGACTGGTAGGATCTCTAAAACATTTTTCAAGGACATGTCATTGATAAAGCTAAATACTCCAAGGTTGTGTAATACAACAGATTAATCATTGAAAAGAGTGAAATTATGCTGTTTTGAAAACTATGGCAGGTCAGATTTTCTGCCTAATTATATAAGAAGATTTCTCTAAAAAATACACATTATTTCAAAGACTTATTGGCTGTGAAATAAGTTAAGGGTATTTCAAATGGCTTGTCTGCAAAGAAAGGTGAGATGTAGGGAATCACAGAAAGTCGAGGGGAAAATAGGTCAATATATACATTGCTGTATGGTGAACTAAGCCTTAGGCCAGCAACAATGGAGAGGACCTGACCCTTAGACACGTACAAGTAAGCTGGAATCTTCAAAAGTTCAAATCTTTATAAGTAAAAAGATTTATTAAAATGAATAACCAAGTGTTTTAATTGACATCAGAAGATGAAAACAATAAACCCTGAGAACATAGAGAAAAGATAAATAAAGATATGAGCAGAAATTAATACAACAGAAAACGTATAAAATTCAGGTGATTTAGTAAGTCCAAAGAATCTTCTTTGAAAAGATTTAAAAGACACACTTTGATTAAGGAAAACCAAAACATAAGTAAAGAATATACAGAAAGAGTCAGGACAATGTTAGAGCAGAGAATATATGAAATGCCAGTAAGTTTGAACATTTCTGTCAAGTGGACCATTTCCTAGCTCCTGAAGTTTACCAACACTGACACAAGAGGAAATCATTTAAGGTCATCATGTCTGACCTTGGCATTCTTGGAACGCCCTGGCCTCAGGATGCAGCCTCTGTATTCCATGGTAACCTGCGGAGAGGGGGCGGGGCTGAGGGAGGTTGGACCACTGCCCTCACTGAGGGAGTGGGTGTGGCCATCTCTGCTGTGACTGAACAAAGGGCAGGGGAGCAGGGGGCCCAGGGCAGGGCCCTCAGAGCACGGCAGGTCCAGTGGGGTGTCACAAGCATTTAGGCCCAGGCCAAAGGGCGCCTTCTTTGTCTGCACAGCTGCCCAAACTCTCACCTTTCCACTCAGGCCGACCTCTTACTTGAAGTGTGTGTGGAACGTGTCCGTGCAGTACACCGCGCTGCACAGCTAAGCATAGGTCTGGGCATCGTAGCTTCCTGCCAGGTGACCGAGGTTCGCAGGAAGATGGGTCCCTGGGACACACGCGGAGAGGCTCCAGCCCGGGTCACAGGCCGCCCACTGCCCCTGCCCCAGATCGGGGGCCGCAAAGCAGCCCTGTCTGAGTCCCCTGCCTCTAGAGGGAGTATTGGACCAACACTTGTAGAAAACGGGGTCTTGCGGGCCACTCATTGGAGGGACACAAATAAATCTTTGCCGACTCTCTGCTGAAACTTACGAGCGTTCACACCTAAGCCTCTTACAAGGTCAGCTGTTTAGCTAAACATGAGCTCATGATCTAAATTTACACAGTAATGAAGAAAGCAGCTACAAGGGGAGACAATCAGCCAAAACCATCAATACCAGAATTAGATTCCCAAGGCCATCCATCAGATGTAGGAATAATCGGGTGCAAGGCAGAAAATATACATAAAACTGGAACTGAAACAAGGCACAAGGATGTTTTCAAAGACTGGTAGGATCTCTAAAACATTTTTCAAGGACATATCATTGATAAAGCTAAATACTCCAAGGTTGTGTAATACAACAGATTAATCATTGAGAAGAGTGAAATTATGCTGTTTTGAAAACTATGGCAGGTCAGATTTTCTGCCTAATTATATAAGAAGATTTCTCTAAAAAATACACATTATTTCAAAGACTTATTGGCTGTGAAATAAGTTAAGGGTATTTCAAATGGCTTGTCTGCAAAGAAAGGTGAGATGTAGGGAATCACAGAAAGTCGAGGGGAAAATAGGTCAATATATACATTGCTGTATGGTGAACTAAGCCTTAGGCCAGCAACAATGGAGAGGACCTGACCCTTAGACACGTACAAGTAAGCTGGAATCTTCAAAAGTTCAAATCTTTATAAGTAAAAAGATTTATTAAAATGAATAACCAAGTGTTTTAATTGACATCAGAAGATGAAAACAATAAACCCTGAGAACATAGAGAAAAGATAAATAAAGATATGAGCAGAAATTAATACAACAGAAAACGTATAAAATTCAGGTGATTTAGTAAGTCCAAAGAATCTTCTTTGAAAAGATTTAAAAGACACACTTTGATTAAGGAAAACCAAAACATAAGTAAAGAATATACAGAAAGAGTCAGGACAATGTTAGAGCAGAGAATATATGAAATGCCAGTAAGTTTGAACATTTCTGTCAAGTGGACCATTTCCTAGCTCCTGAAGTTTACCAACACTGACACAAGAGGAAATCATTTAAGGTCATCATGTCTGACCTTGGCATTCTTGGAACGCCCTGGCCTCAGGATGCAGCCTCTGTAGTCCATGGTAACCTGCGGAGAGGGGGCGGGGCTGAGGGAGGTTGGACCACTGCCCTCACTGAGGGAGTGGGTGTGGCCATCTCTGCTGTGACTGAACAAAGGGCAGGGGAGCAGGGGGCCCAGGGCAGGGCCCTCAGAGCACGGCAGGTCCAGTGGGGTGTCACAAGCATTTAGGCCCAGGCCAAAGGGCGCCTTCTTTGTCTGCACAGCTGCCCAAACTCTCACCTTTCCACTCAGGCCGACCTCTTACTTGAAGTGTGTGTGGAACGTGTCCGTGCAGTACACCGCGCTGCACAGCTAAGCATAGGTCTGGGCATCGTAGCTTCCTGCCAGGTGACCGAGGTTCGCAGGAAGATGGGTCCCTGGGACACACGCGGAGAGGCTCCAGCCCGGGTCACAGGCCGCCCACTGCCCCTGCCCCAGATCGGGGGCCGCAAAGCAGCCCTGTCTGAGTCCCCTGCCTCTAGAGGGAGTATTGGACCAACACTTGTAGAAAACGGGGTCTTGCGGGCCACTCATTGGAGGGACACAAATAAATCTTTGCCGACTCTCTGCTGAAACTTACGAGCGTTCACACCTAAGCCTCTTACAAGGTCAGCTGTTTAGCTAAACATGAGCTCATGATCTAAATTTACACAGTAATGAAGAAAGCAGCTACAAGGGGAGACAATCAGCCAAAACCATCAATACCAGAATTAGATTCCCAAGGCCATCCATCAGATGTAGGAATAATCGGGTGCAAGGCAGAAAATATACATAAAACTGGAACTGAAACAAGGCACAAGGATGTTTTCAAAGACTGGTAGGATCTCTAAAACATTTTTCAAGGACATATCATTGATAAAGCTAAATACTCCAAGGTTGTGTAATACAACAGATTAATCATTGAGAAGAGTGAAATTATGCTGTTTTGAAAACTATGGCAGGTCAGATTTTCTGCCTAATTATAGAAGAAGATTTCTCTAAAAAATACACATTATTTCAAAGACTTATTGGCTGTGAAATAAGTTAAGGGTATTTCAAATGGCTTGTCTGCAAAGAAAGGTGAGATGTAGGGAATCACAGAAAGTCGAGGGGAAAATAGGTCAATATATACATTGCTGTATGGTGAACTAAGCCTTAGGCCAGCAACAATGGAGAGGACCTGACCCTTAGACACGTACAAGTAAGCTGGAATCTTCAAAAGTTCAAATCTTTATAAGTAAAAAGATTTATTAAAATCAATAACCAAGTGTTTTAATTGACATCAGAAGGTGAAAACAATAAACCCTGATAACATAGAGAAAAGATAAATAAAGATATGAGCAGAACTTAATACAACAGAAAACGTATAAAATTCAGGTGATTTAGTAAGTCCAAAGAATCTTCTTTGAAAACAATTAAAAGACACACCTTGTTTAAGGAAAACCAAAACATAAGTAAAGAATATACAGAAAGAGTCAGGACAATGTTAGAGCAGAGAATATATGAAATGCCAGTAAATTTGAACATTTCTGTAAAGTGGACCATTTCCTAGCTCCTAAAGTTTACCAACACTGACACAAGAGGAAATCATTTAAGGTCATCATGTCTGCCCTTGGCATTCTCGGTACGCCCTGGCCTCAGAATGCAGCCTCTGTAGTCCATGGTAACCTGCGGAGAGGGGGCGGGGCTGAGGGAGGTTGGAACACTGCCCTCACTGAGGGAGTGGGTGTGGCCATCTCTTCTGTGACTGAACAAAGGGCAGGGGAGCAGGGGGCCCAGGGCAGGGCCCTCAGAGCCCGACAGGCCCAGTGGATTGCCACAAGCATTTAGGCCCAGGCCAAAGGGCGCCTTCTTTGTCTGCACAGCTGCCCAAACTCTCACCTTTCCACTCAGGCCGCCCTCTTACTTAAAGTGTGTGTGGAACATGTCCGCGCAGTACACCGCGCTGAACAGCTAAGCATAGGTCTGGGCATCGTAGCTTCCTGCCAGGTGACCGAAGTTCGCAGGAAGCTGTGTCTCTGGGACACACGCGGAGAGGCTCCTGCCCGGGTCACAGGCCGCCCACTGCCCCTGCCCCAGATCGGGGGCCGCAAAGCAGCCCTGTCTGAGTCCCCTGCCTCTAGAGGGAGTATTGGACCAACACTTGTAGAAAACGGGGTCCTTGCGGGCCACTCATTGGAGGGACACAAATAAATCTTTGCCGACTCTATCCTGAAACTTACGAGCGTTCACACCTAGGCCTCTTACAAGGTCAGCTGTTTAGCTAAACATGAGCTCATGATCTAAATTTACACAGTAATGAAGAAAGCAGCTACAAGGGGAGACAATCAGCCAAAACCATCAATACCAGAATTAGATTCCCAAGGCCATCCATCAGATGTAGGAATAATCGGGTGCAAGGCAGAAAATATACATAAAACTGGAACTGAAACAAGGCACAAGGATGTTTTCAAAGACTGGTAGGATCTCTAAAACATTTTTCTAGGACATGTCATTGATAAAGCTAAATACTCCAAGGTTGTGTAATACAACAGATTAATCATTGAGAAGAGTGAAATTATGCTGTTTTGAAAACTATGGCAGGTCAGATTTTCTGCCTAATTATAAAAGAAGATTTCTCTAAAAAATACACATTATTTCAAAGACTTATTGGCTGTGAAATAAGTTAAGGGTATTTCAAATGGCTTGTCTGCAAAGAAAGGTGAGATGTAGGGAATCACAGAAAGTCGAGGGGAAAATAGGTCAATATATACATTGCTGTATGGTGAACTAAGCCTTAGGCCAGCAACAATGGAGAGGACCTGACCCTTAGACACGTACAAGTAAGCTGGAATCTTCAAAAGTTCAAATCTTTATAAGTAAAAAGATTTATTAAAATGAATAACCAAGTGTTTTAATTGACATCAGAAGATGAAAACAATAAACCCTGAGAACATAGAAAAAAGATAAATAAAGATATGAGCAGAACTTAATACAACAGAAAACGTATAAAATTCAGGTGATTTAGTAAGTCCAAAGAATCTTCTTTGAAAAGATTTAAAAGACACACTTTGATTAAGGAAAACCAAAACATAAGTAAAGAATATACAGAAAGAGTCAGGACAATGTTAGAGCAGAGAATATATGAAATGCCAGTAAGTTTGAACATTTCTGTCAAGTGGACCATTTCCTAGCTCCTAAAGTTTACCAACACTGACACAAGAGGAAATCATTTAAGGTCATCATGTCTGCCCTTGGCATTCTCGGAACGCCCTGGCCTCAGAATGCAGCCTCTGTACTCCATGGTAACCTGCGGAGAGGGGGCGGGGCTGAGGGAGGTGGGAACACTGCCCTCACTGAGGGAGTGGGTGTGGCCATCTCTGCTGTGACTGAACAAAGGGCAGGGGAGCAGGGGGCCCAGGGCAGGGCCCTCAGAGCCCGGCAGGGCCAGTGGGGTGTCACAAGCTTTTAGGCCCAGGCCAAAGGGCGCCTTCTTTGTCTGCACAGCTGCCCAAACTCTCACCTTTCCACTCAGGCCGCCCTCTTACTTGAAGTGTGTGTGGAACGTGTCCGTGCAGTACACCGCGCTGCACAGGTAAGCATAGGTCTGGGCATCGTAGCTTCCTGCCAGGTGACCGAGGTTCGCAGGAAGATGGGTCCCTGGGACACACGCGGAGAGGCTCCAGCCCGGGTCACAGGCCGCCCACTGCCCCTGCCCCAGATCGGGGGCCGCAAAGCAGCCCTGTCTGAGTCCCCTGCCTCTAGAGGGAGTATTGGACCAACACTTGTAGAAAACGGGGTCTTGCGGGCCACTCATTGGAGGGACACAAATAAATCTTTGCCGACTCTCTGCTGAAACTTACGAGCGTTCACACCTAAGCCTCTTACAAGGTCAGCTGTTTAGCTAAACATGAGCTCATGATCTAAATTTACACAGTAATGAAGAAAGCAGCTACAAGGGGAGACAATCAGCCAAAACCATCAATACCAGAATTAGATTCCCAAGGCCATCCATCAGATGTAGGAATAATCGGGTGCAAGGCAGAAAATATACATAAAACTGGAACTGAAACAAGGCACAAGGATGTTTTCAAAGACTGGTAGGATCTCTAAAACATTTTTCAAGGACATATCATTGATAAAGCTAAATACTCCAAGGTTGTGTAATACAACAGATTAATCATTGAGAAGAGTGAAATTATGCTGTTTTGAAAACTATGGCAGGTCAGATTTTCTGCCTAATTATATAAGAAGATTTCTCTAAAAAATACACATTATTTCAAAGACTTATTGGCTGTGAAATAAGTTAAGGGTATTTCAAATGGCTTGTCTGCAAAGAAAGGTGAGATGTAGGGAATCACAGAAAGTCGAGGGGAAAATAGGTCAATATATACATTGCTGTATGGTGAACTAAGCCTTAGGCCAGCAACAATGGAGAGGACCTGACCCTTAGACACGTACAAGTAAGCTGGAATCTTCAAAAGTTCAAATCTTTATAAGTAAAAAGATTTATTAAAATCAATAACCAAGTGTTTTAATTGACATCAGAAGGTGAAAACAATAAACCCTGATAACATAGAGAAAAGATAAATAAAGATATGAGCAGAACTTAATACAACAGAAAACGTATAAAATTCAGGTGATTTAGTAAGTCCAAAGAATCTTCTTTGAAAACAATTAAAAGACACACCTTGTTTAAGGAAAACCAAAACATAAGTAAAGAATATACAGAAAGAGTCAGGACAATGTTAGAGCAGAGAATATATGAAATGCCAGTAAATTTGAACATTTCTGTAAAGTGGACCATTTCCTAGCTCCTAAAGTTTACCAACACTGACACAAGAGGAAATCATTTAAGGTCATCATGTCTGCCCTTGGCATTCTCGGTACGCCCTGGCCTCAGAATGCAGCCTCTGTAGTCCATGGTAACCTGCGGAGAGGGGGCGGGGCTGAGGGAGGTTGGAACACTGCCCTCACTGAGGGAGTGGGTGTGGCCATCTCTTCTGTGACTGAACAAAGGGCAGGGGAGCAGGGGGCCCAGGGCAGGGCCCTCAGAGCCCGACAGGCCCAGTGGATTGCCACAAGCTTTTAGGCCCAGGCCAAAGGGCGCCTTCTTTGTCTGCACAGCTGCCCAAACTCTCACCTTTCCACTCAGGCCGCCCTCTTACTTAAAGTGTGTGTGGAACATGTCCGCGCAGTACACCACGCTGCACAGCTAAGCATAGGTCTGGGCATCGTAGCTTCCTGTCAGGTGACCGAAGTTCGCAGGAAGATGTGTCTCTGGGACACACGCGGAGAGGCTCCTGCCCGGGTCACAGGCCGCCCACTGCCCCTGCCCCAGATCGGGGGCCGCAAAGCAGCCCTGTCTGAGTCCCCTGCCTCTAGAGGGAGTATTGGACCAACACTTGTAGAAAACGGGGTCCTTGCGGGCCACTCATTGGAGGGACACAAATAAATCTTTGCCGACTCTATCCTGAAACTTACGAGCGTTCACACCTAGGCCTCTTACAAGGTCAGCTGTTTAGCTAAACATGAGCTCATGATCTAAATTTACACAGTAATGAAGAAAGCAGCTACAAGGGGAGACAATCAGCCAAAACCATCAATACCAGAATTAGATTCCCAAGGCCATCCATCAGATGTAGGAATAATCGGGTGCAAGGCAGAAAATATACATAAAACTGGAACTGAAACAAGGCACAAGGATGTTTTCAAAGACTGGTAGGATCTCTAAAACATTTTTCTAGGACATGTCATTGATAAAGCTAAATACTCCAAGGTTGTGTAATACAACAGATTAATCATTGAGAAGAGTGAAATTATGCTGTTTTGAAAACTATGGCAGGTCAGATTTTCTGCCTAATTATAAAAGAAGATTTCTCTAAAAAATACACATTATTTCAAAGACTTATTGGCTGTGAAATAAGTTAAGGGTATTTCAAATGGCTTGTCTGCAAAGAAAGGTGAGATGTAGGGAATCACAGAAAGTCGAGGGGAAAATAGGTCAATATATACATTGCTGTATGGTGAACTAAGCCTTAGGCCAGCAACAATGGAGAGGACCTGACCCTTAGACACGTACAAGTAAGCTGGAATCTTCAAAAGTTCAAATCTTTATAAGTAAAAAGATTTATTAAAATGAATAACCAAGTGTTTTAATTGACATCAGAAGATGAAAACAATAAACCCTGAGAACATAGAAAAAAGATAAATAAAGATATGAGCAGAACTTAATACAACAGAAAACGTATAAAATTCAGGTGATTTAGTAAGTCCAAAGAATCTTCTTTGAAAAGATTTAAAAGACACACTTTGATTAAGAAAAACCAAAACATAAGTAAAGAATATACAGAAAGAGTCAGGACAATGTTAGAGCAGAGAATATATGAAATGCCAGTAAGTTTGAACATTTCTGTCAAGTGGACCATTTCCTAGCTCCTAAAGTTTACCAACACTGACACAAGAGGAAATCATTTAAGGTCATCATGTCTGCCCTTGGCATTCTTGGAACGCCCTGGCCTCAGGATGCAGCCTCTGTAGTCCATGGTAACCTGCGGAGAGGGGGCGGGGCTGAGGGAGGTTGGACCACTGCCCTCACTGAGGGAGTGGGTGTGGCCATCTCTGCTGTGACTGAACAAAGGGCAGGGGAGCAGGGGGCCCAGGGCAGGGCCCTCAGAGCCCGGCACGCCCAGTGGAGTGTCACAAGCTTTTAGGCCCAGGCCAAAGGGCGCCTTCTTTGTCTGCACAGCTGCCCGAACTCTCACCTTTCCACTCAGGCCGCCCTCTTACTTGAAGTGTGTGTGGAACGTGTCTGTGCAGTACACCGCGCTGAACAGCTAAGCATAGGTCTGGGCATCGTAGCTTCCTGCCAGGTGACCGAGGTTCGCAGGCAGATGGGTCCCAGGGACACATGCGGAGAGGCTCCAGCCCGTGTCACAGGCTGCCCACTGCCCCTGCCCCAGATCGGGGGCCGCAAAGCAGCCCTGTCTGAGTCCCCTGCCTCTAGAGGGAGTATTGGACCAAAACTTGTAGAAAACGGGGTCTTGCGGGCCACTCATTGGAGGGACACAAAAAAATCTTTGCCGACTCTCTGCTGAAACTTATGAGCGTTCACACCTAAGCCTCTTACAAGGTCAGCTGTTTAGCTAAACATGAGCTCATGATCTAAATTTACACAGTAATGAAGAAAGCAGCTACAAGGGGAGACAATCAGCCAAAACCATCAATACCAGAATTAGATTCCCAAGGCCATCAATCAGATGTAGGAATAATCGGGTGCAAGGCAGAAAATATACATAAAACTGGAACTGAAACAAGGCACAAGGAAGTTTTCAAAGACTGGTAGGGTCTCTAAAACATTTTTCTAGGACATGTCATTGATAAAGCTAAATACTCCAAGGTTGTGTAATACAACAGATTAATCATTGAGAAGAGTGAAATTATGCTGTTTTGAAAACTATGGCAGGTCAGATTTTCTGCCTAATTATAAAAGAAGATTTCTCTAAAAAATACACATTATTTCAAAGACTTATTGGCTGTGAAATAAGTTAAGTGTATTTCAAATGGCTTGTCTGCAAAGAAAGGTGAGATGTAGGGAATCACAGAAAGTCGAGGGGAAAATAGGTCAATATATACATTGCTGTATGGTGAACTAAGCCTTAGGCCAGCAACAATGGAGAGGACCTGACCCTTAGACACGTACAAGTAAGCTGGAATCTTCAAAAGTTCAAATCTTTATAAGTAAAAAGATTTATTAAAATGAATAACCAAGTGTTTTAATTGACATCAGAAGATGAAAACAATAAACCCTGAGAACATAGAAAAAAGATAAATAAAGATATGAGCAGAACTTAATACAACAGAAAACGTATAAAATTCAGGTGATTTAGTAAGTCCAAAGAATCTTCTTTGAAAAGATTTAAAAGACACACTTTGATTAAGGAAAACCAAAACATAAGTAAAGAATATACAGAAAGAGTCAGGACAATGTTAGAGCAGAGAATATATGAAATGCCAGTAAGTTTGAACATTTCTGTCAAGTGGACCATTTCCTAGCTCCTAAAGTTTACCAACACTGACACAAGAGGAAATCATTTAAGGTCATCATGTCTGCCCTTGGCATTCTCGGAACGCCCTGGCCTCAGAATGCAGCCTCTGTACTCCATGGTAACCTGCGGAGAGGGGGCGGGGCTGAGGGAGGTGGGAACACTGCCCTCACTGAGGGAGTGGGTGTGGCCATCTCTGCTGTGACTGAACAAAGGGCAGGGGAGCAGGGGGCCCAGGGCAGGGCCCTCAGAGCACGGCAGGTCCAGTGGGGTGTCACAAGCATTTAGGCCCAGGCCAAAGGGCGCCTTCTTTGTCTGCACAGCTGCCCAAACTCTCACCTTTCCACTCAGGCCGACCTCTTACTTGAAGTGTGTGTGGAACGTGTCCGTGCAGTACACCGCGCTGCACAGCTAAGCATAGGTCTGGGCATCGTAGCTTCCTGCCAGGTGACCGAGGTTCGCAGGAAGATGGGTCCCTGGGACACACGCGGAGAGGCTCCAGCCCGGGTCACAGGCCGCCCACT
Organism: Mesoplodon mirus; assembly: GCF_964341445.2. Taxonomy (NCBI): domain Eukaryota; kingdom Metazoa; phylum Chordata; class Mammalia; order Artiodactyla; family Ziphiidae; genus Mesoplodon; species Mesoplodon mirus. The sequence continues at coordinate 164,117 of NW_028295357.1, forward strand.
GCCCCTGCCCCAGATCGGGGGCCGCAAAGCAGCCCTGTCTGAGTCCCCTGCCTCTAGAGGGAGTATTGGACCAACACTTGTAGAAAACGGGGTCTTGCGGGCCACTCATTGGAGGGACACAAAAAAATCTTTGCCGACTCTCTGCTGAAACTTATGAGCGTTCACACCTAAGCCTCTTACAAGGTCAGCTGTTTAGCTAAACATGAGCTCATGATCTAAATTTACACAGTAATGAAGAAAGCAGCTACAAGGGGAGACAATCAGCCAAAACCATCAATACCAGAATTAGATTCCCAAGGCCATCAATCAGATGTAGGAATAATCGGGTGCAAGGCAGAAAATATACATAAAACTGGAACTGAAACAAGGCACAAGGATGTTTTCAAAGACTGGTAGGGTCTCTAAAACATTTTTCTAGGACATGTCATTGATAAAGCTAAATACTCCAAGGTTGTGTAATACAACAGATTAATCATTGAGAAGAGTGAAATTATGCTGTTTTGAAAATTATGGCAGGTCAGATTTTCTGCCTAATTATAAAAGAAGATTTCTCTAAAAAATACACATTATTTCAAAGACTTATTGGCTGTGAAATAAGTTAAGGGTATTTCAAATGGCTTGTCTGCAAAGAAAGGTGAGATGTAGGGAATCACAGAAAGTCGAGGGGAAAATAGGTCAATATATACATTGCTGTATGGTGAACTAAGCCTTAGGCCAGCAACAATGGAGAGGACCTGACCCTTAGACACGTACAAGTAAGCTGGAATCTTCAAAAGTTCAAATCTTTATAAGTAAAAAGATTTATTAATATGAATAACCAAGTGTTTTAATTGACATCAGAAGATGAAAACAATAAACCCTGAGAACATAGAAAAAAGATAAATAAAGATATGAGCAGAACTTAATACAACAGAAAACGTATAAAATTCAGGTGATTTAGTAAGTCCAAAGAATCTTCTTTGAAAAGATTTAAAAGACACACTTTGATTAAGGAAAACCAAAACATAAGTAAAGAATATACAGAAAGAGTCAGGACAATGTTAGAGCAGAGAATATATGAAATGCCAGTAAGTTTGAACATTTCTGTCAAGTGGACCATTTCCTAGCTCCTAAAGTTTACCAACACTGACACAAGAGGAAATCATTTAAGGTCATCATGTCTGCCCTTGGCATTCTCGGAACGCCCTGGCCTCAGAATGCAGCCTCTGTACTCCATGGTAACCTGCGGAGAGGGGGCGGGGCTGAGGGAGGTGGGAACACTGCCCTCACTGAGGGAGTGGGTGTGGCCATCTCTGCTGTGACTGAACAAAGGGCAGGGGAGCAGGGGTCCCAGGGCAGGGCCCTCAGAGCACGGCAGGTCCAGTGGGGTGTCACAAGCATTTAGGCCCAGGCCAAAGGGCGCCTTCTTTGTCTGCACAGCTGCCCAAACTCTCACCTTTCCACTCAGGCCGACCTCTTACTTGAAGTGTGTGTGGAACGTGTCCGTGCAGTACACCGCGCTGCACAGCTAAGCATAGGTCTGGGCATCGTAGCTTCCTGCCAGGTGACCGAGGTTCGCAGGAAGATGGGTCCCTGGGACACACGCGGAGAGGCTCCAGCCCGGGTCACAGGCCGCCCACTGCCCCTGCCCCAGATCGGGGGCCGCAAAGCAGCCCTGTCTGAGTCCCCTGCCTCTAGAGGGAGTATTGGACCAACACTTGTAGAAAACGGGGTCTTGCGGGCCACTCATTGGAGGGACACAAATAAATCTTTGCCGACTCTCTGCTGAAACTTACGAGCGTTCACACCTAAGCCTCTTACAAGGTCAGCTGTTTAGCTAAACATGAGCTCATGATCTAAATTTACACAGTAATGAAGAAAGCAGCTACAAGGGGAGACAATCAGCCAAAACCATCAATACCAGAATTAGATTCCCAAGGCCATCCATCAGATGTAGGAATAATCGGGTGCAAGGCAGAAAATATACATAAAACTGGAACTGAAACAAGGCACAAGGATGTTTTCAAAGACTGGTAGGATCTCTAAAACATTTTTCAAGGACATATCATTGATAAAGCTAAATACTCCAAGGTTGTGTAATACAACAGATTAATCATTGAGAAGAGTGAAATTATGCTGTTTTGAAAACTATGGCAGGTCAGATTTTCTGCCTAATTATATAAGAAGATTTCTCTAAAAAATACACATTATTTCAAAGACTTATTGGCTGTGAAATAAGTTAAGGGTATTTCAAATGGCTTGTCTGCAAAGAAAGGTGAGATGTAGGGAATCACAGAAAGTCGAGGGGAAAATAGGTCAATATATACATTGCTGTATGGTGAAATAAGCCTTAGGCCAGCAACAATGGAGAGGACCTGACCCTTAGACACGTACAAGTAAGCTGGAATCTTCAAAAGTTCAAATCTTTATAAGTAAAAAGATTTATTAAAATCAATAACCAAGTGTTTTAATTGACATCAGAAGGTGAAAACAATAAACCCTGATAACATAGAGAAAAGATAAATAAAGATATGAGCAGAACTTAATACAACAGAAAACGTATAAAATTCAGGTGATTTAGTAAGTCCAAAGAATCTTCTTTGAAAACAATTAAAAGACACACCTTGTTTAAGGAAAACCAAAACATAAGTAAAGAATATACAGAAAGAGTCAGGACAATGTTAGAGCAGAGAATATATGAAATGCCAGTAAATTTGAACATTTCTGTCAAGTGGACCATTTCCTAGCTCCTAAAGTTTACCAACACTGACACAAGAGGAAATCATTTAAGGTCATCATGTCTGCCCTTGTCATTCTCGGAACGCCGTGGCCTCAGAATGCAGCCTCTGTAGTCCATGGTAACCTGCGGAGAGGGGGCGGGGCTGAGGGAGGTTGGAACACTGCCCTCACTGAGGGAGTGGGTGTGGCCATCTCTGCTGTGACTGAACAAAGGGCAGGGGAGCAGGGGGCCCAGGGCAGGGCCCTCAGAGCCCGGCAGGCCCAGTGGAGTGTCACAAGCTTTTAGGCCCAGGCCAAAGGGCGCCTTCTTTGTCTGCACAGCTGCCCAAACTCTCACCTTTCCACTCAGGCCGCCCTCTTACTTGAAGTGTGTGTGGAACGTGTCCGCGCAGTATACCGCGCTGCAAAGCTAAGAATAGGTCTGGGCATCGTAGCTTCCTGCCATGTGACCGAAGTTCGCAGGCAGATGGGTCCCTGGGACACACGCGGAGAGGCTCCTGCCAGGGTCACAGGCCGCCCACTGCCCCTGCCCCAGATCGGGGGCCACAAAGCAGCCCTGTCTGAGTCCCCTGCCTCTAGAGGGAGTATTGGACCAACACTTGTAGAAAACGGGGTCCTTGCGGGCCACTCATTGGAGGGACACAAATAAATCTTTGCCGACTGTATCCTGAAACTTACGAGCGTTCACACCTAAGCCTCTTACAAGGTCAGCTGTTTAGCTAAACATGAGCTCATGATCTAAATTTTCACAATATTGAAGAAAGCAGCTACAAGGGGAGACAATCAGCCAAAACCATCAATACCAGAATTAGATTCCCAAGGCCATCCATCAGATGTAGGAATAATCGGGTGCAAGGCAGAAAATATACATAAAACTGGAACTGAAACAAGGCAGAAGGATGTTTTCAAAGACTGGTAGGATCTCTAAAACATTTTTCAAGGACATGTCATTGATAAAGCTAAATACTCCAAGGTTGTGTAATACAACAGATTAATCATTGAGAAGAGTGAAATTATGCTGTTTTGAAAACTATGGCAGGTCAGATTTTCTGCCTAATTATATAAGAAGATTTCTCTAAAAAATACACATTATTTCAAAGACTTATTGGCTGTGAAATAAGTTAAGGGTATTTCAAATGGCTTGTCTGCAAAGAAAGGTGAGATGTAGGGAATCACAAAAAGTCGAGGGGAAAATAGGTCAATATATACATTGCTGTATGGTGAACTAAGCCTTAGGCCAGCAACAATGGAGAGGACCTGACCCTTAGACACGTACAAGTAAGCTGGAATCTTCAAAAGTTCAAATCTTTATAAGTAAAAAGATTTATTAAAATGAATAACCAAGTGTTTTAATTGACATCAGAAGATGAAAACAATAAACCCTGAGAACATAGAGAAAAGATAAATAAAGATATGAGCGGAACTTAATACAACAGAAAACGTATAAAATTCAGGTGATTTAGTAAGTCCAAAGAATCTTCTTTGAAAAGATTTAAAAGACACACTTTGATTAAGGAAAACCAAAACATAAGTAAAGAATATACAGAAAGAGTCAGGACAATGTTAGAGCAGAGAATATATGAAATGCCAGTAAATTTGAACATTTCTGTCAAGTGGACCATTTCCTAGCTCCTAAAGTTTACCAACACTGACACAAGAGGAAATCATTTAAGGTCATCATGTCTGCCCTTGGCATTCTCGGAACGCCCTGGCCTCAGAATGCAGCCTCTGTAGTCCATGGTAACCTGCGGAGAGGGGGCGGGGCTGAGGGAGGTTGGAACACTGCCCTCACTGAGGGAGTGGGTGTGGCCATCTCTGCTGTGACTGAACAAAGGGCAGGGGAGCAGGGGGCCCAGGGAAGGGCCCTCAGAACCCGGCAGGCCCAGTGGACTGTCACAAGCTTTTAGGCCCAGGCCAAAGGGCGCCTTCTTTGTCTGCACAGCTGCCCAAACTCTCACCTTTCCACTCAGGCCGCCCTCTTACTTGAAGTGTGTGTGGAACGTGTCCGCGCAGTACACCGCGCTGCACAGCTAAGCATAGGTCTGGGCATCGTAGCTTCCTGCCAGGTGACCGAGGTTCGCAGGCAGATGGGTCCCAGGGACACACGCGGAAAGGCTCCGGCCCGGGTCACAGGCCGCCCACTGCCCCTGCCCCAGATCGGGGGCCGCAAAGCAGCCCTGTCTGAGTCCCCTGCCTCTAGAGGGAGTATTGGAACAACACTTGTAGAAAACGGGGTCCTTGCGGGCCACTCATTGGAGGGACACAAATAAATCTTTGCCGACTCTATCCTGAAACTTACGAGCGTTCACACCTAAGCCTCTTACAAGGTCAGCTGTTTAGCTAAACATGAGCTCATGATCTAAATTTACACAGTAATGAAGAAAGCAGCTACAAGGGGAGACAATCAGCCAAAACCATCAATACCAGAATTAGATTCCCAAGGCCATCCATCAGATGTAGGAATAATCGGGTGCAAGGCAGAAAATATACATAAAACTGGAACTGAAACAAGGCACAAGGATGTTTTCAAAGACTGGTAGGATCTCTAAAACATTTTTCTAGGACATGTCATTGATAAAGCTAAATACTCCAAGGTTGTGTAATACAACAGATTAATCATTGAGAAGAGTGAAATTATGCTGTTTTGAAAACTATGGCAGGTCAGATTTTCTGCCTAATTATAAAAGAAGATTTCTCTAAAAAATACACATTATTTCAAAGACTTATTGGCTGTGAAATAAGTTAAGGGTATTTCAAATGGCTTGTCTGCAAAGAAAGGTGAGATGTAGGGAATCACAGAAAGTCGAGGGGAAAATAGGTCAATATATACATTGCTGTATGGTGAACTAAGCCTTAGGCCAGCAACAATGGAGAGGACCTGACCCTTAGACACGTACAAGTAAGCTGGAATCTTCAAAAGTTCAAATCTTTATAAGTAAAAAGATTTATTAAAATGAATAACCAAGTGTTTTAATTGACATCAGAAGATGAAAACAATAAACCCTGAGAACATAGAAAAAAGATAAATAAAGATATGAGCAGAACTTAATACAACAGAAAACGTATAAAATTCAGGTGATTTAGTAAGTCCAAAGAATCTTCTTTGAAAAGATTTAAAAGACACACTTTGATTAAGAAAAACCAAAACATAAGTAAAGAATATACAGAAAGAGTCAGGACAATGTTAGAGCAGAGAATATATGAAATGCCAGTAAGTTTGAACATTTCTGTCAAGTGGACCATTTCCTAGCTCCTAAAGTTTACCAACACTGACACAAGAGGAAATCATTTAAGGTCATCATGTCTGCCCTTGGCATTCTTGGAACGCCCTGGCCTCAGGATGCAGCCTCTGTAGTCCATGGTAACCTGCGGAGAGGGGGCGGGGCTGAGGGAGTTTGGACCACTGCCCTCACTGAGGGAGTGGGTGTGGCCATCTCTGCTGTGACTGAACAAAGGGCAGGGGAGCAGGGGGCCCAGGGCAGGGCCCTCAGAGCCCGGCAGGCCCAGTGGAGTGTCACAAGCTTTTAGGCCCAGGCCAAAGGGCGCCTTCTTTGTCTGCACAGCTGCCCGAACTCTCACCTTTCCACTCAGGCCGCCCTCTTACTTGAAGTGTGTGTGGAACGTGTCTGTGCAGTACACCGCGCTGCACAGATAAGCATAGGTCTGGGCATCGTAGCTTCCTGCCAGGTGACCGAGGTTCGCAGGCAGATGGGTCCCAGGGACACACGCGGAGAGGCTCCAGCCCGTGTCACCGGCCGCCCACTGCCCCTGCCCCAGATCGGGGGCCGCAAAGCAGCCCTGTCTGAGTCCCCTGCCTCTAGAGGGAGTATTGGACCAACACTTGTAGAAAACGGCGTCTTGCGGGCCACTCATTGGAGGGACACAAATAAATCTTTGCCGACTCTCTGCTGAAACTTACGAGCGTTCACACCTAAGCCTCTTACAAGGTCAGCTGTTTAGCTAAACATGAGCTCATGATCTAAATTTACACAGTAATGAAGAAAGCAGCTACAAGGGGAGACAATCAGCCAAAACCATCAATACCAGAATTAGATTCCCAAGGCCATCCATCAGATGTAGGAATAATCGGGTGCAAGGCAGAAAATATACATAAAACTGGAACTGAAACAAGGCACAAGGATGTTTTCAAAGACTGGTAGGATCTCTAAAACATTTTTCAAGGACATGTCATTGATAAAGCTAAATACTCCAAGGTTGTGTAATACAACAGATTAATCATTGAGAAGAGTGAAATTATGCTGTTTGGAAAACTATGGCAGGTCAGATTTTCTGCCTAATTATATAAGAAGATTTCTCTAAAAAATACACATTATTTCAAAGACTTATTGGCTGTGAAATAAGTTAAGGGTATTTCAAATGGCTTGTCTGCAAAGAAAGGTGAGATGTAGGGAATCACAGAAAGTCGAGGGGAAAATAGGTCAATATATACATTGCTGTATGGTGAACTAAGCCTTAGGCCAGCAACAATGGAGAGGACCTGACCCTTAGACACGTACAAGTAAGCTGGAATCTTCAAAAGTTCAAATCTTTATAAGTAAAAAGATTTATTAAAATCAATAACCAAGTGTTTTAATTGACATCAGAAGGTGAAAACAATAAACCCTGATAACATAGAGAAACGATAAATAAAGATATGAGCAGAACATAATACAACAGAAAACGTATAAAATTCAGTTGATTTAGTAAGTCCAAAGAATCTTCTTTGAAAAGATTTAAAAGACACACTTTGATTAAGGAAAACCAAAACATAAGTAAAGAATATACAGAAAGAGTAAGGACAATGTTAGAGCAGAGAATATATGAAATGCCAGTAAATTTGAACATTTCTGTCAAGTGGACCATTTCCTAGCTCCTAAAGTTTACCAACACTGACACAAGAGGAAATCATTTAAGGTCATCATGTCTGCCCTTGGCATTCTCGGAACGCCGTGGCCTCAGAATGCAGCCTCTGTAGTCCATGGTAACCTGCGGAGAGGGGGCGGGGCTGAGGGAGGTTGGAACACTGCCCTCACTGAGGGAGTGGGTGTGGCCATCTCTGCTGTGACTGAACAAAGGGCAGGGGAGCAGGGGGCCCAGGGCAGGGCCCTCAGAGCCCGGCAGGCCCAGTGGAGTGTCACAAGCTTTTAGGCCCAGGCCAAAGGGCGCCTTCTTTGTCTGTACAGCTGTCCAAACTCTCACCTTTCCACTCAGGCCGCCCTCTTACTTGAAGTGTGTGTGGAACGTGTCCGCGCAGTATACCGCGCTGCAAAGCTAAGAATAGGTCTGGGCATCGTAGCTTCCTGCCATGTGACCGAAGTTCGCAGGCAGATGGGTCCCTGGGACACACGCGGAGAGGCTCCTGCCAGGGTCACAGGCCGCCCACTGCCCCTGCCCCAGATCGGGGGCCACAAAGCAGCCCTGTCTGAGTCCCCTGCCTCTAGAGGGAGTATTGGACCAACACTTGTAGAAAACGGGGTCCTTGCGGGCCACTCATTGGAGGGACACAAATAAATCTTTGCCGACTCTATCCTGAAACTTACGAGCGTTCACACCTAAGCCTCTTACAAGGTCAGCTGTTTAGCTAAACATGAGCTCATGATCTAAATTTTCACAATATTGAAGAAAGCAGCTACAAGGGGAGACAATCAGCCAAAACCATCAATACCAGAATTAGATTCCCAAGGCCATCCATCAGATGTAGGAATAATCGGGTGCAAGGCAGAAAATATACATAAAACTGGAACTGAAACAAGGCACAAGGATGTTTTCAAAGACTGGTAGGATCTCTAAAACATTTTTCAAGGACATGTCATTGATAAAGCTAAATACTCCAAGGTTGTGTAATACAACAGATTAATCATTGAGAAGAGTGAAATTATGCTGTTTTGAAAACTATGGCAGGTCAGATTTTCTGCCTAATTATATAAGAAGATTTCTCTAAAAAATACACATTATTTCAAAGACTTATTGGCTGTGAAATAAGTTAAGGGTATTTCAAATGGCTTGTCTGCAAAGAAAGGTGAGATGTAGGGAATCACAGAAAGTGGAGGGGAAAATAGGTCAATATATACATTGCTGTATGGTGAACTAAGCCTTAGGCCAGCAACAATGGAGAGGACCTGACCCTTAGACCCGTACAAGTAAGCTGGAATCTTCAAAAGTTCAAATCTTTATAAGTAAAAAGATTTATTAAAATCAATAACCAAGTGTTTTAATTGACATCAGAAGATGAAAACAATAAAGCCTGAGAACATAGAGAAAAGATAAATAAAGATATGAGCAGAACTTAATACAACAGAAAACGTATAAAATTCAGGTGATTTAGTAAGTCCAAAGAATCTTCTTTGAAAAGATTTAAAAGACACACTTTGATTAAGGAAAACCAAAACATAAGTAAAGAATATACAGAAAGAGTCAGGACAATGTTAGAGCAGAGAATATATGAAATGCCAGTAAATTTGAACATTTCTGTCAAGTGGACCATTTCCTAGCTCCTAAAGTTTACCAACACTGACACAAGAGGAAATCATTTAAGGTCATCATGTCTGCCCTTGGCATTCTCGGAACGCCCTGGCCTCAGAATGCAGCCTCTGTAGTCCATGGTAACCTGCGGAGAGGGGGCGGGGCTGAGGGAGGTTGGAACACTGCCCTCACTGAGGGAGTGGGTGTGGCCATCTCTGCTGTGACTGAACAAAGGGCAGGGGAGCAGGGGGCCCAGGGAAGGGCCCTCAGAGCCCGGCAGGCCCAGTGGACTGTCACAAGCTTTTAGGCCCAGGCCAAAGGGCGCCTTCTTTGTCTGCACAGCTGCCCAAACTCTCACCTTTCCACTCAGGCCGCCCTCTTACTTGAAGTGTGTGTGGAACTTGTCCGCGCAGTACACCGCGCTGCACAGCTAAGCATAGTTCTGGGCATCGTAGCTTCCTGCCAGGTGACCGAGGTTCGCAGGCAGATGGGTCCCAGGGACACACGCGGAAAGGCTCCGGCCCGGGTCACAGGCCGCCCACTGCCCCTGCCCCAGATCGGGGGCCGCAAAGCAGCCCTGTCTGAGTCCCCTGCCTCTAGAGGGAGTATTGGAACAACACTTGTAGAAAACGGGGTCCTTGCGGGCCACTCATTGGAGGGACACAAATAAATCTTTGCCGACTCTATCCTGAAACTTACGAGCGTTCACACCTAAGCCTCTTACAAGGTCAGCTGTTTAGCTAAACATGAGCTCATGATCTAAATTTACACAGTAATGAAGAAAGCAGCTACAAGGGGAGACAATCAGCCAAAACCATCAATACCAGAATTAGATTCCCAAGGCCATCCATCAGATGTAGGAATAATCGGGTGCAAGGCAGAAAATATACATAAAACTGGAACTGAAACAAGGCACAAGGATGTTTTCAAAGACTGGTAGGATCTCTAAAACATTTTTCTAGGACATGTCATTGATAAAGCTAAATACTCCAAGGTTGTGTAATACAACAGATTAATCATTGAGAAGAGTGAAATTATGCTGTTTTGAAAACTATGGCAGGTCAGATTTTCTGCCTAATTATAAAAGAAGATTTCTCTAAAAAATACACATTATTTCAAAGACTTACTGGCTGTGAAATAAGTTAAGGGTATTTCAAATGGCTTGTCTGCAAAGAAAGGTGAGATGTAGGGAATCACAGAAAGTCGAGGGGAAAATAGGTCAATATATACATTGCTGTATGGTGAACTAAGCCTTAGGCCAGCAACAATGGAGAGGACCTGACCCTTAGACACGTACAAGTAAGCTGGAATCTTCAAAAGTTCAAATCTTTATAAGTAAAAAGATTTATTAAAATGAATAACCAAGTGTTTTAATTGACATCAGAAGATGAAAACAATAAACCCTGAGAACATAGAAAAAAGATAAATAAAGATATGAGCAGAACTTAATACAACAGAAAACGTATAAAATTCAGGTGATTTAGTAAGTCCAAAGAATCTTCTTTGAAAAGATTTAAAAGACACACTTTGATTAAGGAAAACCAAAACATAAGTAAAGAATATACAGAAAGAGTCAGGACAATGTTAGAGCAGAGAATATATGAAATGCCAGTAAGTTTGAACATTTCTGTCAAGTGGACCATTTCCTAGCTCCTGAAGTTTACCAACACTGACACAAGAGGAAATCATTTAAGGTCATCATGTCTGACCTTGGCATTCTTGGAACGCCCTGGCCTCAGGATGCAGCCTCTGTAGTCCATGGTAACCTGCGGAGAGGGGGCGGGGCTGAGGGAGGTTGGACCACTGCCCTCACTGAGGGAGTGGGTGTGGCCATCTCTGCTGTGACTGAACAAAGGGCAGGGGAGCAGGGGGCCCAGGGCAGGGCCCTCAGAGCACGGCAGGTCCAGTGGGGTGTCACAAGCATTTAGGCCCAGGCCAAAGGGCGCCTTCTTTGTCTGCACAGCTGCCCAAACTCTCACCTTTCCACTCAGGCCGACCTCTTACTTGAAGTGTGTGTGGAACGTGTCCGTGCAGTACACCGCGCTGCACAGCTAAGCATAGGTCTGGGCATCGTAGCTTCCTGCCAGGTGACCGAGGTTCGCAGGAAGATGGGTCCCTGGGACACACGCGGAGAGGCTCCAGCCCGGGTCACAGGCCGCCCACTGCCCCTGCCCCAGATCGGGGGCCGCAAAGCAGCCCTGTCTGAGTCCCCTGCCTCTAGAGGGAGTATTGGACCAACACTTGTAGAAAACGGGGTCTTGCGGGCCACTCATTGGAGGGACACAAATAAATCTTTGCCGACTCTCTGCTGAAACTTACGAGCGTTCACACCTAAGCCTCTTACAAGGTCAGCTGTTTAGCTAAACATGAGCTCATGATCTAAATTTACACAGTAATGAAGAAAGCAGCTACAAGGGGAGACAATCAGCCAAAACCATCAATACCAGAATTAGATTCCCAAGGCCATCCATCAGATGTAGGAATAATCGGGTGCAAGGCAGAAAATATACATAAAACTGGAACTGAAACAAGGCACAAGGATGTTTTCAAAGACTGGTAGGATCTCTAAAACATTTTTCAAGGACATATCATTGATAAAGCTAAATACTCCAAGGTTGTGTAATACAACAGATTAATCATTGAGAAGAGTGAAATTATGCTGTTTTGAAAACTATGGCAGGTCAGATTTTCTGCCTAATTATATAAGAAGATTTCTCTAAAAAATACACATTATTTCAAAGACTTATTGGCTGTGAAATAAGTTAAGGGTATTTCAAATGGCTTGTCTGCAAAGAAAGGTGAGATGTAGGGAATCACAGAAAGTCGAGGGGAAAATAGGTCAATATATACATTGCTGTATGGTGAACTAAGCCTTAGGCCAGCAACAATGGAGAGGACCTGACCCTTAGACACGTACAAGTAAGCTGGAATCTTCAAAAGTTCAAATCTTTATAAGTAAAAAGATTTATTAAAATCAATAACCAAGTGTTTTAATTGACATCAGAAGGTGAAAACAATAAACCCTGATAACATAGAGAAAAGATAAATAAAGATATGAGCAGAACTTAATACAACAGAAAACGTATAAAATTCAGGTGATTTAGTAAGTCCAAAGAATCTTCTTTGAAAACAATTAAAAGACACACCTTGTTTAAGGAAAACCAAAACATAAGTAAAGAATATACAGAAAGAGTCAGGACAATGTTAGAGCAGAGAATATATGAAATGCCAGTAAATTTGAACATTTCTGTAAAGTGGACCATTTCCTAGCTCCTAAAGTTTACCAACACTGACACAAGAGGAAATCATTTAAGGTCATCATGTCTGCCCTTGGCATTCTCGGTACGCCCTGGCCTCAGAATGCAGCCTCTGTAGTCCATGGTAACCTGCGGAGAGGGGGCGGGGCTGAGGGAGGTTGGAACACTGCCCTCACTGAGGGAGTGGGTGTGGCCATCTCTTCTGTGACTGAAAAAAGGGCAGGGGAGCAGGGGGCCCAGGGCAGGGCCCTCAGAGCCCGACAGGCCCAGTGGATTGCCACAAGCATTTAGGCCCAGGCCAAAGGGCGCCTTCTTTGTCTGCACAGCTGCCCAAACTCTCACCTTTCCACTCAGGCCGCCCTCTTACTTAAAGTGTGTGTGGAACATGTCCGCGCAGTACACCGCGCTGAACAGCTAAGCATAGGTCTGGGCATCGTAGCTTCCTGCCAGGTGACCGAAGTTCGCAGGAAGCTGTGTCTCTGGGACACACGCGGAGAGGCTCCTGCCCGGGTCACAGGCCGCCCACTGCCCCTGCCCCAGATCGGGGGCCGCAAAGCAGCCCTGTCTGAGTCCCCTGCCTCTAGAGGGAGTATTGGACCAACACTTGTAGAAAACGGGGTCCTTGCGGGCCACTCATTGGAGGGACACAAATAAATCTTTGCCGACTCTATCCTGAAACTTACGAGCGTTCACACCTAGGCCTCTTACAAGGTCAGCTGTTTAGCTAAACATGAGCTCATGATCTAAATTTACACAGTAATGAAGAAAGCAGCTACAAGGGGAGACAATCAGCCAAAACCATCAATACCAGAATTAGATTCCCAAGGCCATCCATCAGATGTAGGAATAATCGGGTGCAAGGCAGAAAATATACATAAAACTGGAACTGAAACAAGGCACAAGGATGTTTTCAAAGACTGGTAGGATCTCTAAAACATTTTTCTAGGACATGTCATTGATAAAGCTAAATACTCCAAGGTTGTGTAATACAACAGATTAATCATTGAGAAGAGTGAAATTATGCTGTTTTGAAAACTATGGCAGGTCAGATTTTCTGCCTAATTATAAAAGAAGATTTCTCTAAAAAATACACATTATTTCAAAGACTTATTGGCTGTGAAATAAGTTAAGGGTATTTCAAATGGCTTGTCTGCAAAGAAAGGTGAGATGTAGGGAATCACAGAAAGTCGAGGGGAAAATAGGTCAATATATACATTGCTGTATGGTGAACTAAGCCTTAGGCCAGCAACAATGGAGAGGACCTGACCCTTAGACACGTACAAGTAAGCTGGAATCTTCAAAAGTTCAAATCTTTATAAGTAAAAAGATTTATTAAAATGAATAACCAAGTGTTTTAATTGACATCAGAAGATGAAAACAATAAACCCTTAGAACATAGAAAAAAGATAAATAAAGATATGAGCAGAACTTAATACAACAGAAAACGTATAAAATTCAGGTGATTTAGTAAGTCCAAAGAATCTTCTTTGAAAAGATTTAAAAGACACACTTTGATTAAGGAAAACCAAAACATAAGTAAAGAATATACAGAAAGAGTCAGGACAATGTTAGAGCAGAGAATATATGAAATGCCAGTAAGTTTGAACATTTCTGTCAAGTGGACCATTTCCTAGCTCCTAAAGTTTACCAACACTGACACAAGAGGAAATCATTTAAGGTCATCATGTCTGCCCTTGGCATTCTCGGAACGCCCTGGCCTCAGAATGCAGCCTCTGTACTCCATGGTAACCTGCGGAGAGGGGGCGGGGCTGAGGGAGGTGGGAACACTGCCCTCACTGAGGGAGTGGGTGTGGCCATCTCTGCTGTGACTGAACAAAGGGCAGGGGAGCAGGGGGCCCAGGGCAGGGCCCTCAGAGCCCGGCAGGGCCAGTGGGGTGTCACAAGCTTTTAGGCCCAGGCCAAAGGGCGCCTTCTTTGTCTGCACAGCTGCCCAAACTCTCACCTTTCCACTCAGGCCGCCCTCTTACTTGAAGTGTGTGTGGAACGTGTCCGTGCAGTACACCGCGCTGCACAGCTAAGCATAGGTCTGGGCATCGTAGCTTCCTGCCAGGTGACCGAGGTTCGCAGGAAGATGGGTCCCTGGGACACACGCGGAGAGGCTCCAGCCCGGGTCACAGGCCGCCCACTGCCCCTGCCCCAGATCGGGGGCCGCAAAGCAGCCCTGTCTGAGTCCCCTGCCTCTAGAGGGAGTATTGGACCAACACTTGTAGAAAACGGGGTCTTGCGGGCCACTCATTGGAGGGACACAAATAAATCTTTGCCGACTCTCTGCTGAAACTTACGAGCGTTCACACCTAAGCCTCTTACAAGGTCAGCTGTTTAGCTAAACATGAGCTCATGATCTAAATTTACACAGTAATGAAGAAAGCAGCTACAAGGGGAGACAATCAGCCAAAACCATCAATACCAGAATTAGATTCCCAAGGCCATCCATCAGATGTAGGAATAATCGGGTGCAAGGCAGAAAATATACATAAAACTGGAACTGAAACAAGGCACAAGGATGTTTTCAAAGACTGGTAGGATCTCTAAAACATTTTTCAAGGACATATCATTGATAAAGCTAAATACTCCAAGGTTGTGTAATACAACAGATTAATCATTGAGAAGAGTGAAATTATGCTGTTTTGAAAACTATGGCAGGTCAGATTTTCTGCCTAATTATATAAGAAGATTTCTCTAAAAAATACACATTATTTCAAAGACTTATTGGCTGTGAAATAAGTTAAGGGTATTTCAAATGGCTTGTCTGCAAAGAAAGGTGAGATGTAGGGAATCACAGAAAGTCGAGGGGAAAATAGGTCAATATATACATTGCTGTATGGTGAACTAAGCCTTAGGCCAGCAACAATGGAGAGGACCTGACCCTTAGACACGTACAAGTAAGCTGGAATCTTCAAAAGTTCAAATCTTTATAAGTAAAAAGATTTATTAAAATCAATAACCAAGTGTTTTAATTGACATCAGAAGGTGAAAACAATAAACCCTGATAACATAGAGAAAAGATAAATAAAGATATGAGCAGAACTTAATACAACAGAAAACGTATAAAATTCAGGTGATTTAGTAAGTCCAAAGAATCTTCTTTGAAAACAATTAAAAGACACACCTTGTTTAAGGAAAACCAAAACATAAGTAAAGAATATACAGAAAGAGTCAGGACAATGTTAGAGCAGAGAATATATGAAATGCCAGTAAATTTGAACATTTCTGTAAAGTGGACCATTTCCTAGCTCCTAAAGTTTACCAACACTGACACAAGAGGAAATCATTTAAGGTCATCATGTCTGCCCTTGGCATTCTCGGTACGCCCTGGCCTCAGAATGCAGCCTCTGTAGTCCATGGTAACCTGCGGAGAGGGGGCGGGGCTGAGGGAGGTTGGAACACTGCCCTCACTGAGGGAGTGGGTGTGGCCATCTCTTCTGTGACTGAACAAAGGGCAGGGGAGCAGGGGGCCCAGGGCAGGGACCTCAGAGCCCGACAGGCCCAGTGGATTGCCACAAGCATTTAGGCCCAGGCCAAAGGGCGCCTTCTTTGTCTGCACAGCTGCCCAAACTCTCACCTTTCCACTCAGGCCGCCCTCTTACTTAAAGTGTGTGTGGAACATGTCCGCGCAGTACACCGCGCTGAACAGCTAAGCATAGGTCTGGGCATCGTAGCTTCCTGCCAGGTGACCGAAGTTCGCAGGAAGCTGTGTCTCTGGGACACACGCGGAGAGGCTCCTGCCCGGGTCACAGGCCGCCCACTGCCCCTGCCCCAGATCGGGGGCCGCAAAGCAGCCCTGTCTGAGTCCCCTGCCTCTAGAGGGAGTATTGGACCAACACTTGTAGAAAACGGGGTCCTTGCGGGCCACTCATTGGAGGGACACAAATAAATCTTTGCCGACTCTATCCTGAAACTTACGAGCGTTCACACCTAGGCCTCTTACAAGGTCAGCTGTTTAGCTAAACATGAGCTCATGATCTAAATTTACACAGTAATGAAGAAAGCAGCTACAAGGGGAGACAATCAGCCAAAACCATCAATACCAGAATTAGATTCCCAAGGCCATCCATCAGATGTAGGAATAATCGGGTGCAAGGCAGAAAATATACATAAAACTGGAACTGAAACAAGGCACAAGGATGTTTTCAAAGACTGGTAGGATCTCTCAAACATTTTTCTAGGACATGTCATTGATAAAGCTAAATACTCCAAGGTTGTGTAATACAACAGATTAATCATTGAGAAGAGTGAAATTATGCTGTTTTGAAAACTATGGCAGGTCAGATTTTCTGCCTAATTATAAAAGAAGATTTCTCTAAAAAATACACATTATTTCAAAGACTTATTGGCTGTGAAATAAGTTAAGGGTATTTCAAATGGCTTCTCTGCAAAGAAAGGTGAGATGTAGGGAATCACAGAAAGTCGAGGGGAAAATAGGTCAATATATACATTGCTGTATGGTGAACTAAGCCTTAGGCCAGCAACAATGCAGAGGACCTGACCCTTAGACACGTACAAGTAAGCTGGAATCTTCAAAAGTTCAAATCTTTATAAGTAAAAAGATTTATTAAAATGAATAACCAAGTGTTTTAATTGACATCAGAAGATGAAAACAATAAACCCTGAGAACATAGAAAAAAGATAAATAAAGATATGAGCAGAACTTAATACAACAGAAAACGTATAAAATTCAGGTGATTTAGTAAGTCCAAAGAATCTTCTTTGAAAAGATTTAAAAGACACACTTTGATTAAGGAAAACCAAAACATAAGTAAAGAATATACAGAAAGAGTCAGGACAATGTTAGAGCAGAGAATATATGAAATGCCAGTAAGTTTGAACATTTCTGTCAAGTGGACCATTTCCTAGCTCCTAAAGTTTACCAACACTGACACAAGAGGAAATCATTTAAGGTCATCATGTCTGCCCTTGGCATTCTCGGAACGCCCTGGCCTCAGAATGCAGCCTCTGTACTCCATGGTAACCTGCGGAGAGGGGGCGGGGCTGAGGGAGGTGGGAACACTGCCCTCACTGAGGGAGTGGGTGTGGCCATCTCTGCTGTGACTGAACAAAGGGCAGGGGAGCAGGGGGCCCAGGGCAGGGCCCTCAGAGCCCGGCAGGGCCAGTGGGGTGTCACAAGCTTTTAGGCCCAGGCCAAAGGGCGCCTTCTTTGTCTGCACAGCTGCCCAAACTCTCACCTTTCCACTCAGGCCGCCCTCTTACTTGAAGTGTGTGTGGAACGTGTCCGTGCAGTACACCGCGCTGCACAGCTAAGCATAGGTCTGGGCATCGTAGCTTCCTGCCAGGTGACCGAGGTTCGCAGGAAGATGGGTCCCTGGGACACACGCGGAGAGGCTCCAGCCCGGGTCACAGGCCGCCCACTGCCCCTGCCCCAGATCGGGGGCCGCAAAGCAGCCCTGTCTGAGTCCCCTGCCTCTAGAGGGAGTATTGGACCAACACTTGTAGAAAACGGGGTCTTGCGGGCCACTCATTGGAGGGACACAAATAAATCTTTGCCGACTCTCTGCTGAAACTTACGAGCGTTCACACCTAAGCCTCTTACAAGGTCAGCTGTTTAGCTAAACATGAGCTCATGATCTAAATTTACACAGTAATGAAGAAAGCAGCTACAAGGGGAGACAATCAGCCAAAACCATCAATACCAGAATTAGATTCCCAAGGCCATCCATCAGATGTAGGAATAATCGGGTGCAAGGCAGAAAATATACATAAAACTGGAACTGAAACAAGGCACAAGGATGTTTTCAAAGACTGGTAGGATCTCTAAAACATTTTTCAAGGACATATCATTGATAAAGCTAAATACTCCAAGGTTGTGTAATACAACAGATTAATCATTGAGAAGAGTGAAATTATGCTGTTTTGAAAACTATGGCAGGTCAGATTTTCTGCCTAATTATATAAGAAGATTTCTCTAAAAAATACACATTATTTCAAAGACTTATTGGCTGTGAAATAAGTTAAGGGTATTTCAAATGGCTTGTCTGCAAAGAAAGGTGAGATGTAGGGAATCACAGAAAGTCGAGGGGAAAATAGGTCAATATATACATTGCTGTATGGTGAACTAAGCCTTAGGCCAGCAACAATGGAGAGGACCTGACCCTTAGACACGTACAAGTAAGCTGGAATCTTCAAAAGTTCAAATCTTTATAAGTAAAAAGATTTATTAAAATCAATAACCAAGTGTTTTAATTGACATCAGAAGGTGAAAACAATAAACCCTGATAACATAGAGAAAAGATAAATAAAGATATGAGCAGAACTTAATACAACAGAAAACGTATAAAATTCAGGTGATTTAGTAAGTCCAAAGAATCTTCTTTGAAAACAATTAAAAGACACACCTTGTTTAAGGAAAACCAAAACATAAGTAAAGAATATACAGAAAGAGTCAGGACAATGTTAGAGCAGAGAATATATGAAATGCCAGTAAATTTGAACATTTCTGTAAAGTGGACCATTTCCTAGCTCCTAAAGTTTACCAACACTGACACAAGAGGAAATCATTTAAGGTCATCATGTCTGCCCTTGGCATTCTCGGTACGCCCTGGCCTCAGAATGCAGCCTCTGTAGTCCATGGTAACCTGCGGAGAGGGGGCGGGGCTGAGGGAGGTTGGAACACTGCCCTCACTGAGGGAGTGGGTGTGGCCATCTCTTCTGTGACTGAACAAAGGGCAGGGGAGCAGGGGGCCCAGGGCAGGGCCCTCAGAGCCCGACAGGCCCAGTGGATTGCCACAAGCTTTTAGGCCCAGGCCAAAGGGCGCCTTCTTTGTCTGCACAGCTGCCCAAACTCTCACCTTTCCACTCAGGCCGCCCTCTTACTTAAAGTGTGTGTGGAACATGTCCGCGCAGTACACCGCGCTGCACAGCTAAGCATAGGTCTGGGCATCGTAGCTTCCTGCCAGGTGACCGAAGTTCGCAGGAAGATGTGTCTCTGGGACACACGCGGAGAGGCTCCTGCCCGGGTCACAGGCCGCCCACTGCCCCTGCCCCAGATCGGGGGCCGCAAAGCAGCCCTGTCTGAGTCCCCTGCCTCTAGAGGGAGTATTGGACCAACACTTGTAGAAAACGGGGTCCTTGCGGGCCACTCATTGGAGGGACACAAATAAATCTTTGCCGACTCTATCCTGAAACTTACGAGCGTTCACACCTAGGCCTCTTACAAGGTCAGCTGTTTAGCTAAACATGAGCTCATGATCTAAATTTACACAGTAATGAAGAAAGCAGCTACAAGGGGAGACAATCAGCCAAAACCATCAATACCAGAATTAGATTCCCAAGGCCATCCATCAGATGTAGGAATAATCGGGTGCAAGGCAGAAAATATACATAAAACTGGAACTGAAACAAGGCACAAGGATGTTTTCAAAGACTGGTAGGATCTCTAAAACATTTTTCTAGGACATGTCATTGATAAAGCTAAATACTCCAAGGTTGTGTAATACAACAGATTAATCATTGAGAAGAGTGAAATTATGCTGTTTTGAAAACTATGGCAGGTCAGATTTTCTGCCTAATTATAAAAGAAGATTTCTCTAAAAAATACACATTATTTCAAAGACTTATTGGCTGTGAAATAAGTTAAGGGTATTTCAAATGGCTTGTCTGCAAAGAAAGGTGAGATGTAGGGAATCACAGAAAGTCGAGGGGAAAATAGGTCAATATATACATTGCTGTATGGTGAACTAAGCCTTAGGCCAGCAACAATGGAGAGGACCTGACCCTTAGACACGTACAAGTAAGCTGGAATCTTCAAAAGTTCAAATCTTTATAAGTAAAAAGATTTATTAAAATGAATAACCAAGTGTTTTAATTGACATCAGAAGATGAAAACAATAAACCCTGAGAACATAGAAAAAAGATAAATAAAGATATGAGCAGAACTTAATACAACAGAAAACGTATAAAATTCAGGTGATTTAGTAAGTCCAAAGAATCTTCTTTGAAAAGATTTAAAAGACACACTTTGATTAAGAAAAACCAAAACATAAGTAAAGAATATACAGAAAGAGTCAGGACAATGTTAGAGCAGAGAATATATGAAATGCCAGTAAGTTTGAACATTTCTGTCAAGTGGACCATTTCCTAGCTCCTAAAGTTTACCAACACTGACACAAGAGGAAATCATTTAAGGTCATCATGTCTGCCCTTGGCATTCTTGGAACGCCCTGGCCTCAGGATGCAGCCTCTGTAGTCCATGGTAACCTGCGGAGAGGGGGCGGGGCTGAGGGAGGTTGGACCACTGCCCTCACTGAGGGAGTGGGTGTGGCCATCTCTGCTGTGACTGAACAAAGGGCAGGGGAGCAGGGGGCCCAGGGCAGGGCCCTCAGAGCCCGGCAGGCCCAGTGGAGTGTCACAAGCTTTTAGGCCCAGGCCAAAGGGCGCCTTCTTTGTCTGCACAGCTGCCCGAACTCTCAACTTTCCACTCAGGCCGCCCTCTTACTTGAAGTGTGTGTGGAACGTGTCTGTGCAGTACACCGCGCTGCACAGCTAAGCATAGGTCTGGGCATCGTAGCTTCCTGCCAGGTGACCGAGGTTCGCAGGCAGATGGGTCCCAGGGACACATGCGGAGAGGCTCCAGCCCGTGTCACAGGCCGCCCACAGCCCCTGCCCCAGATCGGGGGCCGCAAAGCAGCCCTGTCTGAGTCCCCTGCCTCTAGAGGGAGTATTGGACCAACACTTGTAGAAAACGGGGTCTTGCGGGCCACTCATTGGAGGGACACAAAAAAATCTTTGCCGACTCTCTGCTGAAACTTATGAGCGTTCACACCTAAGCCTCTTACAAGGTCAGCTGTTTAGCTAAACATGAGCTCATGATCTAAATTTACACAGTAATGAAGAAAGCAGCTACAAGGGGAGACAATCAGCCAAAACCATCAATACCAGAATTAGATTCCCAAGGCCATCAATCAGATGTAGGAATAATCGGGTGCAAGGCAGAAAATATACATAAAACTGGAACTGAAACAAGGCACAAGGATGTTTTCAAAGACTGGTAGGGTCTCTAAAACATTTTTCTAGGACATGTCATTGATAAAGCTAAATACTCCAAGGTTGTGTAATACAACAGATTAATCATTGAGAAGAGTGAAATTATGCTGTTTTGAAAACTATGGCAGGTCAGATTTTCTGCCTAATTATAAAAGAAGATTTCTCTAAAAAATACACATTATTTCAAAGACTTATTGGCTGTGAAATAAGTTAAGGGTATTTCAAATGGCTTGTCTGCAAAGAAAGGTGAGATGTAGGGAATCACAGAAAGTCGAGGGGAAAATAGGTCAATATATACATTGCTGTATGGTGAACTAAGCCTTAGGCCAGCAACAATGGAGAGGACCTGACCCTTAGACACGTACAAGTAAGCTGGAATCTTCAAAAGTTCAAATCTTTATAAGTAAAAAGATTTATTAAAATGAATAACCAAGTGTTTTAATTGACATCAGAAGATGAAAACAATAAACCCTGAGAACATAGAAAAAAGATAAATAAAGATATGAGCAGAACTTAATACAACAGAAAACGTATAAAATTCAGGTGATTTAGTAAGTCCAAAGAATCTTCTTTGAAAAGATTTAAAAGACACACTTTGATTAAGGAAAACCAAAACATAAGTAAAGAATATACAGAAAGAGTCAGGACAATGTTAGAGCAGAGAATATATGAAATGCCAGTAAGTTTGAACATTTCTGTCAAGTGGACCATTTCCTAGCTCCTAAAGTTTACCAACACTGACACAAGAGGAAATCATTTAAGGTCATCATGTCTGCCCTTGGCATTCTCGGAACGCCCTGGCCTCAGAATGCAGCCTCTGTACTCCATGGTAACCTGCGGAGAGGGGGCGGGGCTGAGGGAGGTGGGAACACTGCCCTCACTGAGGGAGTGGGTGTGGCCATCTCTGCTGTGACTGAACAAAGGGCAGGGGAGCAGGGGGCCCAGGGCAGGGCCCTCAGAGCACGGCAGGTCCAGTGGGGTGTCACAAGCATTTAGGCCCAGGCCAAAGGGCGCCTTCTTTGTCTGCACAGCTGCCCAAACTCTCACCTTTCCACTCAGGCCGACCTCTTACTTGAAGTGTGTGTGGAACGTGTCCGTGCAGTACACCGCGCTGCACAGCTAAGCATAGGTCTGGGCATCGTAGCTTCCTGCCAGGTGACCGAGGTTCGCAGGAAGATGGGTCCCTGGGACACACGCGGAGAGGCTCCAGCCCGGGTCACAGGCCGCCCACTGCCCCTGCCCCAGATCGGGGGCCGCAAAGCAGCCCTGTCTGAGCCCCCTGCCTCTAGAGGGAGTATTGGACCAACACTTGTAGAAAACGGGGTCTTGCGGGCCACTCATTGGAGGGACACAAAAAAATCTTTGCCGACTCTCTGCTGAAACTTATGAGCGTTCACACCTAAGCCTCTTACAAGGTCAGCTGTTTAGCTAAACATGAGCTCATGATCTAAATTTACACAGTAATGAAGAAAGCAGCTACAAGGGGAGACAATCAGCCAAAACCATCAATACCAGAATTAGATTCCCAAGGCCATCAATCAGATGTAGGAATAATCGGGTGCAAGGCAGAAAATATACATAAAACTGGAACTGAAACAAGGCACAAGGATGTTTTCAAAGACTGGTAGGGTCTCTAAAACATTTTTCTAGGACATGTCATTGATAAAGCTAAATACTTCAAGGTTGTGTAATACAACAGATTAATCATTGAGAAGAGTGAAATTATGCTGTTTTGAAAATTATGGCAGGTCAGATTTTCTGCCTAATTATAAAAGAAGATTTCTCTAAAAAATACACATTATTTCAAAGACTTATTGGCTGTGAAATAAGTTAAGGGTATTTCAAATGGCTTGTCTGCAAAGAAAGGTGAGATGTAGGGAATCACAGAAAGTCGAGGGGAAAATAGGTCAATATATACATTGCTGTATGGTGAACTAAGCCTTAGGCCAGCAACAATGGAGAGGACCTGACCCTTAGACACGTACAAGTAAGCTGGAATCTTCAAAAGTTCAAATCTTTATAAGTAAAAAGATTTATTAATATGAATAACCAAGTGTTTTAATTGACATCAGAAGATGAAAACAATAAACCCTGAGAACATAGAAAAAAGATAAATAAAGATATGAGCAGAACTTAATACAACAGAAAACGTATAAAATTCAGGTGATTTAGTAAGTCCAAAGAATCTTCTTTGAAAAGATTTAAAAGACACACTTTGATTAAGGAAAACCAAAACATAAGTAAAGAATATACAGAAAGAGTCAGGACAATGTTAGAGCAGAGAATATATGAAATGCCAGTAAGTTTGAACATTTCTGTCAAGTGGACCATTTCCTAGCTCCTAAAGTTTACCAACACTGACACAAGAGGAAATCATTTAAGGTCATCATGTCTGCCCTTGGCATTCTCGGAACGCCCTGGCCTCAGAATGCAGCCTCTGTACTCCATGGTAACCTGCGGAGAGGGGGCGGGGCTGAGGGAGGTGGGAACACTGCCCTCACTGAGGGAGTGGGTGTGGCCATCTCTGCTGTGACTGAACAAAGGGCAGGGGAGCAGGGGTCCCAGGGCAGGGCCCTCAGAGCACGGCAGGTCCAGTGGGGTGTCACAAGCATTTAGGCCCAGGCCAAAGGGCGCCTTCTTTGTCTGCACAGCTGCCCAAACTCTCACCTTTCCACTCAGGCCGACCTCTTACTTGAAGTGTGTGTGGAACGTGTCCGTGCAGTACACCGCGCTGCACAGCTAAGCATAGGTCTGGGCATCGTAGCTTCCTGCCAGGTGACCGAGGTTCGCAGGAAGATGGGTCCCTGGGACACACGCGGAGAGGCTCCAGCCCGGGTCACAGGCCGCCCACTGCCCCTGCCCCAGATCGGGGGCCGCAAAGCAGCCCTGTCTGAGTCCCCTGCCTCTAGAGGGAGTATTGGACCAACACTTGTAGAAAACGGGGTCTTGCGGGCCACTCATTGGAGGGACACAAATAAATCTTTGCCGACTCTCTGCTGAAACTTACGAGCGTTCACACCTAAGCCTCTTACAAGGTCAGCTGTTTAGCTAAACATGAGCTCATGATCTAAATTTACACAGTAATGAAGAAAGCAGCTACAAGGGGAGACAATCAGCCAAAACCATCAATACCAGAATTAGATTCCCAAGGCCATCCATCAGATGTAGGAATAATCGGGTGCAAGGCAGAAAATATACATAAAACTGGAACTGAAACAAGGCACAAGGATGTTTTCAAAGACTGGTAGGATCTCTAAAACATTTTTCAAGGACATATCATTGATAAAGCTAAATACTCCAAGGTTGTGTAATACAACAGATTAATCATTGAGAAGAGTGAAATTATGCTGTTTTGAAAACTATGGCAGGTCAGATTTTCTGCCTAATTATATAAGAAGATTTCTCTAAAAAATACACATTATTTCAAAGACTTATTGGCTGTGAAATAAGTTAAGGGTATTTCAAATGGCTTGTCTGCAAAGAAAGGTGAGATGTAGGGAATCACAGAAAGTCGAGGGGAAAATAGGTCAATATATACATTGCTGTATGGTGAACTAAGCCTTAGGCCAGCAACAATGGAGAGGACCTGACCCTTAGACACGTACAAGTAAGCTGGAATCTTCAAAAGTTCAAATCTTTATAAGTAAAAAGATTTATTAAAATCAATAACCAAGTGTTTTAATTGACATCAGAAGGTGAAAACAATAAACCCTGATAACATAGAGAAAAGATAAATAAAGATATGAGCAGAACTTAATACAACAGAAAACGTATAAAATTCAGGTGATTTAGTAAGTCCAAAGAATCTTCTTTGAAAACAATTAAAAGACACACCTTGTTTAAGGAAAACCAAAACATAAGTAAAGAATATACAGAAAGAGTCAGGACAATGTTAGAGCAGAGAATATATGAAATGCCAGTAAATTTGAACATTTCTGTCAAGTGGACCATTTCCTAGCTCCTAAAGTTTACCAACACTGACACAAGAGGAAATCATTTAAGGTCATCATGTCTGCCCTTGTCATTCTCGGAACGCCCTGGCCTCAGAATGCAGCCTCTGTAGTCCATGGTAACCTGCGGAGAGGGGGCGGGGCTGAGGGAGGTTGGAACACTGCCCTCACTGAGGGAGTGGGTGTGGCCATCTCTGCTGTGACTGAACAAAGGGCAGGGGAGCAGGGGGCCCAGGGCAGGGCCCTCAGAGCCCGGCAGGCCCAGTGGAGTGTCACAAGCTTTTAGGCCCAGGCCAAAGGGCGCCTTCTTTGTCTGCACAGCTGCCCAAACTCTCACCTTTCCACTCAGGCCGCCCTCTTACTTGAAGTGTGTGTGGAACGTGTCCGCGCAGTATACCGCGCTGCAAAGCTAAGAATAGGTCTGGGCATCGTAGCTTCCTGCCATGTGACCGAAGTTCGCAGGCAGATGGGTCCCTGGGACACACGCAGAGAGGCTCCTGCCAGGGTCACAGGCCGCCCACTGCCCCTGCCCCAGATCGGGGGCCACAAAGCAGCCCTGTCTGAGTCCCCTGCCTCTAGAGGGAGTATTGGACCAACACTTGTAGAAAACGGGGTCCTTGCGGGCCACTCATTGGAGGGACACAAATAAATCTTTGCCGACTCTATCCTGAAACTTACGAGCGTTCACACCTAAGCCTCTTACAAGGTCAGCTGTTTAGCTAAACATGAGCTCATGATCTAAATTTTCACAATATTGAAGAAAGCAGCTACAAGGGGAGACAATCAGCCAAAACCATCAATACCAGAATTAGATTCCCAAGGCCATCCATCAGATGTAGGAATAATCGGGTGCAAGGCAGAAAATATACATAAAACTGGAACTGAAACAAGGCAGAAGGATGTTTTCAAAGACTGGTAGGATCTCTAAAACATTTTTCAAGGACATGTCATTGATAAAGCTAAATACTCCAAGGTTGTGTAATACAACAGATTAATCATTGAGAAGAGTGAAATTATGCTGTTTTGAAAACTATGGCAGGTCAGATTTTCTGCCTAATTATATAAGAAGATTTCTCTAAAAAATACACATTATTTCAAAGACTTATTGGCTGTGAAATAAGTTAAGGGTATTTCAAATGGCTTGTCTGCAAAGAAAGGTGAGATGTAGGGAATCACAGAAAGTCGAGGGGAAAATAGGTCAATATATACATTGCTGTATGGTGAACTAAGCCTTAGGCCAGCAACAATGGAGAGGACCTGACCCTTAGACACGTACAAGTAAGCTGGAATCTTCAAAAGTTCAAATCTTTATAAGTAAAAAGATTTATTAAAATGAATAACCAAGTGTTTTAATTGACATCAGAAGATGAAAACAATAAACCCTGAGAACATAGAGAAAAGATAAATAAAGATATGAGCGGAACTTAATACAACAGAAAACGTATAAAATTCAGGTGATTTAGTAAGTCCAAAGAATCTTCTTTGAAAAGATTTAAAAGACACACTTTGATTAAGGAAAACCAAAACATAAGTAAAGAATATACAGAAAGAGTCAGGACAATGTTAGAGCAGAGAATATATGAAATGCCAGTAAATTTGAACATTTCTGTCAAGTGGACCATTTCCTAGCTCCTAAAGTTTACCAACACTGACACAAGAGGAAATCATTTAAGGTCATCATGTCTGCCCTTGGCATTCTCGGAACGCCCTGGCCTCAGAATGCAGCCTCTGTAGTCCATGGTAACCTGCGGAGAGGGGGCGGGGCTGAGGGAGGTTGGAACACTGCCCTCACTGAGGGAGTGGGTGTGGCCATCTCTGCTGTGACTGAACAAAGGGCAGGGGAGCAGGGGGCCCAGGGAAGGGCCCTCAGAGCCCGGCAGGCCCAGTGGACTGTCACAAGCTTTTAGGCCCAGGCCAAAGGGCGCCTTCTTTGTCTGCACAGCTGCCCAAACTCTCACCTTTCCACTCAGGCCGCCCTCTTACTTGAAGTGTGTGTGGAACGTGTCCGCGCAGTACACCGCGCTGCACAGCTAAGCATAGGTCTGGGCATCGTAGCTTCCTGCCAGGTGACCGAGGTTCGCAGGCAGATGGGTCCCAGGGACACACGCGGAAAGGCTCCGGCCCGGGTCACAGGCCGCCCACTGCCCCTGCCCCAGATCGGGGGCCGCAAAGCAGCCCTGTCTGAGTCCCCTGCCTCTAGAGGGAGTATTGGAACAACACTTGTAGAAAACGGGGTCCTTGCGGGCCACTCATTGGAGGGACACAAATAAATCTTTGCCGACTCTATCCTGAAACTTACGAGCGTTCACACCTAAGCCTCTTACAAGGTCAGCTGTTTAGCTAAACATGAGCTCATGATCTAAATTTACACAGTAATGAAGAAAGCAGCTACAAGGGGAGACAATCAGCCAAAACCATCAATACCAGAATTAGATTCCCAAGGCCATCCATCAGATGTAGGAATAATCGGGTGCAAGGCAGAAAATATACATAAAACTGGAACTGAAACAAGGCACAAGGATGTTTTCAAAGACTGGTAGGATCTCTAAAACATTTTTCTAGGACATGTCATTGATAAAGCTAAATACTCCAAGGTTGTGTAATACAACAGATTAATCATTGAGAAGAGTGAAATTATGCTGTTTTGAAAACTATGGCAGGTCAGATTTTCTGCCTAATTATAAAAGAAGATTTCTCTAAAAAATACACATTATTTCAAAGACTTATTGGCTGTGAAATAAGTTAAGGGTATTTCAAATGGCTTGTCTGCAAAGAAAGGTGAGATGTAGGGAATCACAGAAAGTCGAGGGGAAAATAGGTCAATATATACATTGCTGTATGGTGAACTAAGCCTTAGGCCAGCAACAATGGAGAGGACCTGACCCTTAGACACGTACAAGTAAGCTGGAATCTTCAAAAGTTCAAATCTTTATAAGTAAAAAGATTTATTAATATGAATAACCAAGTGTTTTAATTGACATCAGAAGATGAAAACAATAAACCCTGAGAACATAGAAAAAAGATAAATAAAGATATGAGCAGAACTTAATACAACAGAAAACGTATAAAATTCAGGTGATTTAGTAAGTCCAAAGAATCTTCTTTGAAAAGATTTAAAAGACACACTTTGATTAAGAAAAACCAAAACATAAGTAAAGAATATACAGAAAGAGTCAGGACAATGTTAGAGCAGAGAATATATGAAATGCCAGTAAGTTTGAACATTTCTGTCAAGTGGACCATTTCCTAGCTCCTAAAGTTTACCAACACTGACACAAGAGGAAATCATTTAAGGTCATCATGTCTGCCCTTGGCATTCTTGGAACGCCCTGGCCTCAGGATGCAGCCTCTGTAGTCCATGGTAACCTGCGGAGAGGGGGCGGGGCTGAGGGAGTTTGGACCACTGCCCTCACTGAGGGAGTGGGTGTGGCCATCTCTGCTGTGACTGAACAAAGGGCAGGGGAGCAGGGGGCCCAGGGCAGGGCCCTCAGAGCCCGGCAGGCCCAGTGGAGTGTCACAAGCTTTTAGGCCCAGGCCAAAGGGCGCCTTCTTTGTCTGCACAGCTGCCCGAACTCTCACCTTTCCACTCAGGCCGCCCTCTTACTTGAAGTGTGTGTGGAACGTGTCTGTGCAGTACACCGCGCTGCACAGATAAGCATAGGTCTGGGCATCGTAGCTTCCTGCCAGGTGACCGAGGTTCGCAGGCAGATGGGTCCCAGGGACACACGCGGAGAGGCTCCAGCCCGTGTCACCGGCCGCCCACTGCCCCTGCCCCAGATCGGGGGCCGCAAAGCAGCCCTGTCTGAGTCCCCTGCCTCTAGAGGGAGTATTGGACCAACACTTGTAGAAAACGGGGTCTTGCGGGCCACTCATTGGAGGGACACAAATAAATCTTTGCCGACTCTCTGCTGAAACTTACGAGCGTTCACACCTAAGCCTCTTACAAGGTCAGCTGTTTAGCTAAACATGAGCTCATGATCTAAATTTACACAGTAATGAAGAAAGCAGCTACAAGGGGAGACAATCAGCCAAAACCATCAATACCAGAATTAGATTCCCAAGGCCATCCATCAGATGTAGGAATAATCGGGTGCAAGGCAGAAAATATACATAAAACTGGAACTGAAACAAGGCACAAGGATGTTTTCAAAGACTGGTAGGATCTCTAAAACATTTTTCAAGGACATGTCATTGATAAAGCTAAATACTCCAAGGTTGTGTAATACAACAGATTAATCATTGAGAAGAGTGAAATTATGCTGTTTGGAAAACTATGGCAGGTCAGATTTTCTGCCTAATTATATAAGAAGATTTCTCTAAAAAATACACATTATTTCAAAGACTTATTGGCTGTGAAATAAGTTAAGGGTATTTCAAATGGCTTGTCTGCAAAGAAAGGTGAGATGTAGGGAATCACAGAAAGTCGAGGGGAAAATAGGTCAATATATACATTGCTGTATGGTGAACTAAGCCTTAGGCCAGCAACAATGGAGAGGACCTGACCCTTAGACACGTACAAGTAAGCTGGAATCTTCAAAAGTTCAAATCTTTATAAGTAAAAAGATTTATTAAAATCAATAACCAAGTGTTTTAATTGACATCAGAAGGTGAAAACAATAAACCCTGATAACATAGAGAAACGATAAATAAAGATATGAGCAGAACATAATACAACAGAAAACGTATAAAATTCAGGTGATTTAGTAAGTCCAAAGAATCTTCTTTGAAAAGATTTAAAAGACACACTTTGATTAAGGAAAACCAAAACATAAGTAAAGAATATACAGAAAGAGTAAGGACAATGTTAGAGCAGAGAATATATGAAATGCCAGTAAGTTTGAACATTTCTGTCAAGTGGACCATTTCCTAGCTCCTAAAGTTTACCAACACTGACACAAGAGGAAATCATTTAAGGTCATCATGTCTGCCCTTGGCATTCTCGGAACGCCCTGGCCTCAGAATGCAGCCTCTGTAGTCCATGGTAACCTGCGGAGAGGGGGCGGGGCTGAGGGAGGTTGGAACACTGCCCTCACTGAGGGAGTGGGTGTGGCCATCTCTGCTGTGACTGAACAAAGGGCAGGGGAGCAGGGGGCCCAGGGCAGGGCCCTCAGAGCCCGGCAGGCCCAGTGGAGTGTCACAAGCTTTTAGGCCCAGGCCAAAGGGCGCTTCTTTGTCTGTACAGCTGTCCAAACTCTCACCTTTCCACTCAGGCCGCCCTCTTACTTGAAGTGTGTGTGGAACGTGTCCGCGCAGTATACCGCGCTGCAAAGCTAAGAATAGGTCTGGGCATCGTAGCTTCCTGCCATGTGACCGAAGTTCGCAGGCAGATGGGTCCCTGGGACACACGCGGAGAGGCTCCTGCCAGGGTCACAGGCCGCCCACTGCCCCTGCCCCAGATCGGGGGCCACAAAGCAGCCCTGTCTGAGTCCCCTGCCTCTAGAGGGAGTATTGGACCAACACTTGTAGAAAACGGGGTCCTTGCGGGCCACTCATTGGAGGGACACAAATAAATCTTTGCCGACTCTATCCTGAAACTTACGAGCGTTCACACCTAAGCCTCTTACAAGGTCAGCTGTTTAGCTAAACATGAGCTCATGATCTAAATTTTCACAATATTGAAGAAAGCAGCTACAAGGGGAGACAATCAGCCAAAACCATCAATACCAGAATTAGATTCCCAAGGCCATCCATCAGATGTAGGAATAATCGGGTGCAAGGCAGAAAATATACATAAAACTGGAACTGAAACAAGGCACAAGGATGTTTTCAAAGACTGGTAGGATCTCTAAAACATTTTTCAAGGACATGTCATTGATAAAGCTAAATACTCCAAGGTTGTGTAATACAACAGATTAATCATTGAGAAGAGTGAAATTATGCTGTTTTGAAAACTATGGCAGGTCAGATTTTCTGCCTAATTATATAAGAAGATTTCTCTAAAAAATACACATTATTTCAAAGACTTATTGGCTGTGAAATAAGTTAAGGGTATTTCAAATGGCTTGTCTGCAAAGAAAGGTGAGATGTAGGGAATCACAGAAAGTCGAGGGGAAAATAGGTCAATATATACATTGCTGTATGGTGAACTAAGCCTTAGGCCAGCAACAATGGAGAGGACCTGACCCTTAGACACGTACAAGTAAGCTGGAATCTTCAAAAGTTCAAATCTTTATAAGTAAAAAGATTTATTAAAATCAATAACCAAGTGTTTTAATTGACATCAGAAGATGAAAACAATAAAGCCTGAGAACATAGAGAAAAGATAAATAAAGATATGAGCAGAACTTAATACAACAGAAAACGTATAAAATTCAGGTGATTTAGTAAGTCCAAAGAATCTTCTTTGAAAAGATTTAAAAGACACACTTTGATTAAGGAAAACCAAAACATAAGTAAAGAATATACAGAAAGAGTCAGGACAATGTTAGAGCAGAGAATATATGAAATGCCAGTAAATTTGAACATTTCTGTCAAGTGGACCATTTCCTAGCTCCTAAAGTTTACCAACACTGACACAAGAGGAAATCATTTAAGGTCATCATGTCTGCCCTTGGCATTCTCGGAACGCCCTGGCCTCAGAATGCAGCCTCTGTAGTCCATGGTAACCTGCGGAGAGGGGGCGGGGCTGAGGGAGGTTGGAACACTGCCCTCACTGAGGGAGTGGGTGTGGCCATCTCTGCTGTGACTGAACAAAGGGCAGGGGAGCAGGGGGCCCAGGGAAGGGCCCTCAGAGCCCGGCAGGCCCAGTGGACTGTCACAAGCTTTTAGGCCCAGGCCAAAGGGCGCCTTCTTTGTCTGCACAGCTGCCCAAACTCTCACCTTTCCACTCAGGCCGCCCTCTTACTTGAAGTGTGTGTGGAACTTGTCCGCGCAGTACACCGCGCTGCACAGCTAAGCATAGGTCTGGGCATCGTAGCTTCCTGCCAGGTGACCGAGGTTCGCAGGCAGATGGGTCCCAGGGACACACGCAGAAAGGATCCGGCCCGGGTCACAGGCCGCCCACTGCCCCTGCCCCAGATCGGGGGCCGCAAAGCAGCCCTGTCTGAGTCCCCTGCCTCTAGAGGGAGTATTGGAACAACACTTGTAGAAAACGGGGTCCTTGCGGGCCACTCATTGGAGGGACACAAATAAATCTTTGCCGACTCTATCCTGAAACTTACGAGCGTTCACACCTAAGCCTCTTACAAGGTCAGCTGTTTAGCTAAACATGAGCTCATGATCTAAATTTACACAGTAATGAAGAAAGCAGCTACAAGGGGAGACAATCAGCCAAAACCATCAATACCAGAATTAGATTCCCAAGGCCATCCATCAGATGTAGGAATAATCGGGTGCAAGGCAGAAAATATACATAAAACTGGAACTGAAACAAGGCACAAGGATGTTTTCAAAGACTGGTAGGATCTCTAAAACATTTTTCTAGGACATGTCATTGATAAAGCTAAATACTCCAAGGTTGTGTAATACAACAGATTAATCATTGAGAAGAGTGAAATTATGCTGTTTTGAAAACTATGGCAGGTCAGATTTTCTGCCTAATTATAAAAGAAGATTTCTCTAAAAAATACACATTATTTCAAAGACTTATTGGCTGTGAAATAAGTTAAGGGTATTTCAAATGGCTTGTCTGCAAAGAAAGGTGAGATGTAGGGAATCACAGAAAGTCGAGGGGAAAATAGGTCAATATATACATTGCTGTATGGTGAACTAAGCCTTAGGCCAGCAACAATGGAGAGGACCTGACCCTTAGACACGTACAAGTAAGCTGGAATCTTCAAAAGTTCAAATCTTTATAAGTAAAAAGATTTATTAAAATGAATAACCAAGTGTTTTAATTGACATCAGAAGATGAAAACAATAAACCCTGAGAACATAGAAAAAAGATAAATAAAGATATGAGCAGAACTTAATACAACAGAAAACGTATAAAATTCAGGTGATTTAGTAAGTCCAAAGAATCTTCTTTGAAAAGATTTAAAAGACACACTTTGATTAAGAAAAACCAAAACATAAGTAAAGAATATACAGAAAGAGTCAGGACAATGTTAGAGCAGAGAATATATGAAATGCCAGTAAGTTTGAACATTTCTGTCAAGTGGACCATTTCCTAGCTCCTAAAGTTTACCAACACTGACACAAGAGGAAATCATTTAAGGTCATCATGTCTGCCCTTGGCATTCTTGGAACGCCCTGGCCTCAGGATGCAGCCTCTGTAGTCCATGGTAACCTGCGGAGAGGGGGCGGGGCTGAGGGAGGTTGGACCACTGCCCTCACTGAGGGAGTGGGTGTGGCCATCTCTGCTGTGACTGAACAAAGGGCAGGGGAGCAGGGGGCCCAGGGCAGGGCCCTCAGAGCCCGGCAGGCCCAGTGGAGTGTCACAAGCTTTTAGGCCCAGGCCAAAGGGCGCCTTCTTTGTCTGCACAGCTGCCCGAACTCTCACCTTTCCACTCAGGCCGCCCTCTTACTTGAAGTGTGTGTGGAACGTGTCTGTGCAGTACACCGCGCTGCACAGCTAAGCATAGGTCTGGGCATCGTAGCTTCCTGCCAGGTGACCGAGGTTCGCAGGCAGATGGGTCCCAGGGACACACGCGGAGAGGCTCCAGCCCGTGTCACAGGCCGCCCACTGCCCCTGCCCCAGATCGGGGGCCGCAAAGCAGCCCTGTCTGAGTCCCCTGCCTCTAGAGGGAGTATTGGACCAACACTTGTAGAAAACGGGGTCTTGCGGGCCACTCATTGGAGGGACACAAATAAATCTTTGCCGACTCTCTGCTGAAACTTACGAGCGTTCACACCTAAGCCTCTTACAAGGTCAGCTGTTTAGCTAAACATGAGCTCATGATCTAAATTTACACAGTAATGAAGAAAGCAGCTACAAGGGGAGACAATCAGCCAAAACCATCAATACCAGAATTAGATTCCCAAGGCCATCAATCAGATGTAGGAATAATCGGGTGCAAGGCAGAAAATATACATAAAACTGGAACTGAAACAAGGCACAAGGATGTTTTCAAAGACTGGTAGGATCTCTAAAACATTTTTCAAGGACATGTCATTGATAAAGCTAAATACTCCAAGGTTGTGTAATACAACAGATTAATCATTGAGAAGAGTGAAATTATGCTGTTTTGAAAACTATGGCAGGTCAGATTTTCTGCCTAATTATATAAGAAGATTTCTCTAAAAAATACACATTATTTCAAAGACTTATTGGCTGTGAAATAAGTTAAGGGTATTTCAAATGGCTTGTCTGCAAAGAAAGGTGAGATGTAGGGAATCACAGAAAGTCGAGGGGAAAATAGGTCAATATATACATTGCTGTATGGTGAACTAAGCCTTAGGCCAGCAACAATGGAGAGGACCTGACCCTTAGACACGTACAAGTAAGCTGGAATCTTCAAAAGTTCAAATCTTTATAAGTAAAAAGATTTATTAAAATCAATAACCAAGTGTTTTAATTGACATCAGAAGGTGAAAACAATAAACCCTGATAACATAGAGAAACGATAAATAAAGATATGAGCAGAACATAATACAACAGAAAACGTATAAAATTCAGGTGATTTAGTAAGTCCAAAGAATCTTCTTTGAAAAGATTTAAAAGACACACTTTGATTAAGGAAAACCAAAACATAAGTAAAGAATATACAGAAAGAGTCAGGACAATGTTAGAGCAGAGAATATATGAAATGCCAGTAAATTTGAACATTTCTGTCAAGTGGACCATTTCCTAGCTCCTAAAGTTTACCAACACTGACACAAGAGGAAATCATTTAAGGTCATCATGTCTGCCCTTGGCATTCTCGGAACGCCGTGGCCTCAGAATGCAGCCTCTGTAGTCCATGGTAACCTGCGGAGAGGGGGCGGGGCTGAGGGAGGTTGGAACACTGCCCTCACTGAGGGAGTGCGTGTGGCCATCTCTGCTGTGACTGAACAAAGGGCAGGGGAGCAGGGGGCCCAGGGCAGGGCCCTCAGAGCCCGGCAGGCCCAGTGGAGTGTCACAAGCTTTTAGGCCCAGGCCAAAGGGCGCCTTCTTTGTCTGTACAGCTGTCCAAACTCTCACCTTTCCACTCAGGCCGCCCTCTTACTTGAAGTGTGTGTGGAACGTGTCCGCGCAGTATACCGCGCTGCAAAGCTAAGAATAGGTCTGGGCATCGTAGCTTCCTGCCATGTGACCGAAGTTCGCAGGCAGATGGGTCCCTGGGACACACGCGGAGAGGCTCCTGCCAGGGTCACAGGCCGCCCACTGCCCCTGCCCCAGATCGGGGGCCGCAAAGCAGCCCTGTCTGAGTCCCCTGCCTCTAGAGGGAGTATTGGACCAACACTTGTAGAAAACGGGGTCCTTGCGGGCCACTCATTGGAGGGACACAAATAAATCTTTGCCGACTCTATCCTGAAACTTACGAGCGTTCACACCTAAGCCTCTTACAAGGTCAGCTGTTGAGCTAAACATGAGCTCATGATCTAAATTTTCACAATATTGAAGAAAGCAGCTACAAGGGGAGACAATCAGCCAAAACCATCAATACCAGAATTAGATTCCGAAGGCCATCCATCAGATGTAGGAATAATCGGGTGCAAGGCAGAAAATATACATAAAACTGGAACTGAAACAAGGCACAAGGATGTTTTCAAAGACTGGTAGGATCTCTAAAACATTTTTCAAGGACATGTCATTGATAAAGCTAAATACTCCAAGGTTGTGTAATACAACAGATTAATCATTGAGAAGAGTGAAATTATGCTGTTTTGAAAACTATGGCAGGTCAGATTTTCTGCCTAATTATATAAGAAGATTTCTCTAAAAAATACACATTATTTCAAAGACTTATTGGCTGTGAAATAAGTTAAGGGTATTTCAAATGGCTTGTCTGCAAAGAAAGGTGAGATGTAGGGAATCACAGAAAGTCGAGGGGAAAATAGGTCAATATATACATTGCTGTATGGTGAACTAAGCCTTAGGCCAGCAACAATGGAGAGGACCTGACCCTTAGACACGTACAAGTAAGCTGGAATCTTCAAAAGTTCAAATCTTTATAAGTAAAAAGATTTATTAAAATCAATAACCAAGTGTTTTAATTGACATCAGAAGATGAAAACAATAAAGCCTGAGAACATAGAGAAAAGATAAATAAAGATATGAGCAGAACTTAATACAACAGAAAACGTATAAAATTCAGGTGATTTAGTAAGTCCAAAGAATCTTCTTTGAAAAGATTTAAAAGACACACTTTGATTAAGGAGAACCAAAACATAAGTAAAGAATATACAGAAAGAGTCAGGACAATGTTAGAGCAGAGAATATATGAAATGCCAGTAAATTTGAACATTTCTGTCAAGTGGACCATTTCCTAGCTCCTAAAGTTTACCAACACTGACACCAGAGGAAATCATTTAAGGTCATCATGTCTGCCCTTGGCATTCTCGGAACGCCCTGGCCTCAGAATGCAGCCTCTGTAGCCCATGGTAACCTGCGGAGAGGGGGCGGGGCTGAGGGAGGTGGGAACACTGCCCTCACTGAGGGAGTGGGTGTGGCCATCTCTGCTGTGACTGAACAAAGGGCAGGGGAGCAGGGGGCCCAGGGCAGGGCCCTCAGAGCCCAGCAGGCCCAGTGGAGTGTCACAAGCTTTTAGGCCCAGGCCAAAGGGCGCCTTCTTTGTCTGCACAGCTGCCCAAACTCTCACCTTTCCACTCAGGCCGCCCTCTTACTTGAAGTGTGTGTGGAACGTGTCCGTGCAGTATACCGTGCTGCACAGCTAAGCATAGTTCTGGGCATCGTAGCTTCCTGCCAGGTGACAGAAGTTCGCAGGCAGATGGGTCCCTGGGACACACGCGGAGAGGCTCCTGCCCGGGTCACAGGCCGCCCACTGCCCCTGCCCCAGATCGGGGGCCGCAAAGCAGCCCTGTCTGAGTCCCCTGCCTCTAGAGGGAGTATTGGACCAACACTTGTAGAAAACGGGGTCCTTGCGGGCCACTCATTGGAGGGACACAAATAAATCTTTGCCGACTTTCTGCTGAAACTTACGAGCGTTCACAACTAAGCCTCTTACAAGGTCAGCTGTTTAGCTAAACATGAGCTCATGATCTAAATTTACACAATATTGAAGAAAGCAGCTACAAGGGGAGACAATCAGCCAAAACCATCAATACCAGAATTAGATTTCCAAGGCCATCCATCAGATGTAGGAATAATCGGGTGCAAGGCCGAAAATATACATAAAACTGGAACTGAAACAAGGCACAAGGATGTTTTCAAAGACTGGTAGGATCTCTAAAACATTTTTCAAGGACATGTCATTGATAAAGCTAAATACTCCAAGGTTGTGTAATACAACAGATTAATCATTGAGAAGAGTGAAATTATGCTGTTTTGAAAACTATGGCAGGTCAGATTTTCTGCCTAATTCTATAAGAAGATTTCTCTAAAAAATACACATTATTTCAAAGACTTATTGGCTGTGAAATAAGTTAAGGGTATTTCAAATGGCTTGTCTGCAAAGAAAGGTGAGATGTAGGGAATCACAGAAAGTCGAGGGGAAGATAGGTCAATATATACATTGCTGTATGGTGAACTAAGCCTTAGGCCAGCAACAATGGAGAGGACCTGACCCTTAGACACGTACAAGTAAGCTGGAATCTTCAAAAGTTCAAATCTTTATAAGTAAAAAGATTTATTAAAATGAATAACCAAGTGTTTTAATTGACATCAGAAGATGAAAACAATAAACCCTGAGAACATAGAAAAAAGATAAATAAAGATATGAGCAGAACTTAATACAACAGAAAACGTATAAAATTCAGGTGATTTAGTAAGTCCAAAGAATCTTCTTTGAAAAGATTTAAAAGACACACTTTGATTAAGGAAAACCAAAACATAAGTAAAGAATATACAGAAAGAGTCAGGACAATGTTAGAGCAGAGAATATATGAAATGCCAGTAAGTTTGAACATTTCTGTCAAGTGGACCATTTCCTAGCTCCTAAAGTTTACCAACACTGACACAAGAGGAAATCATTTAAGGTCATCATGTCTGCCCTTGGCATTCTTGGAACGCCCTGGCCTCAGGATGCAGCCTCTGTAGTCCATGGTAAACTGCGGAGAGGGGGCGGGGCTGAGGGAGGTTGGACAACTGCCCTCACTGAGGGAGTGGGTGTGGCCATCTCTGCTGTGACTGAACAAAGGGCAGGGGAGCGGGGGGCCCAGGGCAGGGCCCTCAGAGCCCGGCAGGCCCAGTGGAGTGTCACAAGCTTTTAGGCCCAGGCCAAAGGGCGCCTTCTTTGTCTGCACAGCTGCCCAAACTCTCACCTTTCCACTCAGGCCGCCCTCTTACTTGAAGTGTGTGTGGAACGTGTCCGTGCAGTACACCGCGCTGCACAGCTAAGCATAGGTCTGGGCATCGTAGCTTCCTGCCAGGTGACCGAGGTTTGCAGGCAGATGGGTCCCAGGGAAACACGCGAAGAGGCTCCTGCCCGGGTCACAGGCCGCCCACTGCCCCTGCCCCAGATCGGGGGCCACAAAGCAGCCCTGTCTGAGTCCCCTGCCTCTAGAGGGAGTATTGGACCAACACTTGTAGAAAACGGGGTCCTTGCGGGCCACTCATTGGAGGGACACAAATAAATCTTTGCCGACTCTATCATGAAACTTACGAGCGTTCACACCTAAGCCTCTTACAAGGTCAGCTGTTTAGCTAAACATGAGCTCATGATCTAAATTTACACAGTAATGAAGAAAGCAGCTACAAGGGGAGACAATCAGCCAAAACCATTAATACCAGAATTAGATTCCCAAGGCCATCCATCAGATGTAGGAATAATCGGGTGCAAGGCAGAAAATATACATAAAACTGGAACTGAAACAAGGCACAAGGATGTTTTCAAAGACTGGTAGGATCTCTAAAACATTTTTCAAGGACATGTCATTGATAAAGCTAAATACTCCAAGGTTGTGTAATACAACAGATTAATCATTGAGAAGAGTGAAATTATGCTGTTTGGAAAACTATGGCAGGTCAGATTTTCTGCCTAATTATATAAGAAGATTTCTCTAAAAAATACACATTATTTCAAAGACTTATTGGCTGTGAAATAAGTTAAGGGTATTTCAAATGGCTTGTCTGCAAAGAAAGGTGAGATGTAGGGAATCACAGAAAGTCGAGGGGAAAATAGGTCAATATATACATTGCTGTATGGTGAACTAAGCCTTAGGCCAGCAACAATGGAGAGGACCTGACCCTTAGACACGTACAAGTAAGCTGGAATCTTCAAAAGTTCAAATCTTTATAAGTAAAAAGATTTATTAAAATCAATAACCAAGTGTTTTAATTGACATCAGAAGGTGAAAACAATAAACCCTGATAACATAGAGAAACGATAAATAAAGATATGAGCAGAACATAATACAACAGAAAACGTATAAAATTCAGGTGATTTAGTAAGTCCAAAGAATCTTCTTTGAAAAGATTTAAAAGACACACTTTGATTAAGGAAAACCAAAACATAAGTAAAGAATATACAGAAAGAGTCAGGACAATGTTAGAGCAGAGAATATATGAAATGCCAGTAAATTTGAACATTTCTGTCAAGTGGACCATTTCCTAGCTCCTAAAGTTTACCAACACTGACACAAGAGGAAATCATTTAAGGTCATCATGTCTGCCCTTGGCATTCTCGGAACGCCGTGGCCTCAGAATGCAGCCTCTGTAGTCCATGGTAACCTGCGGAGAGGGGGCGGGGCTGAGGGAGGTTGGAACACTGCCCTCACTGAGGGAGTGGGTGTGGCCATCTCTGCTGTGA
The DNA here is from genome assembly GCF_964341445.2 of Mesoplodon mirus. NCBI lineage: Eukaryota > Metazoa > Chordata > Mammalia > Artiodactyla > Ziphiidae > Mesoplodon > Mesoplodon mirus. Next base: position 204,311 of record NW_028295357.1, read on the forward strand.
CTGAACAAAGGGCAGGGGAGCAGGGGGCCCAGGGCAGGGCCCTCAGAGCCCGGCAGGCCCAGTGGAGTGTCACAAGCTTTTAGGCCCAGGCCAAAGGGCGCCTTCTTTGTCTGTACAGCTGTCCAAACTCTCACCTTTCCACTCAGGCCGCCCTCTTACTTGAAGTGTGTGTGGAACGTGTCCGCGCAGTATACCGCGCTGCAAAGCTAAGAATAGGTCTGGGCATCGTAGCTTCCTGCCATGTGACCGAAGTTCGCAGGCAGATGGGTCCCTGGGACACACGCGGAGAGGCTCCTGCCAGGGTCACAGGCCGCCCACTGCCCCTGCCCCAGATCGGGGGCCGCAAAGCAGCCCTGTCTGATTCCCCTGCCTCTAGAGGGAGTATTGGACCAACACTTGTAGAAAACGGGGTCCTTGCGGGCCACTCATTGGAGGGACACAAATAAATCTTTGCCGACTCTATCCTGAAACTTACGAGCGTTCACACCTAAGCCTCTTACAAGGTCAGCTGTTTAGCTAAACATGAGCTCATGATCTAAATTTTCACAATATTGAAGAAAGCAGCTACAAGGGGAGACAATCAGCCAAAACCATCAATACCAGAATTAGATTCCCAAGGCCATCCATCAGATGTAGGAATAATCGGGTGCAAGGCAGAAAATATACATAAAACTGGAACTGAAACAAGGCACAAGGATGTTTTCAAAGACTGGTAGGATCTCTAAAACATTTTTCAAGGACATGTCATTGATAAAGCTAAATACTCCAAGGTTGTGTAATACAACAGATTAATCATTGAGAAGAGTGAAATTATGCTGTTTTGAAAACTATGGCAGGTCAGATTTTCTGCCTAATTATATAAGAAGATTTCTCTAAAAAATACACATTATTTCAAAGACTTATTGGCTGTGAAATAAGTTAAGGGTATTTCAAATGGCTTGTCTGCAAAGAAAGGTGAGATGTAGGGAATCACAGAAAGTCGAGGGGAAAATAGGTCAATATATACATTGCTGTATGGTGAACTAAGCATTAGGCCAGCAACAATGGAGAGGACCTGACCCTTAGACACGTACAAGTAAGCTGGAATCTTCAAAAGTTCAAATCTTTATAAGTAAAAAGCTTTATTAAAATGAATAACCAAGTGTTTTAATTGACATCAGAAGATGAAAACAATAAACACTGAGAACATAGAAAAAAGATAAATAAAGATATGAGCAGAACTTAATACAACAGAAAACGTATAAAATTCAGGTGATTTAGTAAGTCCAAAGAATCTTCTTTGAAAAGATTTAAAAGACACACTTTGATTAAGGAAAACCAAAACATAAGTAAAGAATATACAGAAAGAGTCAGGACAATGTTAGAGCAGAGAATATATGAAATGCCAGTAAATTTGAACATTTCTGTCAAGTGGACCATTTCCTAGCTCCTAAAGTTTACCAACACTGACACAAGAGGAAATCATTTAAGGTCATCATGTCTGCCCTTGGCATTCTCCGAACACCCTGGCCTCAGAATGCAGCCTCTGTAGTCCATGGTAACCTGCGGAGAGGGGGCGGGGCTGAGGGAGGTTGGAACACTGCCCTCACTGAGGGAGTGGGTGTGGTCATCTCTGCTGTGACTGAACAAAGGGCAGGGGAGCAGGGGGCCCAGGGCAGGGCCCTCAGAGCCGGGCAGGCCCAGTGGAGTGTCACAAGTTTTCAGGCCCAGGCCAAAGGGCGCCTTCTTTGTCTGCACAGCTGCCCAAACTCTCACCTTTCCACTCAGGCCGCCCTCTTACTTGAAGTGTGTGTGGAACGTGTCCGCGCAGAACACCGCGCTGCACAGCTAAGCATAGTTCTGGGCATCGTAGGTTCCTGCAAGGTGACCGAAGTTCGCAGGCAGATGTGTCCCTGGGACACACGCGGAGGGGCTCCTGCCCGGGTCACAGGCCGCCCACTGCCCCTGCCCCAGATTGGGGGCCGCAAAGCAGCCCTGTCTGAGTCCCCTGCCTCTAGAGGGAGTATTGGACCAACACTTGTAGAAAACGGGGTCCTTGCGGGCCACTCATTGGAGGGACACAAATAAATCTTTGCCGACTCTCTGCTGAAACTTACGAGCGTTCACAACTAAGCCTCTTACAAGGACAGCTGTTTAGCTAAACATGAGCTCATGATCTAAATTTTCACAATATTGAAGAAAGCAGCTACAAGGGGAGACAATCAGCCCAAACCATCAATACCAGAATTAGATTCCCAAGGCCATCCATCAGATGTAGGAATAATCGGGTGCAAGGCAGAAAATATACATAAAACTGGAACTGAAACAAGGCACAAGGATGTTTTCAAAGACTGGTAGGATCTCTAAAACATTTTTCAAGGACATGTCATTGATAAAGCTAAATACTCCAAGGTTGTGTAATACAACAGATTAATCATTGAGAAGAGTGAAATTATGCTGTTTTGAAAACTATGGCAGGTCAGATTTTCTGCCTAATTCTATAAGAAGATTTCTCTAAAAAATACACATTATTTCAAAGACTTATTGGCTGTGAAATAAGTTAAGGGTATTTCAAATGGCTTGTCTGCAAAGAAAGGTGAGATGTAGGGAATCACAGAAAGTCGAGGGGAAAATAGGTCAATATATACATTGCTGTATGGTGAACTAAGCCTTAGGCCAGCAACAATGGAGAGGACCTGACCCTTAGACACGTACAAGTAAGCTGGAATCTTCAAAAGTTCAAATCTTTATAAGTAAAAAGATTTATTAAAATCAATAACCAAGTGTTTTAATTGACATCAGAAGATGAAAACAATAAACCCTGAGAACATGGAGAAAAGATAAATAAAGATATGAGCAGAACTTAATACAACAGAAAACGTATAAAATTCAGGTGATTTAGTAAGTCCAAAGAATCTTCTTTGAAAAGATTTAAAAGACACACTTTGATTAAGGAATACCAAAACATAAGTAAAGAATATACAGAAAGAGTCAGGACAATGTTAGAGCAGACAATATATGAAATGCCAGTAAATTTGAACATTTCTGTCAAGTGGACCATTTCCTAGCTCCTAAAGTTTACCAACACTGACACAAGAGGAAATCATTTAAGGTCATCATGTCTGCCCTTGGCATTCTCGGAACACCCTGGCCTCAGAATGCAGCCTCTGTAGTCCATGGTAACCTGCGGAGAGGGGGCGGAGCTGAGGGAGGTTGGAACACTGCCCTCACTGATGGAGTGGTTGTGGCCATCTCTGCTGTGACTGAACAAAGGGCAGGGGAGCAGGGGGCCCAGGGCAGGGCCCTCAGAGCCCGGCAGGCCCAGTGGAGTGTCACAAGCTTTTAGGCCCAGGCCAAAGGGCGCCTTCTTTGTCTGCACAGCTGCCCAAACTCTCACCTTTCCACTCAGGCCGCCCTCTTACTTGAAGTGTGTGTGGAACGTGTCCGTGCAGTATACCGCGCTGCACAGCTAAGCATAGGTCTGGGCATCGTAGCTTCCTGCCAGGTGACCGAAGTTCGCAGGCAGATGGGTCCCTGGGACACACGCGGAGAGGCTCCTGCCCGGGCCAAAGGTTGCCCACTGCCCCTGCCCCAGATCGGGGGCCGCAAAGCAGCCCTGTATGAATCCCCTGCCTCTAGAGGGTGTATTGGACCAACACTTGTAGAAAACGGGGTCCTTGCGGGCCACTCATTGGAGGGACACAAATAAATCTTTGCCGACTTTCTGCTGAAACTTACGAGCGTTCACACCTAAGCCTCTTACAAGGTCAGCTGTTTAGCTAAACATGAGCTCATGATCTAAATTTACACAATATTGAAGAAAGCAGCTACAAGGGGAGACAATCAGCCAAAACCATCAATACCAGAATTAGATTCCCAAGGCCATCCATCACATGAAGGAATAATCGGGTGCAAGGCAGAAAATATACATAAAACTGGAGCTGAAACAAGGCACAAGGATGTTTTCAAAGACTGGTAGGATCTCTAAAACATTTTTCAAGGACATGTCATTGATAAAGCTAAATACTCCAAGGTTGTGTAATACAACAGATTAATCATTGAGAAGAGTGAAATTATGCTGTTTTGAAAACTATGGCAGGTCAGATTTTCTGCCTAATTATATAAGAAGATTTCTCTAAAAAATACACATTATTTCAAAGACTTATTGGCTGTGAAATAAGTTAAGGGTATTTCAAATGGCTTGTCTGCAAAGAAAGGTGAGATGTAGGGAATCACAGAAAGTCGAGAGGAAAATAGGTCAATATATACATTGCTGTATGGTGAACTAAGCCTTAGGCCAGCAACAATGGAGAGGACCTGACCCTTAGACACGAACAAGTAAGCTGGAATCTTCAAAAGTTCAAATCTTTATAAGTAAAAAGATCTATTAAAATGAATAACCAAGTGTTTTAATTGACATCAGAAGATGAAAACAATAAACCCTGAGAACATAGAAAAAAGATAAATAAAGATATGAGCAGAACTTAATACAACAGAAAACGTATAAAATTCAGGTTATTTAGTAAGTCCAAAGAATCTTCTTTGAAAAGAATTAAAAGACACACTTTGCTTAAGGAAAACCAAAACATAAGTAAAGAATATACAGAAAGAGTCAGGAAAATGTTAGAGCAGAGAATATATGAAATGCCAGTAAATTTGAACATTTCTGTAAAGTGGACCATTTCCTAGCTCCTAAAGTTTACCAACACTGACACAAGAGGAAATCATTTAAGGTCATCATGTCTGCCCTTGGCATTCTCGGAACGCCGTGGCCTCAGAATGCACCCTCTGTAGTCCATGGGAACCTGCGGATGGGGGGGGCTGAGGGAGGTTGGAACACTGCCCTCACTGATGGAGTGGTTGTGGCCATCTCTGCTGTGACTGAACAAAGGGCAGGGGAGCAGGGGGCCCAGGGCAGGGCCCTCAGAGCCCGGCAGGCCCAGTGGAGTGTCACAAGCTTTTAGGCCCAGGCCATAGGGCGCCTTCTTTGTCTGCACAGCTGCCCAAACTCTCACCTTTCCACTCAGGCCGCCCTCTTACTTGAAGTGTGTGTGGAACGGGTCCGCGCACTACACCGCGCTGCACAGCCAAGCATAGTTCTGGGCATCGTAGCTTCCTGCCAGGTGACCGAAGTTTGCAGGCAGATGGGTCCCTGGGACACACGCGGAGGGGCTCCTGCCCGGGTCACAGGCCGCCCACTGCCCCTGCCCCAGATTGGGGGCCGCAAAGCAGCCCTGTCTGAATCCCCTGCCACTAGAGGGAGTATTGGACCAACACTTGTAAAAACGGGGTCCTTGCGGGCCAATCATTGGAGGGACACAAATAAATCTTTGCCGACTTTCTGCTGAAACTTACGAGCGTTCACACCTAAGCCTCTTACAAGGTCAGCTGTTTAGCTAAACATGAGCTCGTGATCTAAATTTACACAATAATGAAGAAAGCAGCTACAAGTGGAGACAATCAGTCAAAACCATCAATACCAGAATTAGATTCCCAAGGCCTTCCATCAGATGTAGGAATAATCGGGTTCAAGGCAGAAAATATACATAAAACTGGAACTGAAACAAGGCACAAGGATGTTTTCAAAGACTGGTAGGATCTCTAAAACATTTTTCAAGGACATGTCATTGATAAAGCTAAATACTCCAAGGTTGTGTAATACAACAGATTAATCATTGAGAAGAGTGAAATCATGCTGTTTTGAAAACTATGGCAGGTAAGATTTTCTGCCTAATTATATAAGAAGATTTCTCTAAAAAATACACATTATTTCAAAGACTTATTGGCTGTGAGATAAGTTAAGTGTATTTCAAATGGCTTGTCTGCAAAGAAAGGTGAGATGTAGGGAATCACAGAAAGTCGAGGGGAAAATAGGTCAATATATACATTGCTGTATGGTGAACTAAGCCTTAGGCCAGCAACAATGGAGAGGACCTGACCCTTAGACACGTACAAGTAAGCTGGAATCTTCAAAAGTTCAAATCTTTATAAGTAAAAAGATTTATTAAAATGAATAACCAAGTGTTTTAATTGACATCAGAAGATGAAAACAATAAACCCTGAGAACATAGAAAAAAGATAAATAAAGATATGAGCAGAACTTAATACAACAGAAAACGTATAAAATTCAGGTGATTTAGTAAGTCCAAAGAATCTTCTTTGAAAAGATTTAAAAGACACACTTTGATTAAGGAATACCAAAACATAAGTAAAGAATATACAGAAAGAGTCAGGACAATGTTAGAGCAGAGAATATATGAAATGCCAGTAAATTTGAACATTTCTGTCAAGTGGACCATTTCCTAGCTCCTAAAGTTTACCAACACTGACACAAGAGGAAATCATTTAAGGTCATCATGTCTGCCCTTGGCATTCTCAGAACGCCCTGGCCTCAGAATGCAGCCTCTGTAGTCCATGGTAACCTGCGGAGAGGGGGCGGGGCTGAGGAAGTTTGGAATACTGCCCTCACTGAGGGAGTGGGTGTAGCCATCTCTGCTGTGACTGAACAAAGGGAAGGGGAGCAGGGGGCCCAGGGCAGGGCCCTCAGAGCCCGGCAGGCCCAGTGGAGTGTCACAAGCTTTTAGGCCCAGGACAAAGGGCGCCTTCTTTGTCTGCACAGCTGCCCAAACTCTCACCTTTCCACTCAGTCCGCCCTCTTACTTGAAGTGTGTGTGGAACGTGTCCGCGCAGTACACCGCGCTGCACAGATAAGCATAGGTCTGGGCATCGTAGCTTCCTGCCAGGTGACCGAAGTTCGCAGGCAAATGGGTCCCAGGGACACATGCGGACAGGCTCCTGCCCGGGTCACAGGCCGCCCACTGCCCCTGCCCCAGATCGGGGGCCGCAAAGCAGCCCTGTATGAATCCCCTGCCTCTAGAGGGAGTACTGGACCAACACTTGTAAAAACGGGGTCCTTGCGGGCCACTCATTGGAGGGACACAAATAAATCTTTGCCGACTTTCTGCTGAAACTTACGAGCGTTCACACCTAAGCCTCTTACAAGGTCAGCTGTTTAGCTAAACATGAGCTCATGATCTAAATTTACACAATAATGAAGAAAGCAGCTACAAGGGGAGACAATCAGCCAAAACCATCAATACCAGAATTAGATTCCCAAGGCCATCCATCAGATGAAGGAATAATCGGGTGCAAGGCAGAAAATATACATAAAACTGGAACTGAAACAAGGCACAAGGATGTTTTCAAAGACTGGTAGGATCTCTAAAACATTTTTCAAGGACATGTCATTGATAAAGCTAAATACTCCAAGGTTGTGTAATACAACAGATTAATCATTGAGAAGAGTGAAATTATGCTGTTTTGAAAACTATGCCAGGTCAGATTTTCTGCCTAATTATATAAGAAGATTTCTCTAAAACATACACATTATTTCAAAGACTTATTGGCTGTGAAATAAGTTAAGGGTATTTCAAATGGCTTGTCTGCAAAGAAAGGTGAGATGTAGGGAATCACAGAAAGTCGAGGGGAAAATAGGTCAATATATACATTGCTGTATGGTGAACTAAGCCTTAGGCCAGCAACAATGGAGAGGACCTGACCCTTAGACACGTACAAGTAAGCTGGAATCTTCAAAAGTTCAAATCTTTATAAGTAAAAAGATTTATTAAAATGAATAACCAAGTGTTTTAATTGACATCAGAAGATGAAAACAATAAACCCTGAGAACATAGAGAAAAGATAAATAAAGATATGAGCAGAACTTAATACAACAGAAAAAGTATAAAATTGAGTTGATTTAGTAAGTCCAAAGAATCTTCTTTGAAAAGATTTAAAAGACACACTTTGATTAAGGAAAACCAAAACATAAGTAAAGAATATACAGAAAGAGTCAGGACAATGTTAGAGCAGAGAATATATGAAATGCCAGTAAATTTGAACATTTCTGTCAAGTGGACCATTTCCTAGCTCCTAAAGTTTACCAACACTGACACAAGAGGAAATCATTTAAGGTCATCATGTCTGCCCTTGGCATTCTCGGAACGCCGTGGCCTCAGAATGCAGCCTCTGTAGTCCATGGGAACCTGCGGATGGGGGGGGCTGAGGGAGGTTGGAACACTGCCCTCACTGATGGAGTGGTTGTGGCCATCTCTGCTGTGACTGAACAAAGGGCAGGGGAGCAGGGGGCCCAGGGCAGGGCCCTCAGAGCCCGGCAGGCCCAGTGGAGTGTCACAAGCTTTTAGGCCCAGGCCATAGGGCGCCTTCTTTGTCTGCACAGCTGCCCAAACTCTCACCTTTCCACTCAGGCCGCCCTCTTACTTGAAGTGTGTGTGGAACGGGTCCGCGCACTACACCGCGCTGCACAGCCAAGCATAGTTCTGGGCATCGTAGCTTCCTGCCAGGTGACCGAAGTTTGCAGGCAGATGGGTCCCTGGGACACACGCGGAGGGGCTCCTGCCCGGGTCACAGGCCGCCCACTGCCCCTGCCCCAGATTGGGGGCCGCAAAGCAGCCCTGTCTGAATCCCCTGCCACTAGAGGGAGTATTGGACCAACACTTGTAAAAACGGGGTCCTTGCGGGCCAATCATTGGAGGGACACAAATAAATCTTTGCTGACTTTCTGCTGAAACTTACGAGCGTTCACACCTAAGCCTCTTACAAGGTCAGCTGTTTAGCTAAACATGAGCTCATGATCTAAATTTACACAATAATGAAGAAAGCAGCTACAAGTGGAGACAATCAGTCAAAACCATCAATACCAGAATTAGATTCCCAAGGCCTTCCATCAGATGTAGGAATAATCGGGTGCAAGGCAGAAAATATACATAAAACTGGAACTGAAACAAGGCACAAGGATGTTTTCAAAGACTGGTAGGATCTCTAAAACATTTTTCAAGGACATGTCATTGATAAAGCTAAATACTCCAAGGTTGTGTAATACAACAGATTAATCATTGAGAAGAGTGAAATTATGCTGTTTTGAAAACTATGGCAGGTAAGATTTTCTGCCTAATTATATAAGAAGATTTCTCTAAAAAATACACATTATTTCAAAGACTTATTGGCTGTGAGATAAGTTAAGTGTATTTCAAATGGCTTGTCTGCAAAGAAAGGTGAGATGTAGGGAATCACAGAAAGTCAAGGGGAAAATAGGTCAATATATACATTGCTGTATGGTGAACTAAGCCTTAGGCCAGCAACAATGGAGAGGACCTGACCCTTAGACACGTACAAGTAAGCTGGAATCTTCAAAAGTTCAAATCTTTATAAGTAAAAAGATTTATTAAAATGAATAACCAAGTGTTTTAATTGACATCAGAAGATGAAAACAATAAACCCTGAGAACATAGAAAAAAGATAAATAAAGATATGAGCAGAACTTAATACAACAGAAAACGTATAAAATTCAGGTGATTTAGTAAGTCCAAAGAATCTTCTTTGAAAAGATTTAAAAGACACACTTTGATTAAGGAATACCAAAACATAAGTAAAGAATATACAGAAAGAGTCAGGACAATGTTAGAGCAGAGAATATATGAAATGCCAGTAAATTTGAACATTTCTGTCAAGTGGACCATTTCCTAGCTCCTAAAGTTTACCAACACTGACACAAGAGGAAATCATTTAAGGTCATCATGTCTGCCCTTGGCATTCTCAGAACGCCCTGGCCTCAGAATGCAGCCTCTGTAGTCCATGGTAACCTGCGGAGAGGGGGCGGGGCTGAGGAAGTTTGGAACACTGCCCTCACTGAGGGAGTGGGTGTAGCCATCTCTGCTGTGACTGAACAAAGGGAAGGGGAGCAGGGGGCCCAGGGCAGGGCCCTCAGAGCCCGGCAGGCCCAGTGGAGTGTCACAAGCTTTTAGGCACAGGACAAAGGGCGCCTTCTTTGTCTGCACAGCTGCCCAAACTCTCACCTTTCCACTCAGGCCGCCCTCTTACTTGAAGTGTGTGTGGAACGTGTCCGCGCAGTACACCGCGCTGCACAGATAAGCATAGGTCTGGGCATCGTAGCTTCCTGCCAGGTGACCGAAGTTCGCAGGCAAATGGGTCCCAGGGACACATGCGGAGAGGCTCCTGCCCGGGTCACAGGCCGCCCACTGCCCCTGCCCCTGATCGGGGGCCGCAAAGCAGCCCTGTATGATTCCCCTGCCTCTAGAGGGAGTATTGGACCAACACTTGTAAAAACGGGGTCCTTGCGGGCCACTCATTGGAGGGACACAAATAAATCTTTGCCGACTTTCTGCTGAAACTTACGAGCGTTCACACCTAAGCCTCTTACAAGGTCAGCTGTTTAGCTAAACATGAGCTCATGATCTAAATTTACACAATATTGAAGAAAGCAGCTACAAGGGGAGACAATCAGCCAAAACCATCAATACCAGAATTAGATTCCCAAGGCCATCCATCAGATGTAGGAATAATCGGGTGCAAGGCAGAAAATATACATAAAACTGGAACTGAAACAAGGCACAAGGATGTTTTCAAAGACTGGTAGGATCTCTAAAACATTTTTCAAGGACATGTCATTGATAAAGCTAAATACTCCAAGGTTGTGTAATACAACAGATTAATCATTGAGAAGAGTGAAATCATGCTGTTTTGAAAACTATGGCAGGTCAGATTTTCTGCCTAATTATATAAGAAGATTTCTCTAAAAAATGCACATTATTTCAAAGACTTATTGGCTGTGAGATAAGTTAAGGGTATTTCAAATGGCTTGTCTGCAAAGAAAGGTGAGATGTAGGGAATCACAGAAAGTCGAGGGGAAAATAGGTCAATATATACATTGCTGTATGGTGAACTAAGCCTTAGGCCAGCAACAATGGAGAGGACCTGACCCTTAGACACGTACAAGTAAGCTGGAATCTTCAAAAGTTCAAATCTTTATAAGTAAAAAGATTTATTAAAATGAATAACCAAGTGTTTTAATTGACATCAGAAGATGAAAACAATAAACCCTGAGAACATACAAAAAAGAAAAATAAAGATATGAGCAGAACTTAATACAACAGAAAACGTATAAAATTCAGGTGATTTAGTAAGTCCAAAGAATCTTCTTTGAAAAGAATTAATAGACACACTTTGATTAAGGAAAAGCAAAACATAAGTAAAGAATATACAGAAAGAGTCAGGACAATGTTAGAGCAGAGAATATATGAAATGCCAGTAAATTTGAACATTTCTGTTAAGTGGACCATTTCCTAGCTCCTAAAGTTTACCAACACTGACACAAGTGGAAATCTTTTAAGGTCATCATGTCTGCCCTTGGCATTCTCGGAACGACCTGACCTCAGAATGCAGCCTCTATAGTCCATGGTAACCTGCGGAGAGGGGGCGGGGCTGAGGGAGTTTGGAACACTGCCCTCACTGAGGGAGTGGGTGTGGCCATCTCTGCTGTGACTGAACAAATGGCAGGGGAGCAGGGGGCCCAGGGCAGGGCCCTCAGAGCCCGGCAGGCCCAGTGGAGTGTCACAAGCTTTTAGGCCCAGGCCAAAGGGCGCCTTCTTTGTCTGCACAGCTGCCCAAACTCTCACCTTTCCACTCAGGCCGCCCTCTTACTTGAAGTGTGTGTGGAACGTATCCGTGCAGTATACCGCGCTGCACAGCTAAGCATAGGTCTGGGCATCGTAGCTTCCTGCCAGGTGACCGAAGTTCGGAGGCAGATGGGTCCCAGGGACACACGCGGAGAGGCTCCTGCCCGGGTCACAGGCCGCCCACGGCCCCTGCCCCAGATCGGGGGCCGCAAAGCAGCCCTGTCTGAGTCCCCTGCCTCTAGAGGGAGTATTGGACCAACACTTGTAGAAAGCGGGGTCCTTGCGGGCCACTCATTGGAGGGACACAAATACATCTTTGCTGACTCTCTGCTGAAACTTACGAGCGTTCACAACTCAGCCTCTTACAAGGTCAGCTGTTTAGCTAAACATGAGCTCATGATCTAAATTTACACAATAATGAAGAAAGCAGCTACAAGGGGAGACAATCAGCCAAAACCATCAATACCAGAATTAGATTCCCAAGGCCATCCATCAGATGTAGGAATAATCGGGTGCAAGGCAGAAAATATACATAAAACTGGACCTGAAACAAGGCACAAGGATGTTTTCAAAGACTGGTAGGATCTCTAAAACATTTTTCAAGGACATGTCATTGATAAAGCTAAATACTCCAAGGTTGTGTAATACAACAGATTAATCATTGAGAAGAGTGAAATTATGCTGTTTTGAAAACTATGGCAGGTCAGATTTTCTGCCTAATTATATAAGAAGATTCCTCTAAAAAATACACATTATTTCAAAGACTTATTGGCTGTGAAATAAGTTAAGGGTATTTCAAATGGCTTGTCTGCAAAGAAAGGTGAGATGTAGGGGATCACAGAAAGTCGAGGGGAAAATAGGTCAATATATACATTGCTGTATGTTGAACTAAGCCTTAGGCCAGCAACAATGGAGAGGACCTGACCCTTAGACACGTACAAGTAAGCTGGAATCTTCAAAAGTTCAAATCTTTATAAGTAAAAAGATTTATTATAATGAATAACCAAGTGTTTTAATTGACATCAGAAAATGAAAACAATAAACCCTGAGAACATAGAAAAATGATACATAAAGATATGAGCAGAACTTAATACAACAGAAAACGTATAAAATTCAGGTGATTTAGTAAGTCCAAAGAATCTTCTTTGAAAAGAGTTAATAGACACACCTTGATTAAGGAAAACCAAAACATAAGTAAAGAATATACAGAAAGAGTCAGGACAATGTTAGAGCAGAGAATATATGAAATGCCAGTAAATTTGAACATTTCTGTAAAGTGGACCATTTCCTAGCTCCTAAAGTTTACCAACACTGACACAAGAGGAAATCACTTAAGGTCATCATGTCTGCCCTTGGCATTCTCAGAACGCCCTGGCCTCAGAATGCAGCCTCTGTAGTCCATGGTAACCTGCGGAGAGGGGGCGGAGCTGAGGAAGTTTGGAACACTGCCCTCACTGAGGGAGTGGTTGTGGCCATCTCTGCTGTGACTGAACAAAGGGCAGGGGAGCAGGGGGCCCAGGGCAGGGCCCTCAGAGCCCGGCAGGCCCAGTGGAGTGTCACAAGCTTGTAGGCCCAGGACAAAGGGCGCCTTCTTTGTCTGCACAGCTGCCCAAACTCTCACCTTTCCACTCAGGCCGCCCGCTTACTTGAAGTGTGTGTGGAACGTGTCCGCGCAGTACACCGCGCTGCACAGATAAGCATAGGTCTGGGCATCGTAGCTTCCTGCCAGGTGACCGAAGTTCGCAGGCAGATGGGTCCCAGGGACACATGCGGAGAGGCTCCTGCCCGGGTCACAGGCCGCCCACTGCCCCTGCCCCAGATCGGGGCCCGCAAAGCAGCCCTGTATGAATCCCCTGCCTCTAGAGGGAGTATTGGACCAACACTTGTAGAAAACGGGGTCCTTGCGGGCCACTCATTGGAGGGACACAAATAAATCTTTGACGACTTTCTGCTGAAACTTACGAGCGTTCACAACTAAGCCTCTTACAAGGTCAGCTGTTTAGCTAAACATGAGCTCATGATCTAAATTTACACAATATTGAAGAAAGCAGCTACAATGGGAGACAATCAGCCAAAACCATCAATACCAGAATTAGATTTCCAAGGCCATCCATCAGATGTAGGAATAATCGGGTGCAAGGCAGAAAATATACATAAAACTGGAACTGAAACAAGGCACAAGGATGTTTTCAAAGACTGGTAGGATCTCTAAAACATTTTTCAAGGACATGTCATTGATAAAGCTAAATACTCCAAGGTTGTGTAATACAACAGATTAATCATTGAGAAGAGTGAAATTATGCTGTTTTGAAAACTATGGCAGGTCAGATTTTCTGCCTAATTCTATAAGAAGATTTCTCTAAAAAATACACATTATTTCAAAGACTTATTGGCTGTGAGATAAGTTAAGGGTATTTCAAATGGCTTGTCTGCAAAGAAAGGTGAGATGTAGGGAATCACAGAAAGTCGAGGGGAAAATAGGTCAATATATACATTGCTGTATGGTGAACTAAGCCTTAGGCCAGCAACAATGGAGAGGACCTGACCCTTAGACACGTACAAGGAAGCTGGAATCTTCAAAAGTTCAAATCTTTATAAGTAAAAAGATTTATTAAAATGAATAACCAAGTGTTTTAATTGACATCAGAAGATGAAAACAATAAACCCTGAGAACATAGAGAAAAGAAAAATAAAGATATGAGCAGAACTTAATACAACAGAAAACGTATAAAATTCAGGTGATTTAGTAAGTCCAAAGAATCTTCTTTGAAAAGATTTAAAAGACACACTTTGATTAAGGAAAACAAAAACATAAGTAAAGAATATACAGAAAGAGTCAGGACAATGTTAGAGCAGAGAATATATGAAATGCCAGGAAATTTGAACATTTCTGTCAAGTGGACCATTTCCTAGCTCCTAAAGTTTACCAACACTGACCCAAGAAGAAATCATTTAAGGTCATCATGTCTGCCCTTGGCATTCTCGGAACGCCCTGGCCTCAGAATGCAGCCTCTGTAGTCCATGGTAACCTGCGGAGAGGGGGCGGGGCTGAGGGAGGTTGGAACACTGCCCTCACTGAGGGAGTGGGTGTGGCCATCTCTGCTGTGACTGAACACAGGGCAGGGGAGCAGGGGGCCCAGGGCAGGGCCCTCAGAGCCCGGCAGGCCCAGTGGAGTGTCACAAGCTTTTAGGCCCAGGCCAAAGGGCGCATTCTTTGTCTGCACAGCTGCCCAAACTCTCACCTTTCCACTCAGGCCGCCCTCTTACTTGAAGTGTGTGTGGAACGTGTCCGCGCAGTACACCGCGCTGCACAGCTAAGCATAGTCCTGGGCATCGTAGCTTCCTGCCAGGTGACCGAAGTTCGCAGGCAGATGGGTCCTTCGGACACACGCGGATGGGCTCCTGCCCGGGTCACAGGCCGCCCACTGCCCCTGCCCCAGATCGGGGGCCGCAAAGCAGCCCTGTCTGATTCCCCTGCCTCTAGAGGGAGTATTGGACCAACACTTGTAGAAAACGGGGTCCTTGCGGGCCACTCATTGGAGGGACACAAATAAATCTTTGCCGACTCTCTGCTGAAACTTACGAGCGTTCACACCTAAGCCTCTTACAAGGTCAGCTGTTTAGCTAAACATGAGCTCATGATCTAAATTTACACAATAATGAAGAAAGCAGCTACAAGGGGAGACAATCAGCCAAAACCATCAATACCAGAATTAAATTCCCAAGGCCATCCATCAGATGTAGGAATAATCGGGTGCAAGGCAGAAAATATACATAAAACTGGAACTGAAACAAGGCACAAGGATGTTTTCAAAGACTGGTAGGATCTCTAAAACATTTTTCAAGGACATGTCATTGATAAAGCTAAATACTCCAAGGTTGTGTAATACAACAGATTAATCATTGAGAAGAGTGAAATTATGCTGTTTTGAAAACTATGGCAGGTCAGATTTTCTGCCTAATTATAGAAGAAGATTTCTCTAAAATATACACATTATTTCAAAGACTTATTGGCTGTGAAATAAGTTAAGGGTATTTCAAATGGCTTGTCTGCAAAGAAAGGTGAGATGTAGGGAATCACAGAAAGTCGAGGGGAAAATAGGTCAATATATACATTGCTGTATGGTGAACTAAGCCTTAGGCCAGCAACAATGGAGAGGACCTGACCCTTAGACACGTACAAGTAAGCTGGAATCTTCAAAAGTTCAAATCTTTATAAGTACAAATATTTATTAAAATGAATAACCAAGTGTTTTAATTGACATCAGAAGATGAAAACAATAAACCCTGAGAACATAGAAAAAAGAAAATAAAGATATGAGCAGAACTTAATACAACAGAAAACGTATAAAATTCAGGTGATTTAGTAAGTCCAAAGAATCTTCTTTGAAAAGAATTAAAAGACACACTTTGATTAAGGAAAACCAAAACATAAGTAAAGAATATACAGAAAGAGTCAGGACAATGTTAGATCAGAGAATATATGAAATGCCAGTAAATTTGAACATTTCTGTAAATTGGACCTTTTCCTAGCTCCTAAAGTTTACCAACACTGACACAAGAGGAAATCATTTAAGGTCATCATGTCTGCCCTTGGCATTCTCGGAACGCCCTGGCCTCAGAATGCAGCCTCTGTAGCCCATGGTAACCTGCGGAGAGGGGGCGGGGCTGAGGGAGGTGGGAACACTGCCCTCACTGAGGGAGTGGGTGTGGCCATCTCTGCTGTGACTGAACAAAGGGCAGGGGAGCAGGGGGCCCAGGGCAGGGCCCTCAGAGCCCAGCAGGCCCAGTGGAGTGTCACAAGCTTTTAGGCCCAGGCCAAAGGGCGCCTTCTTTGTCTGCACAGCTGCCCAAACTCTCACCTTTCCACTCAGGCCGCCCTCTTACTTGAAGTGTGTGTGGAACGTGTCCGTGCAGTATACCGTGCTGCACAGCTAAGCATAGTTCTGGGCATCGTAGCTTCCTGCCAGGTGACAGAAGTTCGCAGGCAGATGGGTCCCTGGGACACACGCGGAGAGGCTCCTGCCCGGGTCACAGGCCGCCCACTGCCCCTGCCCCAGATCGGGGGCCGCAAATCAGCCCTGTCTGAGTCCCCTGCCTCTAGAGGGAGTATTGGACCAACACTTGTAGAAAACGGGGTCCTTGCGGGCCACTCATTGGAGGGACACAAATAAATCTTTGCCGACTTTCTGCTGAAACTTACGAGCGTTCACAACTAAGCCTCTTACAAGGTCAGCTGTTTAGCTAAACATGAGCTCATGATCTAAATTTACACAATATTGAAGAAAGCAGCTACAAGGGGAGACAATCAGCCAAAACCATCAATACCAGAATTAGATTTCCAAGGCCATCCATCAGATGTAGGAATAATCGGGTGCAAGGCCGAAAATATACATAAAACTGGAACTGAAACAAGGCACAAGGATGTTTTCAAAGACTGGTAGGATCTCTAAAACATTTTTCAAGGACATGTCATTGATAAAGCTAAATACTCCAAGGTTGTGTAATACAACAGATTAATCATTGAGAAGAGTGAAATTATGCTGTTTTGAAAACTATGGAAGGTCAGATTTTCTGCCTAATTATAGAAGAAGATTTCTTTAAAATATACACATTATTTCAAAGACTTATTGGCTGTGAAATAAGTTAAGGGTATTTCAAATGGCTTGTCTGCAAAGAAAGGTGAGATGTAGGGAATCACAGAAAGTCGAGGGGAAAATAGGTCAATATATACATTGCTGTATGGTGAACTAAGCCTTAGGCCAGCAACAATGGAGAGGACCTGACCCTTAGAAATGTACAAGTAAGCTGGAATCTTCAAAAGTTCAAATCTTTATAAGTAAAAAGATTTATTAAAATGAATAAACAAGTGTTTTAATTGACATCAGAAGATGAAAACAATAAACCCTGAGAACATAGAAAAAAGATAAATAAAGATATGAGCACAACTTAATACAACAGAAAACATATAAAATTCAGGTGATTTAGTAAGTCCAAAGAATCTTCTTTGAAAAGATTTAAAAGACACACTTTGATTAAGGAGAACCAAAACATAAGTAAAGAATATACAGAAAGAGTCAGGACAATGTTAGAGCAGAGAATATATGAAATGCCAGTAAATTTGAACATTTCTGTCAAGTGGACCATTTCCTAGCTCCTAAAGTTTACCAACACTGACACAAGAGGAAATCATTTAAGGGCATCATGTCTGCCCTTGGCATTCTCGGAACGCCCTGGCCTCAGAATGCAGCCTGTGTAGTCCATGGTAACCAGCAGAGAGGGTGCGGGGCTGAGGGAGGTTGGAACACTGCCCTCACTGAGGGAGTGGGTGTGGCCATCTCTGCTGTGACTGAACAAAGGGCAGGGGAGCAGAGGGCCAAGGGCAGGGCCCTCAGAGCCCGGCAGGCCCAGTGGAGTGTCACAAGTTTTTAGGCCCAGGCCAAAGGGCGCCTTCTTTGTCTGCACAGCTACCCAAACTCTCACCTTTCCACTCAGGCCGCCCTCTTACTTGAAGTGTGTGTGGAACGTGTCCGCGGAGTACACTGCGTTGCACAGCTAACCATAGTTCTGGGCATCGTAGCTTCCTGCCAGGTGACCGAAGTTCGCAGGCAGATTGGTCCCTGGGACACACGCGGAGGGGCTCCTGCCCGGGTCACAGGCCGCCCACTGCCCCTGCCCCAGATCGGGGGCCGCAAAGCAGCCCTGTCTGAGTCCCCTGCCTCTAGAGGGAGTATTGGACTAACACTTGTAGAAAACGTGGTCCTTGCGGGCCACTCATTGGAGGGACACAAATAAATCTTTGCCGACTCTCTGCTGAAACTTACGAGCGTTCACAACTAAGCCTCTTACAAGGTCAGCTGTTTAGCTAAACATGAGCTCATGATCTAAATTTACACAATATTGAAGAAAGCAGCTACAAGGGGAGACAATCAGCCAAAACCATCAATACCAGAATTAGATTTCCAAGGCCATCCATCAGATGTAGGAATAATCGGGTGCAAGGCAGAAAATATACATAAAACTGGAACTGAAACAAGGCACAAGGATGTTTTCAAAGACTGGTAGGATCTCTAAAACATTTTTCAAGGACATGTCATTGATAAAGCTAAATACTCCAAGGTTGTGTAATACAACAGATTAATCATTGAGAAGAGTGAAATTATGCTGTTTTGAAAACTATGGCAGGTCAGATTTTCTGCCTAATTATAGAAGAAGATTTCTCTAAAAAATACACATTATTTCAAAGACTTATTGGCTGTGAAATAAGTTAAGGGTATTTCAAATGGCTTGTCTGCAAAGAAAGGTGAGATGTAGGGAATCACAGAAAGTCGAGGGGAAAATAGGTCAATATATACATTGCTGTATGGTGAACTAAGCCTTAGGCCAGCAACAATGGAGAGGACCTGACCCTTAGACACGTACAAGTAAGCTGGAATCTTCAAAAGTTCAAATCTTTATAAGTACAAAGATTTATTAAAATGAATAACCAAGTGTTTTAATTGACATCAGAAGATGAAAACAATAAACCCTGAGAACATAGAAAAAAGAAATATAAAGATATGAGCAGAACTTAATACAACAGAAAACGTATAAAATTCAGGTGATTTAGTAAGTCCAAAGAATCTTCTTTGAAAAGAATTAAAAGACACACTTTGATTAAGGAAAACCAAAACATAAGTAAAGAATATACAGAAAGAGTCAGGACAATGTTAGATCAGAGAATATATGAAATGCCAGTAAATTTGAACATTTCTGTAAATTGGACCTTTTCCTAGCTCCTAAAGTTTACCAACACTGACACAAGAGGAAATCATTTAAGGTCATCATGTCTGCCCTTGGCATTCTCGGAACGCCCTGGCCTCAGAATACAGCCTCTGTACTACATGGTATCCTGCGGAGAGGGGGCGGGGCTGAGGGAGGTTGGAACACTGCCCTCACTGAGGGAGTGGGTGTGGCCATCTCTGCTGTGACTGAAAAAAGGGCAGGGGAGCAGTGGGCCCAGGCCAGGGCCCTCAGAGCCCAGCAGGCCCAGTGGAGTGTCACAAGCTTTTAGGCCCAGGCCAAAGGGCACCTTCTTTGTCTGCACAGCTGCCCAAACTCTCACCTTTCCACTCAGGCCGCCCTCTTACTTGAAGTGTGTGTGGAACGTGTCCGTGCAGTACACCACGCTGCACAGCTAAGCATAGTTCTGGGCATCGTAGCTTCCTGCCAGGTGACCGAAGTTCGCAGGCAGATGGGTCCCTGGGACACACGCGGAGAGGCTCCTGCCCGGGTCACAGGCCGCCCACTGCCCCTGCCCCAGATCGGGGGCCGCAAAGCAGCCCTGTCTGAGTCCCCTGCCTCTAGAGGGAGTATTGAACCAACACTTGTAGAAAACGGGGTCCTTGCGGGCCACTCATTGGAGGGACACTAATAAATCTTTGCCGACTTTCTGCTGAAACTTACGAGTGTTCACAACTAAGCCTCTTACAAGGTCAGCTGTTTAGCTAAACATGAGCTCATGATCTAAATTTACACAATATTGAAGAAAGCAGCTACAAGGGGAGACAATCAGCCAAAACCATCAATACCAGAATTAGATTCCCAAGGCCATCCATCAGATGTAGGAATAATCGGGTGCAAGGCAGAAAATATACATAAAAGTGGAACTGAAACAAGGCACAAGGATGTTTTCAAAGACTGGTAGGATCTCTAAAACATTTTTAAAGGACATGTCATTGATAAAGCTAAATACTCCAAGCTTGTGTAATACAACAGATTAATCATTGAGAGGAGTGAAATAATGGTGTTTTGAAAACTATGGCAGGTCAGATTTTCTGCCTAATTATAGAAGAAGATTTCTCTAAAAAATACACATTATTTCAAAGACTTATTGGCTGTGAAATAAGTTAAGGGTATTTCAAATGGCTTGTCTGCAAAGAAAGGTGAGATGTAGGGAATCACAGAAAGTCGAGGGGAAAATAGGCCAATATATACATTGCTGTATGGTGAACTAAGCCTTAGGCCAGCAACAATGGAGAGAACCTGACCCTTAGACACGTACAAGTAAGCTGGAATCTTCAAAAGTTCAAATCTTTATAAGTAAAAAGATTTATTAAAATGAATAACCAAGTGTTTTAATTGACATCAGAAGATGAAAACAATAAACCCTGAGAACATAGAGAAAAGATAAATAAAGATATGAGCAGAACTTAATACAACAGAAAACGTATAAAATTCAGGTGATTTAGTAAGTCCAAAGAATCTTCTTTGAAAAGATTTAAAAGACACACTTTGATTAAGGAAAACAAAAACATAAGTAAAGAATATACAGAAAGAGTCAGGACAATGTTAGAGCAGAGAATATATGAAATGCCAGGAAATTTGAATATTTCTCTCAAGTGGACCATTTCATAGCTCCTAAAGTTTACCAACAATGACCCAAGAAGAAATCATTTAAGGTCATCATGTCTGCCCTTGGCATTCTCGGAACACCCTGGCCTCAGGATGCAGCCTCTGTAGTCCATGGTAACCTGCGGAGAGGGGGCGGGCCTGAGGGAGGTTGGAACACTGCCCTCACTGAGGGAGTGGGTGTGGCCATCTCTGCTGTGACTGAACAAAGGGCAGGGGAGCAGGGGGCCCAGGGCAGGGCCCTCAGAGCCCGGAAGGCCCAGTGGAGTGTCACATCTATTTAGGCCCAGGCCAAAGGGCGCCTTCTTTGTCTGCACAGCTGCCCAAACTCTCACCTTTCCACTCAGGACGCCCTCTTACTTGAAGTGTGTGTGGAACGTGTCCGCGCAGTACACCGCACTGCACAGTTAAGCATAGTTCTGGGCATCGTAGCTTCCTGCCAGTTGACCGAAGTTCGCAGGCAGATGGGTCCCTGGGACACACGCGGAGGGGCTCCTGCCCGGGTCACAGGACGCCCACTGCCCCTGCCCCAGATCGGGGGCCGCAAAGCAGCCCTGTCTGAGTCCGCTGCCTCTAGAGGGAGTATTGGACCAACACTTGTAGAAAACGGGGTCCTTGCGGGCCACTCATTGGAGGGACACAAATAAATCTTTGCCGACTCTCTGCTGAAACTTACGAGCGTTCACACCTAAGCCTCTTACAAGGTCAGCTGTTTAGCTAAACATGAGCTCATGATCTAAATTTACACAATAATGAAGAAAGCAGCTACAAGGGGAGACAATCAGCCAAAACCATCAATACCAGAATTAGATTCCCAAGGCCATCCATCAGATGAAGGAATAATCGGGTGCAAGGCAGAAAATATACATAAAACTGGAACTGAAACAAGGCACAAGGATGTTTTCAAAGACTGGTAGTATCTCTAAAACATTTTTCAAGGACATGTCATTGATAAAGCTAAATACTCCAAGGTTGTGTAATACAACAGATTAATCATTGAGAAGAGTGAAATTATGCTGTTTTGAAAACTATGGTAGGTCAGATTTTCTGCCTAATTATATAAGAAGATTTCTCTAAAAAATACACATTATTTCAAAGACTTCTTGGCTGTGAAATAAGTTAAGGGTATTTCAAATGGCTTGTCTGCAAAGAAAGGTGAGATGTAGGGAATCACAGAAAGTCGAGGGGAAAATAGGTCAATATATACATTGCTGTATGGTGAACTAAGCCTTAGGCCAGCAACAATGGAGAGGACCTGACCCTTAGACACGTACAAGTAAGCTGGAATCTTCAAAAGTTCAAATCTTTATAAGTAAAAAGATTTATTAAAACGAATAACCAAGTGTTTTAATTGACATCAGAAGATGAAAACAATAAACCCTGAGAACATAGAAAAAAGATAAATAAAGGTATGAGCACAACATAATACAACAGAAAACGTATAAAATTCAGGTGATTTAGTAAGTCCAAAGAATCTTCTTTGAAAAGATTTAAAAGACACACTTTGATTAAGGAAAACCAAAACATAAGTAAAGAATATACAGAAAGAGTCAGGACAATGTTAGAGCAGAGAATATATGAAATGCCAGTAAATTTGAACATTTCTGTCAAGTGGACCATTTCCTAGCTCCTAAAGTTTACCAACACTGACACAAGAGGAAATCATTTAAGGTCATCATGTCTGCCCTTGGCATTCATGGTACGCACTGGCCTCAGAATGCAGCCTCTGTATTCCATGGTAACCTGCGGAGAGGGGGCGGGGCTGAGGGAGGTTGGAACACTGCCCTCACTGAGGGGGTGGTTGTGGCCATCTCTGCTGTGACTGAACAAAGGGCAGGGGAGCAGGGGGCCCAGGGCAGGGCCCTCAGAGCCCGGCAGGCCCAGTGGAGTGTCACAAGCATTTAGGCCCAGGCCCAAGGGCGCCTTCTTTGTCTGCACAGCTGCCCAAACTCTCACCTTTCCACTCAGGCCGCCCTCTTACTTGAAGTGTGTGTGCAACGTGTCCGCGCAGTACACCGCGCTGCACAGCTAAGCATAGTTCTGGGCATCGTAGCTTCCTGCCAAGTGACCGAAGTTCGCAGGCAGATGTGTCCCTGGGACACACGCGGAGAGGCTCCTGCCCGGGTCACAGGCCGCCCACGGCCCCTGCCCCAGATCGGGGGCCGCAAAGCAGCCCTGTCTGAGTCCCCTGCCTCTAGAGGGAGTATTGGACCAACACTTGTAGAAAGCGGGGTCCTTGCGGGCCACTCATTGGAGGGACACAAATACATCTTTGCCGACTCTCTGCTGAAACTTACGAGCGTTCACAACTCAGCCTCTTACAAGGTCAGCTGTTTAGCTAAACATGAGCTCATGATCTAAATTTACACAATAATGAAGAAAGCAGCTACAAGGGGAGACAATCAGCCAAAACCATCAATACCAGAATTAGATTCCCAAGGCCATCCATCAGATGTAGGAATAATCGGGTGCAAGGCAGAAAATATACATAAAACTGGACCTGAAACAAGGCACAAGGATGTTTTCAAAGACTGGTAGGATCTCTAAAACATTTTTCAAGGACATGTCATTGATAAAGCTAAATACTCCAAGGTTGTGTAATACAACAGATTAATCATTGAGAAGAGTGAAATTATGCTGTTTTGAAAACTATGGCAGGTCAGATTTTCTGCCTAATTATATAAGAAGATTTCTCTAAAAAATACACATTATTTCAAAGACTTATTGGCTGTGAAATAAGTTAAGGGTATTTCAAATGGCTTGTCTGCAAAGAAAGGTGAGATGTAGGGAATCACAGAAAGTCGAGGGGAAAATAGGTCAATATATACATTGCTGTATGGTGAACTAAGCCTTAGGCCAGCAACAATGGAGAGGACCTGACCCTTAGAAATGTACAAGTAAGCTGGAATCTTCAAAAGTTCAAATCTTTATAAGTAAAAAGATTTATTAAAATGAATAAACAAGTGTTTTAATTGACATCAGAAGATGAAAACAATAAACCCTGAGAACATAGAAAAAAGATAAATAAAGATATGAGCACAACTTAATACAACAGAAAACATATAAAATTCAGGTGATTTAGTAAGTCCAAAGAATCTTTGAAAAGATTTAAAAGACACACTTTGATTAAGGAAAACCTAAACATAAGTAAAGAATATACAGAAAGAGTCAGGACAATGTTAGAGCAGAGAATATATGAAATGCCAGTAAATTTGAACATTTCTGTAAAGTGGACCATTTCCTAGCTCCTAAAGTTTACCAACACTGACACAAGAGGAAATCATTTAAGGTCATCATGTCTGCCCTTGGCATTCTCGGAACGCCCTGGCCTCAGAATGCAGCCTCTGTAGTCCATGGTAACCTGCGGAGAGGGGGCGGGACTGAGGGAGGTTGGAACACTGCCCTCACTGAGGGAGTGGGTGTGGCCATCTGTGCTGTGACTGAACAAAGGGCAGGGGAGCAGGGGGCCCAGGCCAGGGCCCTCAGAGCCCGGCAGGCCCAGTGCAGTGTCACAAGCTTTTAGGCCCAGGCCAAAGGGCGCCTTCTTTGTCTGCACAGCTGCCCAAACTCTCACCTTTCCACTCAGGCCGCCCTCTTACTTGAAGTGTGTGTGGAACGTGTCCGCGCAGTACACCGCGCTGCACACCTAAGCATAGTTCTGGGCATCGTAGCTTCCTGCCAGTTGACCGAAGTTCGCAGGCAGATGTGTCCCTGGGACACACGCGGAGAGGCTCCGGCCCGGGTCACAGGCCGCCCACGGCCCCTGCCCCAGATCGGGGGCCGCAAAGCAGCCCTGTTTGAGTCCCCTGCCCCTAGAGGGAGTATTGGACCAACACTTGTAGAAAACGGGGTCCTTGCGGGCCACTCATTGGAGGGACACAAATAAATCTTTGCCGACTTTCTGCTGAAACTTACGAGCGTTCACACCTAAGCCTCTTACAAGGTCAGCTGTTTAGCTAAACATGAGCTCATGATCTAAATTTACACAATATTGAAGAAAGCAGCTACAAGGGGAGACAATCAGCCAAAACCATCAATACCAGAATTAGATTCCCAAGGCCATCCATCAGATGTAGGAATAATCGGGTGCAAGGCAGAAAATATACATAAAACTGGAACTGAAACAAGGCACAAGGATGTTTTCAAAGACTGGTAGGATCTCTAAAACATTTTTCAAGGACATGTCATTGATAAAGCTAAATACTCCAAGGTTGTGTAATACAACAGATTAATCATTGAGAAGAGTGAAATTATGCTGTTTTGAAAACTATGGCAGGTCAGATTTTCTGCCTAATTATATAAGAAGATTTCTCTAAATAATACACATTATTTCAAAGACTTATTGGCTGTGAAATAAGTTAAGGGTATTTCAAATGGCTTGTCTGCAAAGAAAGGTGAGATGTAGGGAATCACAGAAAGTCGAGGGGAAAATAGGTCAATATATACATTGCTGTATGGTGAACTAAGCCTTAGGCCAGCAACAATGGAGAGGACCTGACCCTTAGACACGTACAAGTAAGCTGGAATCTTCAAAAGTTCAAATCTTTATAAGTAAAAAGATTTACTAAAATCAATAACCAAGTGTTTTAATTGACATCAGAAGATGAAAACAATAAACCCTGAGAACATAGAGAAAAGATAAATAAAGATATGAGCAGAACTTAATACAACAGAAAACGTATACAATTCAGGTGATTTAGAAAGTCCAAAGAATCTTCTTTGAAAAGATTTAAAAGACACACTTTGATTAAGGAAAACCAAAACATAAGTAAAGAATATACAGAAAGAGTCAGGACAATGTTAGAGCAGAGAATATATGAAATGCCAGTAAATTTGAACATTTCTGTCAAGTGGACCATTTCCTAGCTCCTAAAGTTTACCAACACTGACACCAGAGGAAATCATTTAAGGTCATCATGTCTGCCCTTGGCATTCTCGGAACGCCCTGGCCTCAGAATGCAGCCTCTGTAGTCCATGGTAACCTGCGGAGAGGGGGTGGTGCTGAGGGAGGATGGAACACTGCCCTCACTGAGGGAGTGGTTGTGGCCATTTCTGCTGTGACTGAACAAATGGCAGGGAAGCAGGGGGCCCAGGGCAGTGCCCTCAGAGCCCGGCAGGCCCTGTGGAGTGTCACAAGCTTTTAGGCCCAGGCCAAAGGGCGCCTTCTTTGTCTGCACACCTGCCCAAACTCTCACCTTTCCACTCAGGCCGCCCTCTTACTTGAAGTGAGTGTGGAACGTGTCCGTGCAGTATACCGCGCTGCACAGCTATGCATAGGTCTGGGCATCGTAGCTTCCTGCCAGGTGACCGAAGGTCGCAGGCAGATGGGTCCCTGGGACACACGCGGAGGGGCTCCTGCACGGGTCACAGGCCGCCCACTGCCCCTGCCCCAGATCGGGGGCCGCAAATCAGCCCTCTCTGAGTCCCCTGCCTCTAGAGGGAGTATTGGACCAACACTTGTAGAAAACGGGGTCCTTGCGGGCCACTCATTGGAGGGACACAAATAAATCTTTGCCGACTTTCTGCTGAAACTTACGAGCGTTCACACCTAAGCCTCTTACAAGGTCAGCTGTTTAGCTAAACATGAGCTCATGATCTAAATTTACACAATATTGAAGAAAGCAGCTACAAGGGGAGACAATCAGCCAAAACCATCAATAAGAGAATTAGATTCCCAAGGCCATCCATCAGATGTAGGAATAATCGGGTGCAAGGCAGAAAATATACAAAAAACTGGAACTGAAACAAGGCACAAGGATGTTTTCAAAGAATGGTAGGATCTCTAAAACATTTTTCAAGGACATGTCATTGATAAAGCTAAATACTCCAAGGTTGTGTAATACAACAGATTAATCATTGAGAAGAGTGAAATTATGCTGTTTTGAAAACTATGGCAGGTCAGATTTTCTGCCTAATTATATAAGAAGATTTCTCTAAAAAAGACACATTATTTCAAAGCCTTATTGGCTGTGAAATAAGTTAAGGGTATTTCAAATGGCTTGTCTGCAAAGAAAGGTGAGATGTAGGGAATCACAGAAAGTCGAGGGGAAAATAGGTCAATATATACATTGCTGTATGGTGAACTAAGCCTTAGGCCAGCAACAATGGAGAGGACGTGACCCTTAGACACGTACAAGTAAGCTGGAATCTTCAAAAGTTCAAATCTTTATAAGTAAAAAGATTTATTAAAATGAATAACCAAGTGTTTTAATTGACAGCAGAAGATGAAAACAATAAACCCTGAGAACATAGAGAAAAGATAAATAAAGATATGAGCAGAACTTAATACAACAGAAAACGTATAAAATTCAGGTGATTTAGTAAGTCCAAAGAATCTTCTTTGAAAAGAATTAATAGACACACTTTGATTAAGGAAAACCAAAACATAAGTAAAGAATATACAGAAAGAGTCAGGACAATGTTAGAGCAGAGAATATATGAAATGCCAGTAAATTTGAACATTTCTGTCAAGTGGACCATTTCCTAGCTCCTAAAGTTTACCAACACTGACACAAGAGGAAATCATTTAAGGTCATCATGTCTGCCCTTGGCATTCTCGGAACGCCCTGGCCTCAGAATGCAGCCTCTGTAGTCCATGGTAACCTGCGGAGAGGGGGCGGGGCTGAGGGAGGTTGGAACACTGCCCTCACTGAGGGAGTGGGTGTGGCCACCTCTGCTGTGACTGAAAAAAGGGCATGGGAGCAGGGGGCCCAGGGCAGGGCCCTCAGAGCCCGGCAGGCCCAGTGGAGTGTCACAAGTTTTTAGGCCCAGGCCAAAGGGCGCCTTCTTTGTCTGCAAAGCTGCCCAAACTCTCACCTTTCCACTCAGGCCGCCCTCTTACTTGAAGTGTGTGTGGAACGTGTCTGCGCAGTACACCGCGCTGCACAGCTAAGCATAGTTCTGGGCATCGTAGCTTCCTGCAAGGTGACCGAAGTTCGCAGGCAGATGGGACCCTGGGACACACACGGAGGGGCTCCTGCCCGGGTCACACTCCGCCCACTGCCCCTGCCCCAGATCGGGGGCCGCAAAGCAGCCCTGTCTGAGTCCCCTGCCTCTAGAGGGAGTATTGGACCAACACTTGTAGAAAACGGGGCCCTTGCGGGCCACTCATTGGAGGGACACAAAAAATCTTTGCCGACTTTTTGCTGAAACTTACGAGCGTTAATACCTAAGCCTCTTAAAAGGTCAGCTGTTTAGCTAAACATGAGCTCATGATCTAAATTTACACAATAATGAAGAAAGCAGCTACAAGGGGAGACAATCAGCCAAAACCATCAATACCAGAATTAGATTCCCAAGGCCATCCATCAGATGAAGGAATAATCGGGTGCAAGGCAGAAAATATACATAAAACTGGAACTGAAACAAGGCACAAGGATGTTTTCAAAGACTGGTAGGATCTCTAAAACATTTTTCAAGGACATGTCATTGATAAAGCTAAATACTCCAAGGTTGTGTAATACAACAGATTAATCATTGAGAAGAGTGAAATTATGCTGTTTTGAAAACTATGGCAGGTCAGATTTTCTGCCTATTTCTATAAGAAGATTTCTCTAAAAAATACACATTATTTCAAAGACTTATTGGCTGTGAAATAATTTAAGGGTATTTCAAATGGCTTGTCTGCAAAGAAAGGTGAGATGTAGGGAATCACAGAAAGTCGAGGGGAAAATAGGTTAATATATACATTGCTGTATGGTGAACTAAGCCTTAGGCTAGCAACAATGGAGAGGACGTGACCCTTAGACACGTACAAGTAAGCTGGAATCTTCAAAAGTTCAAATCTTTATAAGTAAAAAGATTTATTAAAATGAATAACCAAGTGTTTTAATTGACATCAGAAGAGGAAAACAATAAACCCTGAGAACATAGAGAAAAGATAAATAAAGATATGAGCAGAACTTAATACAACAGAAAACGTATAAAATTGAGGTGATTTAGTAAGTCCAAAGAATCTTCTTTGAAAAGAATTAAAAGACACAATTTGATTAAGGAAAACCAAAACATAAGTAAAGAATATACAGAAAGAGTCAGGACAATGTTAGCGCAGAGAATATATGAAAGGCCAGTAAATTTGAACATTTCTGTAAAGTGGACCATTTCCTAGCTCCTAAAGTTTACCAACACTGACACAAGAGGAAATCATTTAAGGGCATCATGTCTGCCCTTGGCATTCTCGGAACGCTCTGGCCTCAGAATGCAGCCTCAGTAGTCCTTGGTAACGTGCGGAGAGGGGGCGGGGCTGAGGGAGGTTGGAACACTGCCCTCACTGAGGGAGTGGGTGTGGCCATCTCTGCTGTGACTGAACAAAGGGCAGGGGAGCAGGTGGCCCAGGGCAGGGCCCTCAGAGCCCGGCAGGCCCAGTGGAGTGTCACAAGCTTTTAGGCCCAGGCCAAAGGGCGCCTTCTTTGTCTGCACAGCTGCCCAAACTCTGACCTTTCCACTCAGGCCGCCCTCTTACTTGAAGTGTGTGTGGAACGTGTCTGCGCAGTACACCGCGCTGCACAGCTAAGCATAGTTCTGGGCATCGTAGGTTCCTGCCAGGTGACCGAAGTTCGCAGGCTGATGCGTCCCTGGGACACACGCGGAGAGGCTTCTCCCCGGGTCACAGGCCGCCCACTGCCCCTGCCCCAGATCGGGGGCCGCAAAGCAGCCCTGTCTGAGTCCCCTGCCTCTAGAGGGAGTATTGGACCAACACTTGTAGAAAACGGGGTCCTTGCGGGCCACTCATTGGAGGGACACAAATAAATCTTTGCCGACTTTCTGCTGAAACTTACGAGCGTTCACACCTAAGCCTCTTACAAGGTCAGCTGTTTAGCTAAACATGAGCTCATGATCTAGATTTACACAATAATGAAGAAAGCAGCTACAAGGGGAGACAATCAGCCAAAACCATCAATACCTGAAATAGATTCCCAAGGCCATCCATCAGATGAAGGAATAATCGGGTGCAAGGCAGAAAATATACATAAAACTGGAACTGAAACAAGGCACAAGGATGTTTTCAAAGACTGGTAGGATCTCTAAAACGTTTTTCAAGGACATGTCATTGATAAAGCTAAATACTCCAAGGTTGTGTAATACAACAGATTAATCATTGAGAAGAGTGAAATTATGCTGTTTTGAAAACTATGGCAGGTCAGATTTTCTGCCTAATTCTATAAGAAGATTTCTCTAAAAAATACACATTATTTCAAAGACTTATTGGCTGTGAAATAAGTTAAGGGTATTTCAAATGGCTTGTCTGCAAAGAAAGGTGAGATGTAGGGAATCACAGAAAGTCGAGGGGAAAATAGGTCAATATATACATTGCTGTATGGTGAACTAAGCCTTAGGCCAGCAACAATGGAGAGGACCTGACCCTTAGAAATGTACAAGTAAGCTGGAATCTTCAAAAGTTCAAATCTTTATAAGTAAAAAGATTTATTAAAATGAATAAACAAGTGTTTTAATTGACATCAGAAGATGAAAACAATAAACCCTGAGAACATAGAAAAAAGATAAATAAAGTTATGAGCACAACTTAATACAACAGAAAACATATAAAATTCAGGTGATTTAGTAAGTCCAAAGAATCTTCTTTTAAAAGATTTAAAAGACACACTTTGATTAAGGAGAACCAAAACATAAGTAAAGAATATACAGAAAGATTCAGGACAATGTTAGAGCAGAGAATATATGAAATGCCAGTAAATTTGAACATTTCTGTAGAGTGGACCATTTCCTAGCTCCTAAAGTTTACCAACACTGACACAAGAGGAAATCATTTAAGGGCATCATGTCTGCCCTTGGCATTCTCGGAATGCCCTGGCCTCAGAATGCAGCCTCTGTAGTCCATGGTAACCTGCAGAGAGGGGGAGGGGCTGAGGAAGGTTGGAACACTGCCCTCACTGAGGGAGTGGGTGTGGCCATCTCTGCTGTGACTGAACAAAGGGCAGGGGAGCAGAGGGCCCAGGGCAGGGCCCTCAGAGCCCGGCAGGCCCAGTGGAGTGTCACAAGTTTTTAGGCCCAGGCCAAAGGGCGCCTTCTTTGTCTGCACAGCTGCCCAAACTCTCACCTTTCCACTCAGGCCGCCCTCTTACTTGAAGTGTGTGTGGAACGTGTCCGCGGAGTACACCGCGCTGCACAGCTAACCATAGTTCTGGGCATCGTAGCTTCCTGCCAGGTGACCGAAGTTCGCAGGCAGATGGGTCCCTGGGACACACGCGGAGGGGCTCCTGCCCGGGTCACAGGCCGCCCACTGCCCCTGCCCCAGATCGGGGGCCGCAAAGCAGCCCTGTCTGAGTCCCCTGCCTCTAGAGGGAGTATTGGACCAACACTTGTAGAAAACGGGGTCCTTGCGGGCCACTCATTGGAGGGACACAAATAAATCATTGCCGACTCTCTGCTGAAACTTACGAGCGTTCACACCTAAGCCTCTTACAAGGTCAGCTGTTTAGCTAAACATGAGCTCATGATCTAGATTTACACAATAATGAAGAAAGCAGCTACAAGGGGAGACAATCAGCCAAAACCATCAATCCCTGAAATAGATTCCCAAGGCCATCCATCAGATGTAGGAATAATCGGGTGCAAGGCAGAAAATATACATAAAACTGGAACTGAAACAAGGCACAAGGATGTTTTCAAAGACTGGTAGGATCTCTAAAACATTTTTCAAGGACATGTCATTGATAAAGCTAAATACTCCAAGGTTGTGTAATACAACAGATTAATCATTGAGAAGAGTGAAATTATGCTGTTTTGAAAACTATGGCAGGTCAGATTTTCTGCCTAATTATATAAGAAGATTTCTCTAAAAAATACACATTATTTCAAAGACTTATTGGCTGTGAAATAAGTTAAGGGTATTTCAAATGGCTTGTCTGCAAAGAAAGGTGAGATGTAGGGAATCACAGAAAGTCGAGGGGAAAATAGGTCAATATATACATTGCTGTATGGTGAACTAAGCCTTAGGCCAGCAACAATGGAGGGGACCTGACCCTTAGAAATGTACAAGTAAGCTGGAATCTTCAAAAGTTCAAATCTTTATAAGTAAAAAGATTTATTAAAATGAATAAACAAGTGTTTTAATTGACATCAGAAGATGAAAACAATAAACCCTGAGAACATAGAAAAAAGATAAATAAAGATATGAGCACAACTTAATACAACAGAAAACATATAAAATTCAGGTGATTTAGTAAGTCCAAAGAATCTTCTTTGAAAAGATTTAAAAGACACACTTTGATTAAGGAGAACCAAAACATAAGTAAAGAATATACAGAAAGAGTCAGGACAATGTTAGAGCAGAGAATATATGAAATGCCAGTAAATTTGAACATTTCTGTAAAGTGGACCATTTCCTAGCTCCTAACGTTTACCAACACTGACACAAGAGGAAATCATTTAAGGGCATCATGTCTGCCCTTGGCATTCTCGGAACGCCCTGGCCTCAGAATGCAGCCTCTGTCGTCCATGGTAACCTACAGAGAGGGGGCGGGGCTGAGGGAGGTTGGAACACTGCCCTCACTGAGGGAGTGGGTGTGGCCATCTCTGCTGTGACTGAACAAAGGGCAGGGGAGCAGAGGGCCCAGGGCAGGGCCCTCAGAGCCCGGCAGGCCCAGTGGAGTGTCACAAGTTTTTAGGCCCAGGCCAAAGGGCGCCTTCTTTGTCTGCACAGCTGCCCAAACTCTCACCTTTCCACTCAGGCCGCCCTCTTACTTGAAGTGTGTGTGGAACGTGTCCGCGGAGTACACCGGGCTGCACAGCTAACCATAGTTCTGGGCATCGTAGCTTCCTGCCAGGTGACCGAAGTTCGCAGGCAGATGGGTCCCTGGGACACACGCGGAGGGGCTCCTGCCCGGGTCACAGGCCACCCACTGCCCCTGCCCCAGATCGGGGGCCGCAAAGCAGCCCTGTCTGAGTCCCCTGCCTCTAGAGGGAGTATTGGACCAACACTTGTAGAAAACGGGGTCCTTGCGGGCCACTCATTGGAGGGACACAAATAAATCATTGCCGACTCTCTGCTGAAACTTACGAGCGTTCACACCTAAGCCTCTTACAAGGTCAGCTGTTTAGCTAAACATGAGCTCATGATCTAAATTTACACAATAATGAAGAAAGCAGCTACAAGGGGAGACAATCAGCCAAAACCATCAATACCAGAATTAGATTCCCAAGGCCATCCATCAGATGTAGGAATAATCGGGTGCAAGGCAGAAAATATACATAAAACTGGAACTGAAACAAGGCACAAGGATGTTTTCAAAGACTGGTAGGATCTCTAAAACATTTTTCAAGGACATGTCATTGATAAAGCTAAATACTCCAAGGTTGTGTAATACAACAGATTAATCATTGAGAAGAGTGAAATTATGCTGTTTTGAAAACTATGGCAGGTCAGATTTTCTGCCTAATTATATAAGAAGATTTCTCTAAAAAATACACATTATTTCAAAGACTTATTGGCTGTGAAATAAGTTAAGGGTATTTCAAATGGCTTGTCTGCAAAGAAAGGTGAGATGTAGGGAATCACAGAAAGTCGAGGGGAAAATAGGTCAATATATACATTGCTGTATGGTGAACTAAGCCTTAGGCCAGCAACAATGGAGAGGACCTGACCCTTAGACACGTACAAGTAAGCTGGAATCTTCAAAAGTTCAAATCTTTATAAGTAAAAAGATTTACTAAAATCAATAACCAAGTGTTTTAATTGACATCAGAAGATGAAAACAATAAACCCTGAGAACATAGAGAAAAGATAAATAAAGATATGAGCAGAACTTAATACAACAGAAAACGTATACAATTCAGGTGATTTAGTAAGTCCAAAGAATCTTCTTTGAAAAGAATTAAAACACACACTTTGATTAAGGAAAACCAAAACATAAGTAAAGAATATACAGAAAGAGTCAGGACAATGTTAGAGCAGAGAATATATGAAATGCCAGTAAATTTGAACATTTCTGTCAAGTGGACCATTTCCTAGCTCCTAAAGTTTACCAACACTGACACAAGAGGAAATCATTTAAGGTCATCATGTCTGCCCTTGGCATTCTCGGAACGCCCTGGCCTCAGAATGCAGCCTCTGTAGTCCATGGTAACCTGCGGAGAGGGGGCGGGGCTGAGGGAGGTTGGAACACTGCCCTCACTGAGGGAGTGGGTGTGGCCACCTCTGCTGTGACTGAACAAAGGGCATGGGAGCAGGGGGCCCAGGGCAGGGCCCTCAGAGCCCGGCAGGCCCAGTGGAGTGTCACAAGTTTTTAGGCCCAGGCCAAAGGGCGCCTTCTTTGTCTGCAAAGCTGCGCAAACTCTCACCTTTCCACTCAGGCCGCCCTCTTACTTGAAGTGTGTGTGGAACGTGTCTGCGCAGTACACCGCGCTGCACAGCTAAGCATAGTTCTGAGCATCGTAGCTTCCTGCAAGGTGACCGAAGTTCGCAGGCAGATGGGACCCTGGGACACACACGGAGGGGCTCCTGCCCGGGTCACACTCCGCCCACTGCCCCTGCCCCAGATCGGGGGCCGCAAAGCAGCCCTGTCTGAGTCCCCTGCCTCTAGAGGGAGTATTGGACCAACACTTGTAGAAAACCGGGCCCTTGCGGGCCACTCGTTGGAGGGACACAAATAAATCTTTGCCGACTTTTTGCTGAAACTTACGAGCGTTCATACCTAAGCCTCTTAAAAGGTCAGCTGTTTAGCTAAACATGAGCTCATGATCTAAATTTACACAATAATGAAGAAAGCAGCTACAAGGGGAGACAATCAGCCAAAACCATCAATACCAGAATTAGATTCCCAAGGCCATCCATAAGATGAAGGAATAATCGGGTGCAAGGCAGAAAATATACATAAAACTGGAACTGAAACAAGGCACAAGGATGTTTTCAAAGACTGGTAGGATCTCTAAAACATTTTTCAAGGATATGTCATTGATAAAGCTAAATACTCCAAGGTTGTGTAATACAACAGATTAATCATTGAGAAGAGTGAAATTATGCTGTTTTGAAAACTATGGCAGGTCAGATTTTCTGCCTAATTCTATAAGAAGATTTCTCTAAAAAATACACATTATTTCAAAGACTTATTGGCTGTGAAATAAGTTAAGGGTATTTCAAATGGCTTGTCTGCAAAGAAAGGTGAGATGTAGGGAATCACAGGAAGTCGAGGGGAAAATAGGTTAATATATACATTGCTGTATGGTGAACTAAGCCTTAGGCTAGCAACAATGGAGAGGACGTGACCCTTAGACACGTACAAGTAAGCTGGAATCTTCAAAAGTTCAAATCTTTATAAGTAAAAAGATTTATTAAAATGAATAACCAAGTGTTTTAATTGACATCAGAAGAGGAAAACAATAAACCCTGAGAACATAGAGAAAAGATAAATAAAGATATGAGCAGAACTTAATACAACAGAAAACGTATAAAATTGAGGTGATTTAGTAAGTCCAAAGAATCTTCTTTGAAAAGAATTAAAAGACACAATTTGATTAAGGAAAACCAAAACATAAGTAAAGAATATACAGAAAGAGTCAGGACAATGTTAGCGCAGAGAATATATGAAATGCCAGTAAATTTGAACATTTCTGTAAAGTGGACCATTTCCTAGCTCCTAAAGTTTACCAACACTGACACAAGAGGAAATAATTTAAGGGCATCATGTCTGCCCTTGGCATACTCGGAACGCCCTGGCCTCAGAATGCAGCCTCAGTAGTCCTTGGTAACGTGCGGAGAGGGGGCGGGGCTGAGGGAGGTTGGAACACTGCCCTCACTGAGGGAGTGGGTGTGGCCATCTCTGCTGTGACTGAACAAAGGGCAGGGGAGCAGGTGGCCCAGGGCAGGGCCCTCAGAGCCAGGTAGTCCCAGTGGAGTGTCACAAGCTTTTAGGCCCAGGCCAAAGGGCGCCTTCTTTGTCTGCACAGCTGCCCAAACTCTGACCTTTCCACTCAGGCCGCCCTCTTACTTGAAGTGTGTGTGGAACGTGTCTGCGCAGTACACCGCGCTGCACAGCTAAGCATAGTTCTGGGCATCGTAGGTTCCTGCCAGGTGACCGAAGTTCGCAGGCTGATGCGTCCCTGGGACACACGCGGAGAGGCTTCTGCCCGGGTCACAGGCCGCCCACTGCCCCTGCCCCAGATCGGGGGCCGCAAAGCAGCCCTGTCTGAGTCCCCTGCCTCTAGAGGGAGTATTGGACCCACACTTGTAGAAAACGGGGTCCTTGCGGGCCACTCATTGGAGGGACACAAATAAATCTTTGCCGACTCTCTGCTGAAACTTACGAGCGTTCACACCTAAGCCTCTTACAAGGTCAGCTGTTTAGCTAAACATGAGCTCATGATCTAAATTTACACAATAATGAAGAAAGCAGCTACAAGGCGAGACAATCAGCCAAAACCATCAATACCAGAATTAGATTCCCAAGGCCATCCACCAGATGTAGGAATAATCGGGTGCAAGGCAGAAAATATACATAAAACTGGAACTGAAACAAGGCACAAGGATGTTTTCAAAGACTGGTAGGATCTCTAAAACATTTTTCAAGGACATGTCATTGATAAAGCTAAATACTCCAAGGTTGTGTAATACAACAGATTAATCATTGAGAAGAGTGAAATTATGCTGTTTTGAAAACTATGGCAGGTCAGATTTTCTGCCTAATTATATAAGAAGATTTCTCTAAAAAATACACATTATTTCAAAGACTTCTTGGCTGTGAAATAAGTTAAGGGTATTTCAAATGGCTTGTCTGCAAAGAAAGGTGAGATGTAGGGAATCACAGAAAGTCGAGGGGAAAATAGGTTAATATATACATTGCTGTATGGTGAACTAAGCCTTAGGCCAGCAACAATGGAGAGGACGTGATCCTTAGACACGTACAAGTAAGCTGGAATCTTCAAAAGTTCAAATCTTTATAAGTAAAAAGATTTATTAAAATGAATAACCAAGTGTTTTAATTGACATCAGAAAATGAAAACAATAAACCCTGAGAACATAGAGAAAAGATAAATGAAGATATGAGCAGAACTTAATACAAGAGAAAACATATAAAATTGAGGTGATTTAGAAAGTCCAAAGAATCTTCTTTGAAAAGAATTAAAAGACACACTTTGATTAAGGAAAACCAAAACATAAGTAAAGAATATACAGAAAGAGTCAGGACAATGTTAGAGCAGAGAATATATGAAATGCCAGTAAATTTGAACATTTCTGTCAAGTGGACTATTTCCTAGCTCCTAAAGTTTACCAACACTGACACAAGAGGAAATCATTTAAGGTCATCATGTCTGCCCTTGGCATTCTCGGAACGCCCTGGCCTCAGAATGCAGCCTCTGTAGTCCATGGTAACCTGCGGAGAGGGGGCGGGGCTGAGGGAGGTTGGAACACTGCCCTCACTGAGGGAGTGGGTGTGGCCATCTCTGCTGTGACTGAACAAAGGGCAGGGGAGCAGGGGGCCCAGGGCAGGGCCCTCAGAGCCCGGCAGGCCCAGGGGAGTGTCACAGGTTTTTAGGTCCAGGCCAAAGGGCGCCTTCTTTGTCTGCACAGCTGCCCAAACTCTCACCTTTCCACTCAGGCCGCCCTCTTACTTGAAGTGTGTGTGGAACTTGTCCGCGCAGTACACCGCGCTGCACAGCTAAGCATAGTTCTGGGCATCGTAGCTTCCTGCCAGGTGACCGAAGTTCGCAGGCAGATGGGTCACTGGGACACATGTGGAGAGGCTCCTGCCCGGGTCACAGCCCGCCCACTGCCCCTGCCCCAGATCGGGGGCCGCAAAGCAGCCCTGTCTGAGTCCCCTGCATCTAGAGGGAGTATTGGACCAACACTTGTAGAAAACGGGGTCCTTGCGGGCCACTCATTGGAGGGACACAAATAAATCTTTGCCGACTTTCTGCTGAAACTTACGAGCGTTCACACCTAAGCCTCTTACAAGGTCAGCTGTTTAGCTAAACATGAGCTCATGATCTAGATTTACACAATAATGAAGAAAGCAGCTACAAGGGGAGACAATCAGCCAAAACCATCAATACCTGAAATAGATTCCCAAGGCCATCCATCAGATGAAGGAATAATCGGGTGCAAGGCAGAAAATATACATAAAACTGGAACTGAAACAAGGCACAAGGATGTTTTCAAAGACTGGTAGGATCTCTAAAACGTTTTTCAAGGACATGTCATTGATAAAGCTAAATACTCCAAGGTTGTGTAATACAACAGATTAATCATTGAGAAGAGTGAAATTATGCTGTTTTGAAAACTATGGCAGGTCAGATTTTCTGCCTAATTCTATAAGAAGATTTCTCTAAAAAATACACATTATTTCAAAGACTTATTGGCTGTGAAATAAGTTAAGGGTATTTCAAATGGCTTGTCTGCAAAGAAAGGTGAGATGTAGGGAATCACAGAAAGTCGAGGGGAAAATAGGTCAATATATACATTGCTGTATGGTGAACTAAGCCTTAGGCCAGCAACAATGGAGGGGACCTGACCCTTAGAAATGTACAAGTAAGCTGGAATCTTCAAAAGTTCAAATCTTTATAAGTAAAAAGATTTATTAAAATGAATAAACAAGTGTTTTAATTGACATCAGAAGATGAAAACAATAAACCCTGAGAACATAGAAA
Source organism: Mesoplodon mirus (assembly GCF_964341445.2). NCBI lineage: Eukaryota > Metazoa > Chordata > Mammalia > Artiodactyla > Ziphiidae > Mesoplodon > Mesoplodon mirus. Next base: position 242,773 of record NW_028295357.1, read on the forward strand.
AAAGATAAATAAAGATATGAGCACAACTTAATACAAAAGAAAACATATAAAATTCAGGTGATTTAGTAAGTCCAAAGAATCTTCTTTGAAAAGATTTAAAAGACACACTTTGATTAAGGAGAACCAAAACATAAGTAAAGAATATACAGAAAGAGTCAGGACAATGTTAGAGCAGAGAATATATGAAATGCCAGTAAATTTGAACATTTCTGTAAAGTGGACCATTTCCTAGCTCCTAACGTTTACCAACACTGACACAAGAGGAAATCATTTAAGGGCATCATGTCTGCCCTTGGCATTCTCGGAACGCCCTGGCCTCAGAATGCAGCCTCTGTAGTCCATGGTAACCTGCAGAGAGGGGGCGGGGCTGAGGGAGGTTGGAACACTGCCCTCACTGAGGGAGTGGGTGTGGCCATCTCTGCTGTGACTGAACAAAGGGCAGGGGAGCAGAGGGCCCAGGGCAGGGCCCTCAGAGCCCGGCAGGCCCAGTGGAGTGTCACAAGTTTTTAGGCCCAGGCCAAAGGGCGCCTTCTTTGTCTGCACAGCTGCCCGAACTCTCACCTTTCCACTCAGGCCGCCCTCTTACTTGAAGTGTTTGTGGAACGTGTCCGCGGAGTACACCGGGCTGCACAGCTAACCATAGTTCTGGGCATCGTAGCTTCCTGCCAGGTGACCGAAGTTCGCAGGCAGATGGGTCCCTGGGACACACGCGGAGGGGCTCCTGCCCGGGTCACAGGCCGCCCACTGCCCCTGCCCCAGATCGGGGGCCGCAAAGCAGCCCTGTCTGAGTCCCCTGCCTCTAGAGGGAGTATTGGACCAACACTTGTAGAAAACGGGGTCCTTGCGGGCCACTCATTGGAGGGACACAAATAAATCTTTGCCGACTTTCTGCTGAAACTTACGAGCGTTCACACCTAAGCCTCTTACAAGGTCAGCTGTTTAGCTAAACATGAGCTCATGATCTAGATTTACACAATAATGAAGAAAGCAGCTACAAGGGGAGACAATCAGCCAAAACCATCAATACCTGAAATAGATTCCCAAGGCCATCCATCAGATGAAGGAATAATCGGGTGCAAGGCAGAAAATATACATAAACCTGGAACTGAAACAAGGCACAAGGATGTTTTCAAAGACTGGTAGGATCTCTAAAACATTTTTCAAGGACATGTCATTGATAAAGCTAAATACTCCAAGGTTGTGTAATACAACAGATTAATCATTGAGAAGAGTGAAATTATGCTGTTTTGAAAACTATGGCAGGTCAGATTTTCTGCCTAATTATATAAGAAGATTTCTCTAAAAAATACACATTATTTCAAAGACTTATTGGCTGTGAAATAAGTTAAGGGTATTTCAAATGGCTTGTCTACAAAGAAAGGTGAGATGTAGGGAATCACAGAAAGTCGAGGGGAAATAGGTTAATATATACATTGCTGTATGGTGAACTAAGCCTTAGGCCAGCAACAATGGAGAGGACCTGACCCTTAGAAATGTACAAGTAAGCTGGAATCTTCAAAAGTTCAAATCTTTATAAGTAAAAAGATTTATTAAAATGAATAAACAAGTGTTTTAATTGACATCAGAAGATGAAAACAATAAATCCTGAGAACATAGAAAAAAGATAAATAAAGATATGAGCACAACTGAATACAACAGAAAACATATAAAATTGAGGTGATTTAGTAAGTCCAAAGAATCTTCTTTGAAAAGATTTAAAAGACACACTTTGATTAAGGAGAACCAAAACATAAGTAAAGAATATACAGAAAGAGTCAGGACAATGTTAGAGCAGAGAATATATGAAATGCCAGTAAATTTGAACATTTCTGTAAAGTGGACCATTTCCTAGCTCCTAAAGTTTACCAACACTGACACAAGAGGAAATCATTTAAGGGCATCATGTCTGCCCTTGGCATTCTCGGAACGCCCTGGCCTCAGAATGCAGCCTCTGTCGTCCATGGTAACCTGCAGAGAGGGGGCGGGGCTGAGGGAGGTTGGAACACTGCCCTCACTGAGGGAGTGGGTGTGGCCATCTCTGCTGTGACTGAACAAAGGGCAGGGGAGCAGAGGGCCCAGGGCAGGGCCCTCAGAGCCCGGCAGGCCCAGTGGAGTGTCACAGGTTTTTAGGTCCAGGCCAAAGGGCGCCTTCTTTGTCTGCACAGCTGCCCAAACTCTCACCTTTCCACTCAGGCCGCCCTATTACTTGAAGTGTGTGTGGAACTTGTCCGCGCAGTACACCGCGCTGCACAGCTAAGCATAGTTCTGGGCATCGTAGCTTCCTGCCAGGTGACCGAAGTTCGCAGGCAGATGGGTCACTGGGACACATGTGGAGAGGCTCCTGCCCGGGTCACAGCCCGCCCACTGCCCCTGCCCCAGATCGGGGGCCGCAAAGCAGCCCTGTCTGAGTCCCCTGCATCTAGAGGGAGTATTGGACCAACACTTGTAGAAAACGGGGTCCTTGCGGGCCACTCATTGGAGGGACACAAATAAATCTTTGCCGACTTTCTGCTGAAACTTACGAGCGTTCACACCTAAGCCTCTTACAAGGTCAGCTGTTTAGCTAAACATGAGCTCATGATCTAGATTTACACAATAATGAAGAAAGCAGCTACAAGGGGAGACAATCAGCCAAAACCATCAATACCTGAAATAGATTCCCAAGGCCATCCATCAGATGAAGGAATAATCAGGTGCAAGGCAGAAAATATACATAAAACTGGAACTGAAACAAGGCACAAGGATGTTTTCAAAGACTGGTAGGATCTCTAAAACGTTTTTCAAGGACATGTCATTGATAAAGCTAAATACTCCAAGGTTGTGTAATACAACAGATTAATCATTGAGAAGAGTGAAATTATGCTGTTTTGAAAACTATGGCAGGTCAGATTTTCTGCCTAATTCTATAAGAAGATTTCTCTAAAAAATACACATTATTTCAAAGACTTATTGGCAGTGAAATAAGTTAAGGGTATTTCAAATGGCTTGTCTGCAAAGAAAGGTGAGATGTAGGGAATCACAGAAAGTCGAGGGGAAAATAGGTCAATATATACATTGCTGTATGGTGAACTAAGCCTTAGGCCAGCAACAATGGAGAGGACCTGACCCTTAGAAATGTACAAGTAAGCTGGAATCTTCAAAAGTTCAAATCTTTATAAGTAAAAAGATTTATTAAAATGAATAAACAAGTGTTTTAATTGACATCAGAAGATGAAAACAATAAACCCTGAGAACATAGAAAAAAGATAAATAAAGTTATGAGCACAACTTAATACAACAGAAAACATATAACATTCAGGTGATTTAGTAAGTCCAAAGAATCTTCTTTGAAAAGATTTAAAAGACACACTTTGATTAAGGAGAACCAAAACATAAGTAAAGAATATACAGAAAGAGTCAAGACAATGTTAGAGCAGAGAATATATGAAATGCCAGTAAATTTGAACATTTCTGTAAAGTGGACCATTTCCTAGCTCCTAAAGTTTACCAACACTGACACAAGAGGAAATCATTTAAGGGCATCATGTCTGCCCTTGGCATTCTCGGAACGCCCTGGCCTCAGAATGCAGCCTCTGTAGTCCATGGTAACCTGCAGAGAGGGGGCGGGGCTGAGGGAGGTTGGAACACTGCCCTCACTGAGGGAGTGGGTGTGGCCATCTCTGCTGTGACTGAACAAAGGGCAGGGGAGCAGAGGGTCCAGGGCAGGGCCCTCAGAGCCCGGCAGGCCCAGTGGAGTGTCACAAGTTTTTAGGCCCAGGCCAAAGGGCGCCTTCTTTGTCTGCACAGCTGCCCAAACTCTCACCTTTCCACTCAGGCCGCCCTCTTACTTGAAGTGTGTGTGGAACGTGTCCGCGGAGTACACCGCGCTGCACAGCTAACCATAGTTCTGGGCATCGTAGCTTCCTGCCAGGTGACCGAAGTTCGCAGGCAGATGGGCCCCTGGGACACACGCGGAGGGGCTCCTGCCCGGGGTCACAGGCCGCCCACTGCCCCTGCCCCAGATCGGGGGCCGCAAAGCAGCCCTGTCTGAGTCCCCTGCCTCTAGAGGGAGTATTGGACCAACACTTGTAGAAAACGGGGTCCTTGCGGGCCACTCATTGGAGGGACACAAATAAATCATTGCCGACTCTCTGCTGAAACTTACGAGCGTTCACACCTAAGCCTCTTACAAGGTCAGCTGTTTAGCTAAACATGAGCTCATGATCTAGATTTACACAATAATGAAGAAAGCAGCTACAAGGGGAGACAATCAGCCAAAACCATCAATACCTGAAATAGATTCCCAAGGCCATCCATCAGATGTAGGAATAATCGGGTGCAAGGCAGAAAATATACATAAAACTGGAACTGAAACAAGGCACAAGGATGTTTTCAAAGACTGGTAGGATCTCTAAAACATTTTTCAAGGACATGTCATTGATAAAGCTAAATACTCCAAGGTTGTGTAATACAACAGATTAATCATTGAGAAGAGTGAAATTATGCTGTTTTGAAAACTATGGCAGGTCAGATTTTCTGCCTAATTCTATAAGAAGATTTCTCTAAAAAATACACATTATTTCAAAGACTTATTGGCTGTGAAATAAGTTAAGGGTATTTCAAATGGCTTGTCTGCAAAGAAAGGTGAGATGTAGGGAATCACAGAAAGTCGAGGGGAAAATAGGTCAATATATACATTGCTGTATGGTGAACTAAGCCTTAGGCCAGCAACAATGGAGGGGACCTGACCCTTAGAAATGTACAAGTAAGCTGGAATCTTCAAAAGTTCAAATCTTTATAAGTAAAAAGTTTTATTAAAATGAATAAACAAGTGTTTTAATTGACATCAGAAGATGAAAACAATAAACCCTGAGAACATAGAAAAAAGATAAATAAAGATATGAGCACAACTTAATACAACAGAAAACATATAAAATTCAGGTGATTTAGTAAGTCCAAAGAATCTTCTTTGAAAAGATTTAAAAGACACACTTTGATTAAGGAGAACCAAAACATAAGTAAAGAATATACAGAAAGAGTCAGGACAATGTTAGAGCAGAGAATATATGAAATGCCAGTAAATTTGAACATTTCTGTAAAGTGGACCATTTCCTAGCTCCTAACGTTTACCAACACTGACACAAGAGGAAATCATTTAAGGGCATCATGTCTGCCCTTGGCATTCTCGGAACGCCCTGGCCTCAGAATGCAGCCTCTGTAGTCCATGGTAACCTGCAGAGAGGGGGCGGGGCTGAGGGAGGTTGGAACACTGCCCTCACTGAGGGAGTGGGTGTGGCCATCTCTGCTGTGACTGAACAAAGGGCAGGGGAGCAGAGGGCCCAGGGCAGGGCCCTCAGAGCCCGGCAGGCCCAGTGGAGTGTCACAAGTTTTTAGGCCCAGGCCAAAGGGCGCCTTCTTTGTCTGCACAGCTGCCCAAACTCTCACCTTTCCACTCAGGCCGCCGTCTTACTTGAAGTGTTTGTGGAACGTGTCCGCGGAGTACACCGGGCTGCACAGCTAAGCATAGTTCTGGGCATCGTAGCTTCCTGCCAGGTGACCGAAGTTCGCAGGCAGATGGGTCCCTGGGACACACGCGGAGGGGCTCCTGCCCGGGTCACAGGCCGCCCACTGCCCCTGCCCCAGATCGGGGGCCGCAAAGCAGCCCTGTCTGAGTCCCCTGCCTCTAGAGGGAGTATTGGACCAACACTTGTAGAAAACGGGGTCCTTGCGGGCCACTCATTGGAGGGACACAAATAAATCATTGCCGACTCTCTGCTGAAACTTACGAGCGTTCACACCTAAGCCTCTTACAAGGTCAGCTGTTTAGCTAAACATGAGCTCATGATCTAAATTTACACAATAATGAAGAAAGCAGCTACAAGGGGAGACAATCAGCCAAAACCATCAATACCAGAATTAGATTCCCAAGGCCATCCATCAGATGTAGGAATAATCGGGTGCAAGGCAGAAAATATACATAAAACTGGAACTGAAACAAGGCACAAGGATGTTTTCAAAGACTGGTAGGATCTCTAAAACATTTTTCAAGGACATGTCATTGATAAAGCTAAATACTCCAAGGTTGTGTAATACAACAGATTAATCATTGAGAAGAGTGAAATTATGCTGTTTTGAAAACTATGGCAGGTCAGATTTTCTGCCTAATTATATAAGAAGATTTCTCTAAAAAATACACATTATTTCAAAGACTTATTGGCTGTGAAATAAGTTAAGGGTATTTCAAATGGCTTGTCTGCAAAGAAAGGTGAGATGTAGGGAATCACAGAAAGTCGAGGGGAAAATAGGTCAATATATACATTGCTGTATGGTGAACTAAGCCTTAGGCCAGCAACAATGTAGGGGACCTGACCCTTAGAAATGTACAAGTAAGCTGGAATCTTCAAAAGTTCAAATCTTTATAAGTAAAAAGATTTATTAAAATGAATAAACAAGTGTTTTAATTGACATCAGAAGATGAAAACAATAAACCCTGAGAACATAGAAAAAAGATAAATAAAGATATGAGCACAACTTAATACAACAGAAAACATATAAAATTCAGGTGATTTAGTAAGTCCAAAGAATCTTCTTTGAAAAGATTTAAAAGACACACTTTGATTAAGGAGAACCAAAACATAAGTAAAGAATATACAGAAAGAGTCAGGACAATGTTAGAGCAGAGAATATATGAAATGCCAGTAAATTTGAACATTTCTGTAAAGTGGACCATTTCCTAGCTCCTAACGTTTACCAACACTGACACAAGAGGAAATCATTTAAGGGCATCATGTCTGCCCTTGGCATTCTCGGAACGACCTGGCCTCAGAATGCAGCCTCTGTAGTCCATGGTAACCTGCAGAGAGGGGGCGGGGCTGAGGGAGGTTGGAACACTGCCCTCACTGAGGGAGTGGGTGTGGCCATCTCTGCTGTGACTGAACAAAGGGCAGGGGAGCAGAGGGCCCAGGGAAGGGCCCTCAGAGCCCGGCAGGCCCAGTGGAGTGTCACAAGATTTTAGGCCCAGGCCAAAGGGCGCCTTCTTTGTCTGCACAGCTGCCCAAACTCTCACCTTTCCACTCAGGCCGCCCTCTTACTTGAAGTGTGTGTGGAACGTGTCCGCGGAGTACACCGGGCTGCACAGCTAACCATAGTTCTGGGCATCGTAGCTTCCTGCCAGGTGACCGAAGTTCGCAGGCAGATGGGTCCCTGGGACACACGCGGAGGGGCTCCTGCCCGGGTCACAGGCCGCCCACTGCCCCTGCCCCAGATCGGGGGCCGCAAAGCAGCCCTGTCTGAGTCCCCTGCCTCTAGAGGGAGTATTGGACCAACACTTGTAGAAAACGGGGTCCTTGCGGGCCACTCATTGGAGGGACACAAATAAATCATTGCCGACTCTCTGCTGAAACTTACGAGCGTTCACACCTAAGCCTCTTACAAGGTCAGCTGTTTAGCTAAACATGAGCTCATGATCTAAATTTACACAATAATGAAGAAAGCAGCTACAAGGGGAGACAATCAGCCAAAACCATCAATACCAGAATTAGATTCCCAAGGCCATCCATCAGATGTAGGAATAATCGGGTGCAAGGCAGAAAATATACATAAAACTGGAACTGAAACAAGGCACAAGGATGTTTTCAAAGACTGGTAGGATCTCTAAAACATTTTTCAAGGACATGTCATTGATAAAGCTAAATACTCCAAGGTTGTGTAATACAACAGATTAATCATTGAGAAGAGTGAAATTATGCTGTTTTGAAAACTATGGCAGGTCAGATTTTCTGCCTAATTATATAAGAAAATTTCTCTAAAAAATACACATTATTTCAAAGACTTATTGGCTGTGAAATAAGTTAAGGGTATTTCAAATGGCTTGTCTGCAAAGAAAGGTGAGATGTAGGGAATCACAGAAAGTCGAGGGGAAAATAGGTCAATATATACATTGCTGTATGGTGAACTAAGCCTTAGGCCAGCAACAATGTAGAAGACCTGACCCTTAGACACGAACAAGTAAGCTGGAATCTTCAAAAGTTCAAATCTTTATAAGTAAAAAGATTTATTAAAATGAATAACCAAGTATTTTAATTGACATCAGAAGATGAAAACAATAAACCCTGAGAACATGGAGAAAAGATAAATAAAGATATGAGCAGAACTTAATACAACAGAAAACGTATAAAATTCAGGTGATTTAGTAAGTCCAAAGAATCTTTGAAAAGATTGAAAAGACACACTTTGAATAAGGAAAACCTAAACATAATTAAAGAATATACAGAAAGAGTCAGGACAATGTTAGAGCAGAGAATATATGAAATGCCAGTAAATTTGAACATTTCTGTAAAGTGGACCATTTCCTAGCTCCTAAAGTTTACCAACACTGACACAAGAGGAAATCATTTAAGGTCATCATGTCTGCCCTTGGCATTCTCGGAAAGCCCTGGCCTCAGAATGCAGCCTCTGTAGTCCATGGTAACCTGCGGAGAGGGGGCGGGACTGAGGGAGGTTGGAACACTGCCCTCACTGAGGGAGTGGGTGTGGCCATCTCTGCTGTGACTGAACAAAGGGCAGGGGAGCAGGGGGCCCAGGCCAGGGCCCTCAGAGCCCGGCAAGCCCAGTGGAGTGTCACAAGCTTTTAGGCCCAGGCCAAAGGGTGCCTTCTTTGCTGCACAGCTGCCCAAACTCTCACCTTTCCACTCAGGCCGCCCTCTTACTTGAAGTGTGTGTGGAACGTGTCCACGCAGTACACCGCGCTGCACACCTAAGCATAGTTCTGGGCATCGTAGCTTCCTGCCAGGTGACCGAAGTTCGCAGGCAGATGTGTCCCTGGGACACACACGGAGAGGCTCCAGCCCGGGTCACAGGCCGCCCACGGCCCCTGCCCCAGATCGGGGGCCGCAAAGCAGCCCTGTTTGAGTCCCCTGCCTCTAGAGGGAGTATTGGACCAACACTTGTAGAAAACGGGGTCCTTGCGGGCCACTCATTGGAGGGACACAAATAAATCTTTGCCGACTTTCTGCTGAAACTTACGAGCGTTCACACCTAAGCCTCTTACAAGGTCAGCTGTTTAGCTAAACATGAGCTCATGATCTAAATTTACACAATATTGAAGAAAGCAGCTACAAGGGGAGACAATCAGCCAAAACCATCAATACCAGAATTAGATTCCCAAGGCCATCCATCAGATGTAGGAATAATCGGGTGCAAGGCAGAAAATATACATAAAACTGGAACTGAAACAAGGCACAAGGATGTTTTCAAAGACTGGTAGGATCTCTAAAACATTTTTCAAGGACATGTCATTGATAAAGCTAAATACTCCAAGGTTGTGTAATACAACAGATTAATCATTGAGAAGAGTTAAATTATGCTGTTTGGAAAACTATGGCAGGTCAGATTTTCTGCCTAATTATATAAGAAGATTTCTCTAAAAAATACACATTATTTCAAAGACTTATTGGCTGTGAAATAAGATAAGGGTATTTCAAATGGCTTGTCTGCAAAGAAAGGTGAGATGTAGGGAATCACAGAAAGTCGAGGGGAAAATAGGTCAATATATACATTGCTGTATGGTGAACTAAGCCTTAGGCCAGCAACAATGGAGAGGACCTGACCCTTAGACACGTACAAGTAAGCTGGAATCTTCAAAAGTTCAAATCTTTATAAGTAAAAAGATTTACTAAAATGAATAACCAAGTGTTTTAATTGACATCAGAAGATGAAAACAATAAACCCTGAGAACATGGAGAAAAGATAAATAAAGATATGAGCAGAACTTAATACAACAGAAAACGTATAAAATTCAGGTGATTTAGTAAGTCCGAAGAATCTTTGAAAAGATTTAAAAGACACACTTTGATTAAGCAAAACCTAAACATAAGTAAAGAATATACAGAAAGAGTCAGGACAATGTTAGAGCAGAGAATATATGAAATGCCAGTAAATTTGAACATTTCTGTAAAGTGGACCATTTCCTAGCTCCTAAAGTTTACCAACACTGACACAAGAGGAAATCATTTAAGGTCATCATGTCTGCCCTTGGCATTCTCGGAACGCCCTGGCCTCAGAATGCAGCCTGTGTAGTCCATGGTAACCTGTGGGGAGGGGGCGGGACTGAGGGAGGTTGGAACACTGCCCTCACTGAGGGAGTGGGTGTGGCCATCTCTGCTGTGACTGAACAAAGGGCAGGGGAGCAGGGGGCCCAGGCCAGGGCCCTCAGAGCCCGGCAGGCCCAGTGGACTGTCACAAGCTTTTAGGCCCAGGCCAAAGGGCGCCTTCTTTGTCTGCACAGCTGCCCAAACTCTCACCTTTCCACTCAGGCCGCCCTCTTACTTGAAGTGTGTGTGGAACGTGTCCGTGCAGTACACCGCGCTGCACACCTAAGCATAGTTCTGGGCATTGTAGCTTCCTGCCAGGTGACCGAAGTTCGCAGGCAGATGTGTCCCTGGGACACACGCGGAGAGGCTCCGGCCCGGGTCACAGGCCGCCCACGGCCCCTGCCCCAGATCGGGGGCCGCAAAGCGGCCCTGTTTGAGTCCCCTGCCTCTAGAGGGAGTATTGGACCAACACTTGTAGAAAACGGGGTCCTTGCGGGCCACTCATTGGAGGGACACAAATAAATCTTTGCCGACTTTCTGCTGAAACTTACGAGCGTTCTCACCTAAGCCTCTTACAAGGTCAGCTGTTTAGCTAAACATGAGCTCATGATCTAAATTTACACAATATTGAAGAAAGCAGCTACAAGGGGAGACAATCAGCCAAAACCATCAATACCAGAATTAGATTCCCAAGGCCATCCATCAGATGTAGGAATAATCGGGTGCAAGGCAGAAAATATACATAAAACTGGAACTGAAACAAGGCACAAGGATGTTTTCAAAGACTGGTAGGATCTCTAAAACATTTTTCAAGGACATGTCATTGATAAAGCTAAATACTCCAAGGTTGTGTAATACAACAGATTAATCATTGAGAAGAGTGAAATTATGCTGTTTTGAAAACTATGGCAGGTCAGATTTTCTGCCTAATTATATAAGAAGATTTCTCTAAAAAATACACATTATTTCAAAGACTTATTGGCTGTGAAATAAGATAAGGGTATTTCAAATGGCTTGTCTGCAAAGAAAGGTGAGATGTAGGGAATCACAGAAAGTCGAGGGGAAAATAGGTCAATACATACATTGCTGTATGGTGAACTAAGCCTTAGGCCAGCAACAATGGAGAGGACCTGACCCTTAGACACGTACAAGTAAGCTGGAATCTTCAAAAGTTCAAATCTTTATAAGTAAAAAGCTTTACTAAAATCAATAACCAAGTGTTTTAATTGACATCAGAAGATGAAAACAATAAACCCTGAGAACATGGAGAAAAGATAAATAAAGATATGAGCAGAACTTAATACAACAGAAAACGTATAAAATTCAGGTGATTTAGTAAGTCCAAAGAATCTTCTTTGAAAACATTTAAAAGACACACTTTGATTAAGGAAAACCAAAACATAAGTAAAGAATATACAGAAAGAATCAGGACAATGTTAGAGCAGAGAATATATGAAATGCCAGTAAATTTGAACATTTCTGTAAAGGGGACCATTTCCTAGCTCCTAAAGTTTACCAACACTGACACAACAGGAAATCATTTAAGGTCATCATGTCTGCCCTTGGCATTCTCGGAACGCCCTGGCCTCAGAATGCAGCCTCCGTAGTCCATTGTAACCTGCGGAGAGGGGGTGGTGCTGAGGGAGGATGGAACACTGCCCTCACTGAGGGAGTGGGTGTGGCCATTTCTGCTGTGACTGAACAAAGGGCAGGGAAGCAGGGGGCCCAGGGCAGGGCCCTCAGAGCCCGGCAGGCCCAGTGGAGTGTCACAAGCTTTTAGGCCCAGGCCAAAGGGCGCCTTCTTTGTCTGCACACCTGCCCAAACTCTCACCTTTCCACTCAGGCCGCCCTCTTACTTGAAGTGAGTGTGGAACGTGTCCGTGCAGTATACTGCGCTGCACAGCTATGCATAGGTCTGGGCATCGTAGCTTCCTGCCAGGTGACCGAAGGTCGCAGGCAGATGGGTCCCTGGGACACACGCGGAGGGGCTCCTGCCCGGGTCACAGGCCGCCCACTGCCCCTGCCCCAGATCGGGGGCCGCAAAGCAGCCCTGTCTGAGTCCCCTGCCTCTAGAGGGAGTATTGGACCAACACTTGTAGAAAACGGGGTCCTTGCGGGCCACTCATTGGAGGGACACAAATAAATCATTGCCGACTCTCTGCTGAAACTTACGAGCGTTCACACCTAAGCCTCTTACAAGGTCAGCTGTTTAGCTAAACATGAGCTCATGATCTAAATTTACACAATAATGAAGAAAGCAGCTACAAGGGGAGACAATCAGCCAAAACCATCAATACCAGAATTAGATTCCCAAGGCCATCCATCAGATGTAGGAATAATCGGGTGCAAGGCAGAAAATATACATAAAACTGGAACTGAAACAAGGCACAAGGATGTTTTCAAAGACTGGTAGGATCTCTAAAACATTTTTCAAGGACATGTCATTGATAAAGCTAAATACTCCAAGGTTGTGTAATACAACAGATTAATCATTGAGAAGAGTGAAATTATGCTGTTTTGAAAACTATGGCAGGTCAGATTTTCTGCCTAATTATATAAGAAGATTTCTCTAAAAAATACACATTATTTCAAAGACTTATTGGCTGTGAAATAAGTTAAGGGTATTTCAAATGGCTTGTCTGCAAAGAAAGGTGAGATGTAGGGAATCACAGAAAGTCGAGGGGAAAATAGGTCAATATATACATTGCTGTATGGTGAACTAAGCCTTAGGCCAGCAACAATGTAGGGGACCTGACCCTTAGAAATGTACAAGTAAGCTGGAATCTTCAAAAGTTCAAATCTTTATAAGTAAAAAGATTTATTAAAATGAATAAACAAGTGTTTTAATTGACATCAGAAGATGAAAACAATAAACCCTGAGAACATAGAAAAAAGATAAATAAAGATATGAGCACAACTTAATACAACAGAAAACATATAAAATTCAGGTGATTTAGTAAGTCCAAAGAATCTTCTTTGAAAAGATTTAAAAGACACACTTTGATTAAGGAGAACCAAAACATAAGTAAAGAATATACAGAAAGAGTCAGGACAATGTTAGAGCAGAGAATATATGAAATGCCAGTAAATTTGAACATTTCTGTAAAGTGGACCATTTCCTAGCTCCTAACGTTTACCAACACTGACACAAGAGGAAATCATTTAAGGGCATCATGTCTGCCCTTGGCATTCTCGGAACGACCTGGCCTCAGAATGCAGCCTCTGTAGTCCATGGTAACCTGCAGAGAGGGGGCGGGGCTGAGGGAGGTTGGAACACTGCCCTCACTGAGGGAGTGGGTGTGGCCATCTCTGCTGTGACTGAACAAAGGGCAGGGGAGCAGAGGGCCCAGGGCAGGGCCCTCAGAGCCCGGCAGGCCCAGTGGAGTGTCACAAGATTTTAGGCCCAGGCCAAAGGGCGCCTTCTTTGTCTGCACAGCTGCCCAAACTCTCACCTTTCCACTCAGGCCGCCCTCTTACTTGAAGTGTGTGTGGAACGTGTCCGCGGAGTACACCGGGCTGCACAGCTAACCATAGTTCTGGGCATCGTAGCTTCCTGCCAGGTGACCGAAGTTCGCAGGCAGATGGGTCCCTGGGACACACGCGGAGGGGCTCCTGCCCGGGTCACAGGCCGCCCACTGCCCCTGCCCCAGATCGGGGGCCGCAAAGCAGCCCTGTCTGAGTCCCCTGCCTCTAGAGGGAGTATTGGACCAACACTTGTAGAAAACGGGGTCCTTGCGGGCCACTCATTGGAGGGACACAAATAAATCATTGCCGACTCTCTGCTGAAACTTACGAGCGTTCACACCTAAGCCTCTTACAAGGTCAGCTGTTTAGCTAAACATGAGCTCATGATCTAAATTTACACAATAATGAAGAAAGCAGCTACAAGGGGAGACAATCAGCCAAAACCATCAATACCAGAATTAGATTCCCAAGGCCATCCATCAGATGTAGGAATAATCGGGTGCAAGGCAGAAAATATACATAAAACTGGAACTGAAACAAGGCACAAGGATGTTTTCAAAGACTGGTAGGATCTCTAAAACATTTTTCAAGGACATGTCATTGATAAAGCTAAATACTCCAAGGTTGTGTAATACAACAGATTAATCATTGAGAAGAGTGAAATTATGCTGTTTTGAAAACTATGGCAGGTCAGATTTTCTGCCTAATTATATAAGAAAATTTCTCTAAAAAATACACATTATTTCAAAGACTTATTGGCTGTGAAATAAGTTAAGGGTATTTCAAATGGCTTGTCTGCAAAGAAAGGTGAGATGTAGGGAATCACAGAAAGTCGAGGGGAAAATAGGTCAATATATACATTGCTGTATGGTGAACTAAGCCTTAGGCCAGCAACAATGTAGAAGACCTGACCCTTAGACACGAACAAGTAAGCTGGAATCTTCAAAAGTTCAAATCTTTATAAGTAAAAAGATTTATTAAAATGAATAACCAAGTATTTTAATTGACATCAGAAGATGAAAACAATAAACCCTGAGAACATGGAGAAAAGATAAATAAAGATATGAGCAGAACTTAATACAACAGAAAACGTATAAAATTCAGGTGATTTAGTAAGTCCAAAGAATCTTTGAAAAGATTGAAAAGACACACTTTGAATAAGGAAAACCTAAACATAATTAAAGAATATACAGAAAGAGTCAGGACAATGTTAGAGCAGAGAATATATGAAATGCCAGTAAATTTGAACATTTCTGTAAAGTGGACCATTTCCTAGCTCCTAAAGTTTACCAACACTGACACAAGAGGAAATCATTTAAGGTCATCATGTCTGCCCTTGGCATTCTCGGAAAGCCCTGGCCTCAGAATGCAGCCTCTGTAGTCCATGGTAACCTGCGGAGAGGGGGCGGGACTGAGGGAGGTTGGAACACTGCCCTCACTGAGGGAGTGGGTGTGGCCATCTCTGCTGTGACTGAACAAAGGGCAGGGGAGCAGGGGGCCCAGGCCAGGGCCCTCAGAGCCCGGCAAGCCCAGTGGAGTGTCACAAGCTTTTAGGCCCAGGCCAAAGGGTGCCTTCTTTGCTGCACAGCTGCCCAAACTCTCACCTTTCCACTCAGGCCGCCCTCTTACTTGAAGTGTGTGTGGAACGTGTCCACGCAGTACACCGCGCTGCACACCTAAGCATAGTTCTGGGCATCGTAGCTTCCTGCCAGGTGACCGAAGTTCGCAGGCAGATGTGTCCCTGGGACACACACGGAGAGGCTCCAGCCCGGGTCACAGGCCGCCCACGGCCCCTGCCCCAGATCGGGGGCCGCAAAGCAGCCCTGTTTGAGTCCCCTGCCTCTAGAGGGAGTATTGGACCAACACTTGTAGAAAACGGGGTCCTTGCGGGCCACTCATTGGAGGGACACAAATAAATCTTTGCCGACTTTCTGCTGAAACTTACGAGCGTTCACACCTAAGCCTCTTACAAGGTCAGCTGTTTAGCTAAACATGAGCTCATGATCTAAATTTACACAATATTGAAGAAAGCAGCTACAAGGGGAGACAATCAGCCAAAACCATCAATACCAGAATTAGATTCCCAAGGCCATCCATCAGATGTAGGAATAATCGGGTGCAAGGCAGAAAATATACATAAAACTGGAACTGAAACAAGGCACAAGGATGTTTTCAAAGACTGGTAGGATCTCTAAAACATTTTTCAAGGACATGTCATTGATAAAGCTAAATACTCCAAGGTTGTGTAATACAACAGATTAATCATTGAGAAGAGTTAAATTATGCTGTTTGGAAAACTATGGCAGGTCAGATTTTCTGCCTAATTATATAAGAAGATTTCTCTAAAAAATACACATTATTTCAAAGACTTATTGGCTGTGAAATAAGATAAGGGTATTTCAAATGGCTTGTCTGCAAAGAAAGGTGAGATGTAGGGAATCACAGAAAGTCGAGGGGAAAATAGGTCAATATATACATTGCTGTATGGTGAACTAAGCCTTAGGCCAGCAACAATGGAGAGGACCTGACCCTTAGACACGTACAAGTAAGCTGGAATCTTCAAAAGTTCAAATCTTTATAAGTAAAAAGATTTACTAAAATGAATAACCAAGTGTTTTAATTGACATCAGAAGATGAAAACAATAAACCCTGAGAACATGGAGAAAAGATAAATAAAGATATGAGCAGAACTTAATACAACAGAAAACGTATAAAATTCAGGTGATTTAGTAAGTCCGAAGAATCTTTGAAAAGATTTAAAAGACACACTTTGATTAAGGAAAACCTAAACATAAGTAAAGAATATACAGAAAGAGTCAGGACAATGTTAGAGCAGAGAATATATGAAATGCCAGTAAATTTGAACATTTCTGTAAAGTGGACCATTTCCTAGCTCCTAAAGTTTACCAACACTGACACAAGAGGAAATCATTTAAGGTCATCATGTCTGCCCTTGGCATTCTCGGAACGCCCTGGCCTCAGAATGCAGCCTGTGTAGTCCATGGTAACCTGTGGGGAGGGGGCGGGACTGAGGGAGGTTGGAACACTGCCCTCACTGAGGGAGTGGGTGTGGCCATCTCTGCTGTGACTGAACAAAGGGCAGGGGAGCAGGGGGCCCAGGCCAGGGCCCTCAGAGCCCGGCAGGCCCAGTGGACTGTCACAAGCTTTTAGGCCCAGGCCAAAGGGCGCCTTCTTTGTCTGCACAGCTGCCCAAACTCTCACCTTTCCACTCAGGCCGCCCTCTTACTTGAAGTGTGTGTGGAACGTGTCCGTGCAGTACACCGCGCTGCACACCTAAGCATAGTTCTGGGCATTGTAGCTTCCTGCCAGGTGACCGAAGTTCGCAGGCAGATGTGTCCCTGGGACACACGCGGAGAGGCTCCGGCCCGGGTCACAGGCCGCCCACGGCCCCTGCCCCAGATCGGGGGCCGCAAAGCGGCCCTGTTTGAGTCCCCTGCCTCTAGAGGGAGTATTGGACCAACACTTGTAGAAAACGGGGTCCTTGCGGGCCACTCATTGGAGGGACACAAATAAATCTTTGCCGACTTTCTGCTGAAACTTACGAGCGTTCTCACCTAAGCCTCTTACAAGGTCAGCTGTTTAGCTAAACATGAGCTCATGATCTAAATTTACACAATATTGAAGAAAGCAGCTACAAGGGGAGACAATCAGCCAAAACCATCAATACCAGAATTAGATTCCCAAGGCCATCCATCAGATGTAGGAATAATCGGGTGCAAGGCAGAAAATATACATAAAACTGGAACTGAAACAAGGCACAAGGATGTTTTCAAAGACTGGTAGGATCTCTAAAACATTTTTCAAGGACATGTCATTGATAAAGCTAAATACTCCAAGGTTGTGTAATACAACAGATTAATCATTGAGAAGAGTGAAATTATGCTGTTTTGAAAACTATGGCAGGTCAGATTTTCTGCCTAATTATATAAGAAGATTTCTCTAAAAAATACACATTATTTCAAAGACTTATTGGCTGTGAAATAAGATAAGGGTATTTCAAATGGCTTGTCTGCAAAGAAAGGTGAGATGTAGGGAATCACAGAAAGTCGAGGGGAAAATAGGTCAATACATACATTGCTGTATGGTGAACTAAGCCTTAGGCCAGCAACAATGGAGAGGACCTGACCCTTAGACACGTACAAGTAAGCTGGAATCTTCAAAAGTTCAAATCTTTATAAGTAAAAAGCTTTACTAAAATCAATAACCAAGTGTTTTAATTGACATCAGAAGATGAAAACAATAAACCCTGAGAACATGGAGAAAAGATAAATAAAGATATGAGCAGAACTTAATACAACAGAAAACGTATAAAATTCAGGTGATTTAGTAAGTCCAAAGAATCTTCTTTGAAAACATTTAAAAGACACACTTTGATTAAGGAAAACCAAAACATAAGTAAAGAATATACAGAAAGAATCAGGACAATGTTAGAGCAGAGAATATATGAAATGCCAGTAAATTTGAACATTTCTGTAAAGGGGACCATTTCCTAGCTCCTAAAGTTTACCAACACTGACACAACAGGAAATCATTTAAGGTCATCATGTCTGCCCTTGGCATTCTCGGAACGCCCTGGCCTCAGAATGCAGCCTCCGTAGTCCATTGTAACCTGCGGAGAGGGGGTGGTGCTGAGGGAGGATGGAACACTGCCCTCACTGAGGGAGTGGGTGTGGCCATTTCTGCTGTGACTGAACAAAGGGCAGGGAAGCAGGGGGCCCAGGGCAGGGCCCTCAGAGCCCGGCAGGCCCAGTGGAGTGTCACAAGCTTTTAGGCCCAGGCCAAAGGGCGCCTTCTTTGTCTGCACACCTGCCCAAACTCTCACCTTTCCACTCAGGCCGCCCTCTTACTTGAAGTGAGTGTGGAACGTGTCCGTGCAGTATACCGCGCTGCACAGCTATGCATAGGTCTGGGCATCGTAGCTTCCTGCCAGGTGACCGAAGGTCGCAGGCAGATGGGTCCCTGGGACACACGCGGAGGGGCTCCTGCCCGGGTCACAGGCCGCCCACTGCCCCTGCCCCAGATCGGGGGCTGCAAATCAGCCCTGTCTGAGTCCCCTGCCTCTAGAGGGAGTATTGGACCAACACTTGTAGAAAACGGGGTCCTTGCGGGCCACTCATTGGAGGGACACAAATAAATCTTTGCCGACTTTCTGCTGAAACTTACGAGCGTTCACACCTAAGCCTCTTACAAGGTCAGCTGTTTAGCTAAACATGAGCTCATGATCTAAATTTACACAATATTGAAGAAAGCAGCTACAAGGGGAGACAATCAGCCAAAACCATCAATACCAGAATTAGATTCCCAAGGCCATCCATCAGATGTAGGAATAATCGGGTGCAAGGCAGAAAATATACATAAAACTGGAACTGAAACAAGGCACAAGGATGTTTTCAAAGAATGGTAGGATCTCTAAAACATTTTTCAAGGACATGTCATTGATAAAGCTAAATACTCCAAGGTTATTTAATACAACAGATTAATCATTGAGAAGAGTGAAATTATGCTGTTTTGAAAACAATGGCAGGTCAGATTTTCTGCCTAATTATATAAGAAGATTTCTCTACAAAATACACATTATTTCAAAGACTTATTGGCTGTGAAATAAGTTAAGGGTATTTCAAATGGCTTGTCTGCAAAGAAAGGTGAGATGTAGGGAATCACAGAAAGTCGAGGGGAAAATAGGTCAATATATACATTGCTGTATGGTGAACTAAGCCTTAGGCCAGCAACAATGGAGAGGACGTGACCCTTAGACACGTACAAGTAAGCTGGAATCTTCAAAAGTTCAAATCTTTATAAGTAAAAAGATTTATTAAAATGAATAACCAAGTGTTTTAATTGACAGCAGAAGATGAAAACAATAAACCCTGAGAACATAGAGAAAATATAAATAAAGATATGAGCAGAACTTAATACAACAGAAAACGTATAAAATTCAGGTGATTTAGTAAGTCCAAAGAATCTTCTTTGAAAAGAATTAATAGACACACTTTGATTAAGGAGAACCAAAACATAAGTAAAGAATATACAGAAAGAGTCAGGACAATGTTAGAGCAGAGAATATATGAAATGCCAGTAAATTTGAACATTTCTGTCAAGTGGACCATTTCCTAGCTCCTAAAGTTTACCAACACTGACACAAGAGGAAATCTTTTAAGGTCATCATGTCTGCCCTTGGCATTCTCGGAACGCCCTGGCCTCAGAATGCAGCCACTGTAGTCCATGGTAACCTGCAGAGTGGGGGCGGGGCTGAGGGAGGTTGGAACACTGCCCTCACTGAGGGAGTGGGTGTGGCCATCTCTGCTGTGACTGAACAAAGGGCAGGGGAGCAGGGGGCCAAGGGCAGGGCCCTCAGAGCCCGGCAGGCCCAGTGGAGTGTCACAAGATTTTAGGTCCAGGCCAAAGGGCGCCTTCTTTGTCTGCACAACTGCCCAAACTCTCACCTTTCCACTCAGGCCGCCCTCTTACTTGAAGTGTGTGTGGAACTTGTCCGCGCAGTACACCGCGCTGCACAGCTAAGCATAGTTCTGGGCATCGTAGCTTCCTGCCAGGTGACCGAAGTTCGCAGGCAGATGGGTCCCTGGGACACATGTGGAGAGGCTCCTGCCCGGGTCACAGGCCGCCCACTTCCCCTGCCCCAGATCGGGGTCCGCAAAGCAGCCCTGTCTGAGTCCCCTGCCTCTAGAGGGAGTATTGGACCAACACTTGTAGAAAACGGGGTCCTTGCGGGCCACTCATTGGAGGGACACAAATAAATCTTTGCCGACTTTCTGCTGAAACTTACGAGCGTTCACACCTAAGCCTCTTACAAGGTCAGCTGTTTAGCTAAACATGAGCTCATGATCTAGATTTACACAATAATGAAGAAAGCAGCTACAAGGGGAGACAATCAGCCAAAACCATCAATACCTGAAATAGATTCCCAAGGCCATCCATCAGATGAAGGAATAATCGGGTGCAAGGCAGAAAATATACATAAAACTGGAACTGAAACAAGGCACAAGGATGTTTTCAAAGACTGGTAGGATCTCTAAAACATTTTTCAAGGACATGTCATTGATAAAGCTAAATACTCCAAGGTTGTGTAATACAACAGATTAATCATTGAGAAGAGTGAAATTATGCTGTTTTGAAAACTATGGCAGGTCAGATTTTCTGCCTAATTATATAAGAAGATTTCTCTAAAAAATACACATTATTTCAAAGACTTATTGGCTGTGAAATAAGTTAAGGGTATTTCAAATGGCTTGCCTGCAAAGAAAGGTGAGATGTAGGGAATCACAGAAAGTCGAGGGGAAAATAGGTCAATATATACATTGCTGTATGGTGAACTAAGCCTTAGGCCAGCAACAATGGAGAAGACCTGACCCTTAGAAATGTACAAGTAAGCTGGAATCTTCAAAAGTTCAAATCTTTATAAGTAAAAAGATTTACTAAAATCAATAACCAAGTGTTTTAATTGACATCAGAAGATGAAAACAATAAACCCTGAGAACATAGAAAAAAGATAAATAAAGTTATGAGCACAACTTAATACAACAGAAAACATATAAAATTCAGGTGATTTAGTAAGTCCAAAGAATCTTCTTTGAAAAGATTTAAAAGACACACTTTGATTAAGGAGAACCAAAACATAAGTAAAGAATATACAGAAAGAGTCAGGACAATGTTAGAGCAGAGAATATATGAAATGCCAGTAAATTTGAACATTTCTGTAAAGTGGACCATTTCCTAGCTCCTAAAGTTTACCAACACTGACACAAGAGGAAATAATTTAAGGGCATCATGTCTGCCCTTGGCATTCTCGGACCGCCCTGGCCTCAGAATGCAGCCTCTGTAGTCCATGGTAACCTGCAGAGAGGTGGCGGGGCTGAGGGAGGTTGGAACACTGCCCTCACTGAGGGAGTGGGTGTGGCCATCTCTGCTGTGACTGAACAAAGGGCAGGGGAGCAGAGGGCCCAGGGCAGGGCCCTCAGAGCCCGGCAGGCCCAGTGGAGTGTCACAAGCTTTTAGGCCCAGGCCAAAGGGTGCCTTCTTTGCTGCACAGCTGCCCAAACTCTCACCTTTCCACTCAGGCCGCCCTCTTACTTGAAGTGTGTGTGGAACGTGTCCACGCAGTACACCGCGCTGCACACCTAAGCATAGTTCTGGGCATCGTAGCTTCCTGCCAGGTGACCGAAGTTCGCAGGCAGATGTGTCCCTGGGACACACACGGAGAGGCTCCAGCCCGGGTCACAGGCCGCCCACGGCCCCTGCCCCAGATCGGGGGCCGCAAAGCAGCCCTGTTTGAGTCCCCTGCCTCTAGAGGGAGTATTGGACCAACACTTGTAGAAAACGGGGTCCTTGCGGGCCACTCATTGGAGGGACACAAATAAATCTTTGCCGACTTTCTGCTGAAACTTACGAGCGTTCACACCTAAGCCTCTTACAAGGTCAGCTGTTTAGCTAACATGAGCTCATGATCTAAATTTACACAATATTGAAGAAAGCAGCTACAAGGGGAGACAATCAGCCAAAACCATCAATACCAGAATTAGATTCCCAAGGCCATCCATCAGATGTAGGAATAATCGGGTGCAAGGCAGAAAATATACATAAAACTGGAACTGAAACAAGGCACAAGGATGTTTTCAAAGACTGGTAGGATCTCTAAAACATTTTTCAAGGACATGTCATTGATAAAGCTAAATACTCCAAGGTTGTGTAATACAACAGATTAATCATTGAGAAGAGAGAAATTATGCTGTTTTGAAAACTATGGCAGGTCAGATTTTCTGCCTAATTATATAAGAAGATTTCTCTAAAAAATACACATTATTTCAAAGACTTATTGGCTGTGAAATAAGATAAGGGTATTTCAAATGGCTTGTCTGCAAAGAAAGGTGAGATGTAGGGAATCACAGAAAGTCGAGGGGAAAATAGGTCAATATATACATTGCTGTATGGTGAACTAAGCCTTAGGCCAGCAACAATGGAGAGGACCTGACCCTTAGACACGTACAAGTAAGCTGGAATCTTCAAAAGTTCAAATCTTTATAAGTAAAAAGATTTACTAAAATGAATAACCAAGTGTTTTAATTGACATCAGAAGATGAAAACAATAAACCCTGAGAACATGGAGAAAAGATAAATAAAGATATGAGCAGAACTTAATACAACAGAAAACGTATAAAATTCAGGTGATTTAGTAAGTCCGAAGAATCTTTGAAAAGATTTAAAAGACACACTTTGATTAAGGAAAACCTAAACATAAGTAAAGAATATACAGAAAGAGTCAGGACAATGTTAGAGCAGAGAATATATGAAATGCCAGTAAATTTGAACATTTCTGTAAAGTGGACCATTTCCTAGCTCCTAAAGTTTACCAACACTGACACAAGAGGAAATCATTTAAGGTCATCATGTCTGCCCTTGGCATTCTCGGAACGCCCTGGCCTCAGAATGCAGCCTGTGTAGTCCATGGTAACCTGTGGGGAGGGGGCGGGACTGAGGGAGGTTGGAACACTGCCCTCACTGAGGGAGTGGGTGTGGCCATCTCTGCTGTGACTGAACAAAGGGCAGGGGAGCAGGGGGCCCAGGCCAGGGCCCTCAGAGCCCGGCAGGCCCAGTGGACTGTCACAAGCTTTTAGGCCCAGGCCAAAGGGCGCCTTCTTTGTCTGCACAGCTGCCCAAACTCTCACCTTTCCACTCAGGCCGCCCTCTTACTTGAAGTGTGTGTGGAACGTGTCCGTGCAGTACACCGCGCTGCACACCTAAGCATAGTTCTGGGCATTGTAGCTTCCTGCCAGGTGACCGAAGTTCGCAGGCAGATGTGTCCCTGGGACACACGCGGAGAGGCTCCGGCCCGGGTCACAGGCCGCCCACGGCCCCTGCCCCAGATCGGGGGCCGCAAAGCGGCCCTGTTTGAGTCCCCTGCCTCTAGAGGGAGTATTGGACCAACACTTGTAGAAAACGGGGTCCTTGCGGGCCACTCATTGGAGGGACACAAATAAATCTTTGCCGACTTTCTGCTGAAACTTACGAGCGTTCTCACCTAAGCCTCTTACAAGGTCAGCTGTTTAGCTAAACATGAGCTCATGATCTAAATTTACACAATATTGAAGAAAGCAGCTACAAGGGGAGACAATCAGCCAAAACCATCAATACCAGAATTAGATTCCCAAGGCCATCCATCAGATGTAGGAATAATCGGGTGCAAGGCAGAAAATATACATAAAACTGGAACTGAAACAAGGCACAAGGATGTTTTCAAAGACTGGTAGGATCTCTAAAACATTTTTCAAGGACATGTCATTGATAAAGCTAAATACTCCAAGGTTGTGTAATACAACAGATTAATCATTGAGAAGAGTGAAATTATGCTGTTTTGAAAACTATGGCAGGTCAGATTTTCTGCCTAATTATATAAGAAGATTTCTCTAAAAAATACACATTATTTCAAAGACTTATTGGCTGTGAAATAAGATAAGGGTATTTCAAATGGCTTGTCTGCAAAGAAAGGTGAGATGTAGGGAATCACAGAAAGTCGAGGGGAAAATAGGTCAATACATACATTGCTGTATGGTGAACTAAGCCTTAGGCCAGCAACAATGGAGAGGACCTGACCCTTAGACACGTACAAGTAAGCTGGAATCTTCAAAAGTTCAAATCTTTATAAGTAAAAAGCTTTACTAAAATCAATAACCAAGTGTTTTAATTGACATCAGAAGATGAAAACAATAAACCCTGAGAACATGGAGAAAAGATAAATAAAGATATGAGCAGAACTTAATACAACAGAAAACGTATAAAATTCAGGTGATTTAGTAAGTCCAAAGAATCTTCTTTGAAAACATTTAAAAGACACACTTTGATTAAGGAAAACCAAAACATAAGTAAAGAATATACAGAAAGAATCAGGACAATGTTAGAGCAGAGAATATATGAAATGCCAGTAAATTTGAACATTTCTGTAAAGGGGACCATTTCCTAGCTCCTAAAGTTTACCAACACTGACACAACAGGAAATCATTTAAGGTCATCATGTCTGCCCTTGGCATTCTCGGAACGCCCTGGCCTCAGAATGCAGCCTCCGTAGTCCATTGTAACCTGCGGAGAGGGGGTGGTGCTGAGGGAGGATGGAACACTGCCCTCACTGAGGGAGTGGGTGTGGCCATTTCTGCTGTGACTGAACAAAGGGCAGGGAAGCAGGGGGCCCAGGGCAGGGCCCTCAGAGCCCGGCAGGCCCAGTGGAGTGTCACAAGCTTTTAGGCCCAGGCCAAAGGGCGCCTTCTTTGTCTGCACACCTGCCCAAACTCTCACCTTTCCACTCAGGCCGCCCTCTTACTTGAAGTGAGTGTGGAACGTGTCCGTGCAGTATACCGCGCTGCACAGCTATGCATAGGTCTGGGCATCGTAGCTTCCTGCCAGGTGACCGAAGGTCGCAGGCAGATGGGTCCCTGGGACACACGCGGAGGGGCTCCTGCCCGGGTCACAGGCCGCCCACTGCCCCTGCCCCAGATCGGGGGCTGCAAATCAGCCCTGTCTGAGTCCCCTGCCTCTAGAGGGAGTATTGGACCAACACTTGTAGAAAACGGGGTCCTTGCGGGCCACTCATTGGAGGGACACAAATAAATCTTTGCCGACTTTCTGCTGAAACTTACGAGCGTTCACACCTAAGCCTCTTACAAGGTCAGCTGTTTAGCTAAACATGAGCTCATGATCTAAATTTACACAATATTGAAGAAAGCAGCTACAAGGGGAGACAATCAGCCAAAACCATCAATACCAGAATTAGATTCCCAAGGCCATCCATCAGATGTAGGAATAATCGGGTGCAAGGCAGAAAATATACATAAAACTGGAACTGAAACAAGGCACAAGGATGTTTTCAAAGAATGGTAGGATCTCTAAAACATTTTTCAAGGACATGTCATTGATAAAGCTAAATACTCCAAGGTTATTTAATACAACAGATTAATCATTGAGAAGAGTGAAATTATGCTGTTTTGAAAACAATGGCAGGTCAGATTTTCTGCCTAATTATATAAGAAGATTTCTCTACAAAATACACATTATTTCAAAGACTTATTGGCTGTGAAATAAGTTAAGGGTATTTCAAATGGCTTGTCTGCAAAGAAAGGTGAGATGTAGGGAATCACAGAAAGTCGAGGGGAAAATAGGTCAATATATACATTGCTGTATGGTGAACTAAGCCTTAGGCCAGCAACAATGGAGAGGACGTGACCCTTAGACACGTACAAGTAAGCTGGAATCTTCAAAAGTTCAAATCTTTATAAGTAAAAAGATTTATTAAAATGAATAACCAAGTGTTTTAATTGACAGCAGAAGATGAAAACAATAAACCCTGAGAACATAGAGAAAATATAAATAAAGATATGAGCAGAACTTAATACAACAGAAAACGTATAAAATTCAGGTGATTTAGTAAGTCCAAAGAATCTTCTTTGAAAAGAATTAATAGACACACTTTGATTAAGGAGAACCAAAACATAAGTAAAGAATATACAGAAAGAGTCAGGACAATGTTAGAGCAGAGAATATATGAAATGCCAGTAAATTTGAACATTTCTGTCAAGTGGACCATTTCCTAGCTCCTAAAGTTTACCAACACTGACACAAGAGGAAATCTTTTAAGGTCATCATGTCTGCCCTTGGCATTCTCGGAACGCCCTGGCCTCAGAATGCAGCCACTGTAGTCCATGGTAACCTGCAGAGTGGGGGCGGGGCTGAGGGAGGTTGGAACACTGCCCTCACTGAGGGAGTGGGTGTGGCCATCTCTGCTGTGACTGAACAAAGGGCAGGGGAGCAGGGGGCCAAGGGCAGGGCCCTCAGAGCCCGGCAGGCCCAGTGGAGTGTCACAAGATTTTAGGTCCAGGCCAAAGGGCGCCTTCTTTGTCTGCACAACTGCCCAAACTCTCACCTTTCCACTCAGGCCGCCCTCTTACTTGAAGTGTGTGTGGAACTTGTCCGCGCAGTACACCGCGCTGCACAGCTAAGCATAGTTCTGGGCATCGTAGCTTCCTGCCAGGTGACCGAAGTTCGCAGGCAGATGGGTCCCTGGGACACATGTGGAGAGGCTCCTGCCCGGGTCACAGGCCGCCCACTTCCCCTGCCCCAGATCGGGGTCCGCAAAGCAGCCCTGTCTGAGTCCCCTGCCTCTAGAGGGAGTATTGGACCAACACTTGTAGAAAACGGGGTCCTTGCGGGCCACTCATTGGAGGGACACAAATAAATCTTTGCCGACTTTCTGCTGAAACTTACGAGCGTTCACACCTAAGCCTCTTACAAGGTCAGCTGTTTAGCTAAACATGAGCTCATGATCTAGATTTACACAATAATGAAGAAAGCAGCTACAAGGGGAGACAATCAGCCAAAACCATCAATACCTGAAATAGATTCCCAAGGCCATCCATCAGATGAAGGAATAATCGGGTGCAAGGCAGAAAATATACATAAAACTGGAACTGAAACAAGGCACAAGGATGTTTTCAAAGACTGGTAGGATCTCTAAAACATTTTTCAAGGACATGTCATTGATAAAGCTAAATACTCCAAGGTTGTGTAATACAACAGATTAATCATTGAGAAGAGTGAAATTATGCTGTTTTGAAAACTATGGCAGGTCAGATTTTCTGCCTAATTATATAAGAAGATTTCTCTAAAAAATACACATTATTTCAAAGACTTATTGGCTGTGAAATAAGTTAAGGGTATTTCAAATGGCTTGCCTGCAAAGAAAGGTGAGATGTAGGGAATCACAGAAAGTCGAGGGGAAAATAGGTCAATATATACATTGCTGTATGGTGAACTAAGCCTTAGGCCAGCAACAATGGAGAAGACCTGACCCTTAGAAATGTACAAGTAAGCTGGAATCTTCAAAAGTTCAAATCTTTATAAGTAAAAAGATTTACTAAAATCAATAACCAAGTGTTTTAATTGACATCAGAAGATGAAAACAATAAACCCTGAGAACATAGAAAAAAGATAAATAAAGTTATGAGCACAACTTAATACAACAGAAAACATATAAAATTCAGGTGATTTAGTAAGTCCAAAGAATCTTCTTTGAAAAGATTTAAAAGACACACTTTGATTAAGGAGAACCAAAACATAAGTAAAGAATATACAGAAAGAGTCAGGACAATGTTAGAGCAGAGAATATATGAAATGCCAGTAAATTTGAACATTTCTGTAAAGTGGACCATTTCCTAGCTCCTAAAGTTTACCAACACTGACACAAGAGGAAATAATTTAAGGGCATCATGTCTGCCCTTGGCATTCTCGGACCGCCCTGGCCTCAGAATGCAGCCTCTGTAGTCCATGGTAACCTGCAGAGAGGTGGCGGGGCTGAGGGAGGTTGGAACACTGCCCTCACTGAGGGAGTGGGTGTGGCCATCTCTGCTGTGACTGAACAAAGGGCAGGGGAGCAGAGGGCCCAGGGCAGGGCCCTCAGAGCCCGGCAGGCCCAGTGGAGTGTCACAAGCTTTTAGGCCCAGGCCAAAGGGTGCCTTCTTTGCTGCACAGCTGCCCAAACTCTCACCTTTCCACTCAGGCCGCCCTCTTACTTGAAGTGTGTGTGGAACGTGTCCACGCAGTACACCGCGCTGCACACCTAAGCATAGTTCTGGGCATCGTAGCTTCCTGCCAGGTGACCGAAGTTCGCAGGCAGATGTGTCCCTGGGACACACACGGAGAGGCTCCAGCCCGGGTCACAGGCCGCCCACGGCCCCTGCCCCAGATCGGGGGCCGCAAAGCAGCCCTGTTTGAGTCCCCTGCCTCTAGAGGGAGTATTGGACCAACACTTGTAGAAAACGGGGTCCTTGCGGGCCACTCATTGGAGGGACACAAATAAATCTTTGCCGACTTTCTGCTGAAACTTACGAGCGTTCACACCTAAGCCTCTTACAAGGTCAGCTGTTTAGCTAAACATGAGCTCATGATCTAAATTTACACAATATTGAAGAAAGCAGCTACAAGGGGAGACAATCAGCCAAAACCATCAATACCAGAATTAGATTCCCAAGGCCATCCATCAGATGTAGGAATAATCGGGTGCAAGGCAGAAAATATACATAAAACTGGAACTGAAACAAGGCACAAGGATGTTTTCAAAGACTGGTAGGATCTCTAAAACATTTTTCAAGGACATGTCATTGATAAAGCTAAATACTCCAAGGTTGTGTAATACAACAGATTAATCATTGAGAAGAGAGAAATTATGCTGTTTTGAAAACTATGGCAGGTCAGATTTTCTGCCTAATTATATAAGAAGATTTCTCTAAAAAATACACATTATTTCAAAGACTTATTGGCTGTGAAATAAGATAAGGGTATTTCAAATGGCTTGTCTGCAAAGAAAGGTGAGATGTAGGGAATCACAGAAAGTCGAGGGGAAAATAGGTCAATATATACATTGCTGTATGGTGAACTAAGCCTTAGGCCAGCAACAATGGAGAGGACCTGACCCTTAGACACGTACAAGTAAGCTGGAATCTTCAAAAGTTCAAATCTTTATAAGTAAAAAGATTTACTAAAATGAATAACCAAGTGTTTTAATTGACATCAGAAGATGAAAACAATAAACCCTGAGAACATGGAGAAAAGATAAATAAAGATATGAGCAGAACTTAATACAACAGAAAACGTATAAAATTCAGGTGATTTAGTAAGTCCGAAGAATCTTTGAAAAGATTTAAAAGACACACTTTGATTAAGGAAAACCTAAACATAAGTAAAGAATATACAGAAAGAGTCAGGACAATGTTAGAGCAGAGAATATATGAAATGCCAGTAAATTTGAACATTTCTGTAAAGTGGACCATTTCCTAGCTCCTAAAGTTTACCAACACTGACACAAGAGGAAATCATTTAAGGTCATCATGTCTGCCCTTGGCATTCTCGGAACGCCCTGGCCTCAGAATGCAGCCTGTGTAGTCCATGGTAACCTGTGGGGAGGGGGCGGGACTGAGGGAGGTTGGAACACTGCCCTCACTGAGGGAGTGGGTGTGGCCATCTCTGCTGTGACTGAACAAAGGGCAGGGGAGCAGGGGGCCCAGGCCAGGGCCCTCAGAGCCCGGCAGGCCCAGTGGACTGTCACAAGCTTTTAGGCCCAGGCCAAAGGGCGCCTTCTTTGTCTGCACAGCTGCCCAAACTCTCACCTTTCCACTCAGGCCGCCCTCTTACTTGAAGTGTGTGTGGAACGTGTCCGTGCAGTACACCGCGCTGCACACCTAAGCATAGTTCTGGGCATTGTAGCTTCCTGCCAGGTGACCGAAGTTCGCAGGCAGATGTGTCCCTGGGACACACGCGGAGAGGCTCCGGCCCGGGTCACAGGCCGCCCACGGCCCCTGCCCCAGATCGGGGGCCGCAAAGCGGCCCTGTTTGAGTCCCCTGCCTCTAGAGGGAGTATTGGACCAACACTTGTAGAAAACGGGATCCTTGCGGGCCACTCATTGGAGGGACACAAATAAATCTTTGCCGACTTTCTGCTGAAACTTACGAGCGTTCTCACCTAAGCCTCTTACAAGGTCAGCTGTTTAGCTAAACATGAGCTCATGATCTAAATTTACACAATATTGAAGAAAGCAGCTACAAGGGGAGACAATCAGCCAAAACCATCAATACCAGAATTAGATTCCCAAGGCCATCCATCAGATGTAGGAATAATCGGGTGCAAGGCAGAAAATATACATAAAACTGGAACTGAAACAAGGCACAAGGATGTTTTCAAAGACTGGTAGGATCTCTAAAACATTTTTCAAGGACATGTCATTGATAAAGCTAAATACTCCAAGGTTGTGTAATACAACAGATTAATCATTGAGAAGAGTGAAATTATGCTGTTTTGAAAACTATGGCAGGTCAGATTTTCTGCCTAATTATATAAGAAGATTTCTCTAAAAAATACACATTATTTCAAAGACTTATTGGCTGTGAAATAAGATAAGGGTATTTCAAATGGCTTGTCTGCAAAGAAAGGTGAGATGTAGGGAATCACAGAAAGTCGAGGGGAAAATAGGTCAATACATACATTGCTGTATGGTGAACTAAGCCTTAGGCCAGCAACAATGGAGAGGACCTGACCCTTAGACACGTACAAGTAAGCTGGAATCTTCAAAAGTTCAAATCTTTATAAGTAAAAAGCTTTACTAAAATCAATAACCAAGTGTTTTAATTGACATCAGAAGATGAAAACAATAAACCCTGAGAACATGGAGAAAAGATAAATAAAGATATGAGCAGAACTTAATACAACAGAAAACGTATAAAATTCAGGTGATTTAGTAAGTCCAAAGAATCTTCTTTGAAAACATTTAAAAGACACACTTTGATTAAGGAAAACCAAAACATAAGTAAAGAATATACAGAAAGAATCAGGACAATGTTAGAGCAGAGAATATATGAAATGCCAGTAAATTTGAACATTTCTGTAAAGGGGACCATTTCCTAGCTCCTAAAGTTTACCAACACTGACACAACAGGAAATCATTTAAGGTCATCATGTCTGCCCTTGGCATTCTCGGAACGCCCTGGCCTCAGAATGCAGCCTCCGTAGTCCATTGTAACCTGCGGAGAGGGGGTGGTGCTGAGGGAGGATGGAACACTGCCCTCACTGAGGGAGTGGGTGTGGCCATTTCTGCTGTGACTGAACAAAGGGCAGGGAAGCAGGGGGCCCAGGGCAGGGCCCTCAGAGCCCGGCAGGCCCAGTGGAGTGTCACAAGCTTTTAGGCCCAGGCCAAAGGGCGCCTTCTTTGTCTGCACACCTGCCCAAACTCTCACCTTTCCACTCAGGCCGCCCTCTTACTTGAAGTGAGTGTGGAACGTGTCCGTGCAGTATACCGCGCTGCACAGCTATGCATAGGTCTGGGCATCGTAGCTTCCTGCCAGGTGACCGAAGGTCGCAGGCAGATGGGTCCCTGGGACACACGCGGAGGGGCTCCTGCCCGGGTCACAGGCCGCCCACTGCCCCTGCCCCAGATCGGGGGCTGCAAATCAGCCCTGTCTGAGTCCCCTGCCTCTAGAGGGAGTATTGGACCAACACTTGTAGAAAACGGGGTCCTTGCGGGCCACTCATTGGAGGGACACAAATAAATCTTTGCCGACTTTCTGCTGAAACTTACGAGCGTTCACACCTAAGCCTCTTACAAGGTCAGCTGTTTAGCTAAACATGAGCTCATGATCTAAATTTACACAATATTGAAGAAAGCAGCTACAAGGGGAGACAATCAGCCAAAACCATCAATACCAGAATTAGATTCCCAAGGCCATCCATCAGATGTAGGAATAATCGGGTGCAAGGCAGAAAATATACATAAAACTGGAACTGAAACAAGGCACAAGGATGTTTTCAAAGAATGGTAGGATCTCTAAAACATTTTTCAAGGACATGTCATTGATAAAGCTAAATACTCCAAGGTTATTTAATACAACAGATTAATCATTGAGAAGAGTGAAATTATGCTGTTTTGAAAACAATGGCAGGTCAGATTTTCTGCCTAATTATATAAGAAGATTTCTCTACAAAATACACATTATTTCAAAGACTTATTGGCTGTGAAATAAGTTAAGGGTATTTCAAATGGCTTGTCTGCAAAGAAAGGTGAGATGTAGGGAATCACAGAAAGTCGAGGGGAAAATAGGTCAATATATACATTGCTGTATGGTGAACTAAGCCTTAGGCCAGCAACAATGGAGAGGACGTGACCCTTAGACACGTACAAGTAAGCTGGAATCTTCAAAAGTTCAAATCTTTATAAGTAAAAAGATTTACTAAAATGAATAACCAAGTGTTTTAATTGACAGCAGAAGATGAAAACAATAAACCCTGAGAACATAGAGAAAATATAAATAAAGATATGAGCAGAACTTAATACAACAGAAAACGTATAAAATTCAGGTGATTTAGTAAGTCCAAAGAATCTTCTTTGAAAAGAATTAATAGACACACTTTGATTAAGGAGAACCAAAACATAAGTAAAGAATATACAGAAAGAGTCAGGACAATGTTAGAGCAGAGAATATATGAAATGCCAGTAAATTTGAACATTTCTGTCAAGTGGACCATTTCCTAGCTCCTAAAGTTTACCAACACTGACACAAGAGGAAATCTTTTAAGGTCATCATGTCTGCCCTTGGCATTCTCGGAACGCCCTGGCCTCAGAATGCAGCCACTGTAGTCCATGGTAACCTGCAGAGTGGGGGCGGGGCTGAGGGAGGTTGGAACACTGCCCTCACTGAGGGAGTGGGTGTGGCCATCTCTGCTGTGACTGAACAAAGGGCAGGGGAGCAGGGGGCCAAGGGCAGGGCCCTCAGAGCCCGGCAGGCCCAGTGGAGTGTCACAAGATTTTAGGTCCAGGCCAAAGGGCGCCTTCTTTGTCTGCACAACTGCCCAAACTCTCACCTTTCCACTCAGGCCGCCCTCTTACTTGAAGTGTGTGTGGAACTTGTCCGCGCAGTACACCGCGCTGCACAGCTAAGCATAGTTCTGGGCATCGTAGCTTCCTGCCAGGTGACCGAAGTTCGCAGGCAGATGGGTCCCTGGGACACATGTGGAGAGGCTCCTGCCCGGGTCACAGGCCGCCCACTGCCCCTGCCCCAGATCGGGGTCCGCAAAGCAGCCCTGTCTGAGTCCCCTGCCTCTAGAGGGAGTATTGGACCAACACTTGTAGAAAACGGGGTCCTTGCGGGCCACTCATTGGAGGGACACAAATAAATCTTTGCCGACTTTCTGCTGAAACTTACGAGCGTTCACACCTAAGCCTCTTACAAGGTCAGCTGTTTAGCTAAACATGAGCTCATGATCTAGATTTACACAATAATGAAGAAAGCAGCTACAAGGGGAGACAATCAGCCAAAACCATCAATACCTGAAATAGATTCCCAAGGCCATCCATCAGATGAAGGAATAATCGGGTGCAAGGCAGAAAATATACATAAAACTGGAACTGAAACAAGGCACAAGGATGTTTTCAAAGACTGGTAGGATCTCTAAAACATTTTTCAAGGACATGTCATTGATAAAGCTAAATACTCCAAGGTTGTGTAATACAACAGATTAATCATTGAGAAGAGTGAAATTATGCTGTTTTGAAAACTATGGCAGGTCAGATTTTCTGCCTAATTATATAAGAAGATTTCTCTAAAAAATACACATTATTTCAAAGACTTATTGGCTGTGAAATAAGTTAAGGGTATTTCAAATGGCTTGCCTGCAAAGAAAGGTGAGATGTAGGGAATCACAGAAAGTCGAGGGGAAAATAGGTCAATATATACATTGCTGTATGGTGAACTAAGCCTTAGGCCAGCAACAATGGAGAAGACCTGACCCTTAGAAATGTACAAGTAAGCTGGAATCTTCAAAAGTTCAAATCTTTATAAGTAAAAAGATTTATTAAAATGAATAAACAAGTGTTTTAATTGACATCAGAAGATGAAAACAATAAACCCTGAGAACATAGAAAAAAGATAAATAAAGTTATGAGCACAACTTAATACAACAGAAAACATATAAAATTCAGGTGATTTAGTAAGTCCAAAGAATCTTCTTTGAAAAGATTTAAAAGACACACTTTGATTAAGGAGAACCAAAACATAAGTAAAGAATATACAGAAAGAGTCAGGACAATGTTAGAGCAGAGAATATATGAAATGCCAGTAAATTTGAACATTTCTGTAAAGTGGACCATTTCCTAGCTCCTAAAGTTTACCAACACTGACACAAGAGGAAATAATTTAAGGGCATCATGTCTGCCCTTGGCATTCTCGGACCGCCCTGGCCTCAGAATGCAGCCTCTGTAGTCCATGGTAACCTGCAGAGAGGTGGCGGGGCTGAGGGAGGTTGGAACACTGCCCTCACTGAGGGAGTGGGTGTGGCCATCTCTGCTGTGACTGAACAAAGGGCAGGGGAGCAGAGGGCCCAGGGCAGGGCCCTCAGAGCCCGGCAGGCCCAGTGGAGTGTCACAAGTTTTTAGGCCCAGGCCAAAGGGCGCCTTCTTTGTCTGCACAGCTGCCCAAACTCTCACCTTTCCACTCAGGCCGCCCTCTTACTTGAAGTGTGTGTGGAACGTGTCCGCGGAGTACACCGCGCTGCACCGCTAACCATAGTTCTGGGCATCGTAGCTTCCTGCCAGGTGACCGAAGTTCGCAGGCAGATCAGTCCCTGGGACACATGTGGAGAGGCTCCTGCCCGGGTCACAGGCCGCCCACTGCCCCTGCCCCAGATCGGGGGCCGCAAAGCAGCCCTGTCTGAGTCCCCTGCCTCTAGAGGGAGTATTGGACCAACACTTGTAGAAAACGGGGTCCTTGCGGGCCACTCATTGGAGGGACACAAATAAATCTTTGCCGACTTTCTGCTGAAACTTACGAGCGTTCACACCTAAGCCTCTTACAAGGTCAGCTGTTTAGCTAAACATGAGCTCATGATCTAGATTTACACAATAATGAAGAAAGCAGCTACAAGGGGAGACAATCAGCCAAAACCATCAATACCTGAAATAGATTCCCAAGGCCATCCATCAGATGAAGGAATAATCGGGTGCAAGGCAGAAAATATACATAAAACTGGAACTGAAACAAGGCACAAGGATGTTTTCAAAGACTGGTAGGATCTCTAAAACATTTTTCAAGGACATGTCATTGATAAAGCTAAATACTCCAAGGTTGTGTAATACAACAGATTAATCATTGAGAAGAGTGAAATTATGCTGTTTTGAAAACTATGGCAGGTCAGATTTTCTGCCTAATTATATAAGAAGATTTCCCTAAAAAATACACATTATTTCAAAGACTTTTTGGCTGTGAAATAAGTTAAGGGTATTTCAAATGGCTTGTCTGCAAAGAAAGGTGAGATGTAGGGAATCACAGAAAGTCGAGGGGAAAATAGGTCAATATATACATTGCTGTATGGTGAACTAAGCCTTAGGCCAGCAACAATGGAGAGGACCTGACCCTTAGAAATGTACAAGTAAGCTGGAATCTTCAAAAGTTCAAATCTTTATAAGTAAAAAGATTTATTAAAATGAATAAACAAGTGTTTTAATTGACATCAGAAGATGAAAACAATAAACCCTGAGAACATAGAAAAAAGATAAATAAAGTTATGAGCACAACTTAATACAACAGAAAACATATAAAATTCAGGTGATTTAGTAAGTCCAAAGAATCTTCTTTGAAAAGATTTAAAAGACACACTTTGATTAAGGAGAACCAAAACATAAGTAAAGAATATACAGAAAGAGTCAGGACAATGTTAGAGCAGAGAATATATGAAATGCCAGTAAATTTGAACATTTCTGTAAAGTGGACCATTTCCTAGCTCCTAAAGTTTACCAACACTGACACAGGAGGAAATCATTTAAGGGCATCATGTCTGCCCTTGGCATTCTCGGAACGCCCTGGCCTCAGAATGCAGCCTCTGTAGTCCATGGTAACCTGCAGAGAGGGGGCGGTGCTGAGGGAGGTTGGAACACTGCCCTCACTGAGGGAGTGGGTGTGGCCATCTCTGCTGTGACTGAACAAAGGGCAGGGGAGCAGAGGGCCCAGGGCAGGGCCCTCAGAGCCCAGCAGGCCCAGTGGAGTGTCACAAGTTTTTAGGCCCAGGCCAAAGGGCGCCTTCTTTGTCTGCACAGCTGCCCAAACTCTCACCTTTCCACTCAGGCCGCCCTATTACTTGAAGTGTGTGTGGAACGTGTCCGCGGAGTACACCGCGCTGCACAGCTAACCATAGTTCTGGGCATCGTAGCTTCCTGCCAGGTGACCGAAGTTCGCAGGCAGATGGGTCCCTGGGACACACGCGGAGGGGCTCCTGCCCGGGTCACAGGCCGCCCACTGCCCCTGCCCCAGATCGGGGGCCGCAAAGCAGCCCTGTCTGAGTCCCCTGCCTCTAGAGGGAGTATTGGACCAACACTTGTAGAAAACGGGGTCCTTGCGGGCCACTCATTGGAGGGACACAAATAAATCTTTGCCGACTCGCTGCTGAAACTTACGAGCGTTCACACCTAAGCCTCTTACAAGGTCAGCTGTTTAGCTAAACATGAGCTCATGATCTAAATTTACACAATAATGAAGAAAGCAGCTACAAGGGGAGACAATCAGCCAAAACCATCAATACCAGAATTAGATTCCTAAGGCCATCCATCAGATGTAGGAATAATCGGGTGCAAGGC
Organism: Mesoplodon mirus; assembly: GCF_964341445.2. Classification (NCBI taxonomy): domain Eukaryota; kingdom Metazoa; phylum Chordata; class Mammalia; order Artiodactyla; family Ziphiidae; genus Mesoplodon; species Mesoplodon mirus. The sequence goes on from NW_028295357.1 coordinate 279,494, forward strand.
AGAAAATATACATAAAACTGGAACTGAAACAAGGCACAAGGATGTTTTCAAAGACTGGTAGGATCTCTAAAACATTTTTCAAGGACATGTCATTGATAAAGCTAAATACTCCAAGGTTGTGTAATACAACAGATTAATCATTGAGAAGAGTGAAATTATGCTGTTTTGAAAACTATGGCAGGTCAGATTTTCTGCCTAATTCTATAAGAAGATTTCTCTAAAAAATACACATTATTTCAAAGACTTATTGGCTGTGAAATAAGTTAAGGGTATTTCAAATGGCTTGTCTGCAAAGAAAGGTGAGATGTAGGGAATCACAGAAAGTCGAGGGGAAACTAGGTCAATATATACATTGCTGTATGGTGAACTAAGCCTTAGGCCAGCAACAATGGAGAAGACCTGACCCTTAGACACGAACAAGTAAGCTGGAATCTTCAAAAGTTCAAATCTTTATAAGTAAAAATATTTATTAAAATGAATAACCAAGTGTTTTAATTGACATCAGAAGATGAAAACAATAAACCCTGAGAACATGGAGAAAAGATAAATAAAGATATGAGCAGAACTTAATACAACAGAAAACGTATAAAATTCAGGTGATTTAGTAAGTCCAAAGAATCTTTGAAAAGTTTTAAAAGACACACTTTGATTAAGGAAAACCTAAACATAAGTAAAGAATATACAGAAAGAGTCAGGACAATGTTTGAGCACAGAATATATGAAATGCCAGTAAATTTGAACATTTCTGTAAAGTGGAACATTTCCTAGCTCCTAAAGTTTACCAACACTGACACAAGAGGAAATCATTTAAGGTCATCATGTCTGCCCTTGGCATTCTCGGAACGCCCTGGCCTCAGAATGCAGCCTCTGTAGTCCATGGTAACCTGCGGAGATGGGGCGGGACTGAGGGAGGTTGGAACACTGCCCTCACTGAGGGAGTGGGTGTGGCCATCTCTGCTGTGACTGAACAAAGGGCAGGGGAGCAGGGGGCCCAGGCCAGGGCCCTCAGAGCCCGGCAGGCCCAGTGGAGTGTCACAAGCTTTTAGGCCCAGGACAAAGGGCGCCTTCTTTGTCTGCACAGCTGCGCAAACTCTCACCTTTCCACTCAGGCCGCCCTCTTACTTGAAGTGTGTGTGGAACGTGTCCGCGCAGTACACCGCGCTGCACACCTAAGCATAGTTCTGGGCATCGTAGCTTCCTGCCAGGTGACTGAAGTACGCAGGCAGATGTGTCCCTGGGACACACACGGAGAGGCTCCGGCCCGGGTCACAGGCCGCCCACGGCCCCTGCCCCAGATCGGGGGCCGCAAAGCAGCCCTGTTTGAGTCCCCTGCCTCTAGAGGGAGTATTGGACCAACACTTGTAGAAAACGGGGTCCTTGCGGGCCACTCATTGGAGGGACACAAATAAATCTTTGCCGACTTTCTGCTGAAACTTACGAGCGTTCACACCTAAGCCTCTTACAAGGTCAGCTGTTTAGCTAAACATGAGCTCATGATCTAAATTTACACAATATTGAAGAAAGCAGCTACAAGGGGAGACAATCAGCCAAAACCATCAATACCAGAATTAGATTCCCAAGGCCATCCATCAGATGTAGGAATAATCGGGTGCAAGGCAGAAAATATACATAAAACTGGAACTGAAACAAGGCACAAGGATCTTTTCAAAGACTGGTAGGATCTCTAAAACATTTTTCAAGGACATGTCATTGATAAAGCTAAATACTCCAAGGTTGTGTAATACAACAGATTAATCATTGAGAAGAGTGAAATTATGCTGTTTTGAAAACTATGGCAGGTCAGATTTTCTGCCTAATTATATAAGAAGATTTCTCTAAAAAATACACATTATTTCAAAGACTTATTGGCTGTGAAATAAGATAAGGGTATTTCAAATGGCTTGTCTGCAAAGAAAGGTGAGATGTAGGGAATCACAGAAAGTCGAGGGGAAAATAGGTCAATATATACATTGCTGTATGGTGAACTAAGCCTTAGGCCAGCAACAATGGAGAGGACCTGACCCTTAGACACGTACAAGTAAGCTGGAATCTTCAAAAGTTCAAATCTTTATAAGTAAAAAGATTTACTAAAATCAATAACCAAGTGTTTTAATTGACATCAGAAGATGAAAACAATAAACCCTGAGAACATGGAGAAAAGATAAATAAAGATATGAGCAGAACTTAATACAACAGAAAACGTATAAAATTCAGGTGATTTAGTAAGTCCAAAGAATCTTCTTTGAAAAGAATTAAAAGACACACTTTGATTAAGGAAAACCAAAACATAAGTAAAGAATATACAGAAAGAGTCAGGACAATGTTAGAGCAGAGAATATATGAAATGCCAGTAAATTTGAACATTTCTGTAAAGTGGACCATTTCCTAGCTCCTAAAGTTTACCAACACTGACACAAGAGGAAATCATTTAAGGTCATCATGTCTGCCCTTGGCATTCTCGGAACGCCCTGGCCTCAGAATGCAGCCTCTGTAGTCCATGGTAACCTGCGGAGAGGGGGTGGTGCTGAGGGAGGATGGAACACTGCCCTCACTGAGGGAGTGGGTGTGGCCATTTCTGCTGTGACTGAACAAAGGGCAGGGAAGCAGGGGGCCCAGGGCAGGGCCCTCAGAGCCCGGCAGAACCAGTGGAGTGTCACAAGCTTTTAGGCCCAGGCCAAAGGGCGCCTTCTTTGTCTGCACACCTGCCCAAACTCTCACCTTTCCACTCAGGCCGCCCTCTTACTTGAAGTGAGTGTGGAACGTGTCCGTGCAGTATACCGCGCTGCACAGCTATGCATAGGTCTGGGCATCGTAGCTTCCTGCCAGGTGACCGAAGGTCGCAGGCAGATGGGTCCCTGGGACACACGCGGAGGGGCTCCTGCCCGGGTCACAGGCCGCCCACAGACCCTGCCCAAGATCGGGGGGCGCAAAGCAGCCCTGTCTGAGTCCCCTGCCTCTAGAGGGAGTATTGGACCAACACTTGTAGAAAACGGGGTCCTTGCGGGCCACTCATTGGAGGGACACAAATAAATCTTTGCCGACCTTCTGCTGAAACTTACGAGCGTTCACACCTAAGCCTCTTACAAGGTCAGCTGTTTAGCTAAACATGAGCTCATGATCTAAATTTACACAATATTGAAGAAAGCAGCTACAAGGGGAGACAATCAGCCAAAACCATCAATACCAGAATTAGATTCCCAAGGCCATCCATCAGATGTAGGAATAATCGGGTTCAAGGCAGAAAATATACATAAAACTGGAACTGAAACAAGGCACAAGGATGTTTTCAAAGACTGGTAGGATCTCTAAAACATTTTTCAAGGACATGTCATTGATAAAGCTAAATACTCCAAGGTTGTGTAATACAACAGATTAATCATTGAGAAGAGTGAAATTATGATGTTTTGAAAACTATGGCAGGTCAGATTTTCTGCCTAATTATATAAGAAGATTTCTCTAAAAAATACACATTATTTCAAAGACTTATTGGCTGTGAAATAAGATAAGGGTATTTCAAATGGCTTGTCTGCAAAGAAAGGTGAGATGTAGGGAATCACAGAAAGTCGAGGGGAAAATAGGTCAATATATACATTGCTGTATGGTGAACTAAGCCTTAGGCCAGCAACAATGGAGAGGACGTGACCCTTAGACACGTACAAGTAAGCTGGAATCTTCAAAAGTTCAAATCTTTATAAGTAAAAATATTATTAAAATGAATAACCAAGGGTTTTAATTGACATCAGAAGATGAAAACAATAAATCCTGAGAACATAGAGAAAAGATAAATAAAGATATGAGCAGAACTTAATACAACAGAAAACGTATAAAATTCAGGTGATTTAGTAAGTCCAAAGAATCTTCTTTGAAAAGAATTAATAGACACACTTTGATTAAGGAAAACCAAAACATAAGTAAAGAATATACAGAAAGAGTCAGGACAATGTTAGAGCAGACAATATATGAAATGCCAGTAAATTTGCACATTTCTGTCAAGTGGACCATTTCCTAGCTCCTAAAGTTTACCAACACTGACACAAGAGGAAATCATTTAAGGTCATCATGTCTGCCCTTGGCATTCTCGGAACGCCCTGGCCTCAGAATGCAGCCTCTGTAGTCCATGGTAACCTGCGGAGAGGGGGCGGGGCTGAGGGAGTTTGGAACACTGCCCTCACTGAGGGAGTGGGTGTGGCCATCTCTGCTGTGACTGAACAAAGGGCAGGGGAGCAGAGGGCCCAGGGCAGGGCCCTCAGAGCCCGGCAGGCCCAGTGGAGTGTCACAAGTTTTTAGGCCCAGGCCAAAGGGCGCCTTCTTTGTCTGCACAGCTGCCCAAACTCTCACCTTTCCACTCAGGCCGCCCTATTACTTGAAGTGTGTGTGGAACGTGTCCGCGGAGTACACCGCGCTGCACAGCTAACCATAGTTCTGGGCATCGTAGCTTCCTGCCAGGTGACCGAAGTTCGCAGGCAGATGGGTCCCTGGGACACACGCGGAGGGGCTCCTGCCCGGGTCACAGGCCGCCCACTGCCCCTGCCCCAGATCGGGGGCCGCAAAGCAGCCCTGTCTGAGTCCCCTGCCTCTAGAGGGAGTATTGGACCAACACTTGTAGAAAACGGGGTCCTTGCGGGCCACTCATTGGAGGGACACAAATAAATCTTTGCCGACTCGCTGCTGAAACTTACGAGCGTTCACACCTAAGCCTCTTACAAGGTCAGCTGTTTAGCTAAACATGAGCTCATGATCTAAATTTACACAATAATGAAGAAAGCAGCTACAAGGGGAGACAATCAGCCAAAACCATCAATACCAGAATTAGATTCCTAAGGCCATCCATCAGATGTAGGAATAATCGGGTGCAAGGCAGAAAATATACATAAAACTGGAACTGAAACAAGGCACAAGGATGTTTTCAAAGACTGGTAGGATCTCTAAAACATTTTTCAAGGACATGTCATTGATAAAGCTAAATACTCCAAGGTTGTGTAATACAACAGATTAATCATTGAGAAGAGTGAAATTATGCTGTTTTGAAAACTATGGCAGGTCAGATTTTCTGCCTAATTATATAAGAAGATTTCTCTAAAAAATACACATTATTTCAAAGACTTATTGGCTGTGAAATAAGTTAAGGGTATTTCAAATGGCTTGTCTGCAAAGAAAGGTGAGATGTAGGGAATCACAGAAAGTCGAGGGGAAAATAGGTCAATATATACATTGCTGTATGGTGAACTAAGCCTTAGGCCAGCAACAATGGAGAGGACCTGACCCTTAGAAATGTACAAGTAAGCTGGAATCTTCAAAAGTTCAAATCTTTATAAGTAAAAAGATTTATTAAAATGAATAAACAAGTGTTTTAATTGACATCAGAAGATGAAAACAATAAACCCTGAGAACATAGAAAAAAGATAAATAAAGTTATGAGCACAACTTAATACAACAGAAAACATATAAAATTCAGGTGATTTAGTAAGTCCAAAGAATCTTCTTTGAAAAGATTTAAAAGACACACTTTGATTAAGGAGAACCAAAACATAAGTAAAGAATATACAGAAAGAGTCAGGACAATGTTAGAGCAGAGAATATATGAAATGCCAGTAAATTTGAACATTTCTGTAAAGTGGACCATTTCCTAGCTCCTAAAGTTTACCAACACTGACACAGGAGGAAATCATTTAAGGGCATCATGTCTGCCCTTGGCATTCTCGGAACGCCCTGGCCTCAGAATGCAGCCTCTGTAGTCCATGGTAACCTGCAGAGAGGGGGCGGTGCTGAGGGAGGTTGGAACACTGCCCTCACTGAGGGAGTGGGTGTGGCCATCTCTGCTGTGACTGAACAAAGGGCAGGGGAGCAGAGGGCCCAGGGCAGGGCCCTCAGAGCCCAGCAGGCCCAGTGGAGTGTCACAAGTTTTTAGGCCCAGGCCAAAGGGCGCCTTCTTTGTCTGCACAGCTGCCCAAACTCTCACCTTTCCACTCAGGCCGCCCTATTACTTGAAGTGTGTGTGGAACGTGTCCGCGGAGTACACCGCGCTGCACAGCTAACCATAGTTCTGGGCATCGTAGCTTCCTGCCAGGTGACCGAAGTTCGCAGGCAGATGGGTCCCTGGGACACACGCGGAGGGGCTCCTGCCCGGGTCACAGGCCGCCCACTGCCCCTGCCCCAGATCGGGGGCCGCAAAGCAGCCCTGTCTGAGTCCCCTGCCTCTAGAGGGAGTATTGGACCAACACTTGTAGAAAACGGGGTCCTTGCGGGCCACTCATTGGAGGGACACAAATAAATCTTTGCCGACTCGCTGCTGAAACTTACGAGCGTTCACACCTAAGCCTCTTACAAGGTCAGCTGTTTAGCTAAACATGAGCTCATGATCTAAATTTACACAATAATGAAGAAAGCAGCTACAAGGGGAGACAATCAGCCAAAACCATCAATACCAGAATTAGATTCCTAAGGCCATCCATCAGATGTAGGAATAATCGGGTGCAAGGCAGAAAATATACATAAAACTGGAACTGAAACAAGGCACAAGGATGTTTTCAAAGACTGGTAGGATCTCTAAAACATTTTTCAAGGACATGTCATTGATAAAGCTAAATACTCCAAGGTTGTGTAATATAACAGATTAATCATTGAGAAGAGTGAAATTATGCTGTTTTGAAAACTATGGCAGGTCAGATTTTCTGCCTAATTCTATAAGAAGATTTCTCTAAAAAATACACATTATTTCAAAGACTTATTGGCTGTGAAATAAGTTAAGGGTATTTCAAATGGCTTGTCTGCAAAGAAAGGTGAGATGTAGGGAATCACAGAAAGTCGAGGGGAAACTAGGTCAATATATACATTGCTGTATGGTGAACTAAGCCTTAGGCCAGCAACAATGGAGAAGACCTGACCCTTAGACACGAACAAGTAAGCTGGAATCTTCAAAAGTTCAAATCTTTATAAGTAAAAATATTTATTAAAATGAATAACCAAGTGTTTTAATTGACATCAGAAGATGAAAACAATAAACCCTGAGAACATGGAGAAAAGATAAATAAAGATATGAGCAGAACTTAATACAACAGAAAACGTATAAAATTCAGGTGATTTAGTAAGTCCAAAGAATCTTTGAAAAGTTTTAAAAGACACACTTTGATTAAGGAAAACCTAAACATAAGTAAAGAATATACAGAAAGAGTCAGGACAATGTTTGAGCACAGAATATATGAAATGCCAGTAAATTTGAACATTTCTGTAAAGTGGAACATTTCCTAGCTCCTAAAGTTTACCAACACTGACACAAGAGGAAATCATTTAAGGTCATCATGTCTGCCCTTGGCATTCTCGGAACGCCCTGGCCTCAGAATGCAGCCTCTGTAGTCCATGGTAACCTGCGGAGATGGGGCGGGACTGAGGGAGGTTGGAACACTGCCCTCACTGAGGGAGTGGGTGTGGCCATCTCTGCTGTGACTGAACAAAGGGCAGGGGAGCAGGGGGCCCAGGCCAGGGCCCTCAGAGCCCGGCAGGCCCAGTGGAGTGTCACAAGCTTTTAGGCCCAGGACAAAGGGCGCCTTCTTTGTCTGCACAGCTGCGCAAACTCTCACCTTTCCACTCAGGCCGCCCTCTTACTTGAAGTGTGTGTGGAACGTGTCCGCGCAGTACACCGCGCTGCACACCTAAGCATAGTTCTGGGCATCGTAGCTTCCTGCCAGGTGACCGAAGTACGCAGGCAGATGTGTCCCTGGGACACACACGGAGAGGCTCCGGCCCGGGTCACAGGCCGCCCACGGCCCCTGCCCCAGATCGGGGGCCGCAAAGCAGCCCTGTTTGAGTCCCCTGCCTCTAGAGGGAGTATTGGACCAACACTTGTAGAAAACGGGGTCCTTGCGGGCCACTCATTGGAGGGACACAAATAAATCTTTGCCGACTTTCTGCTGAAACTTACGAGCGTTCACACCTAAGCCTCTTACAAGGTCAGCTGTTTAGCTAAACATGAGCTCATGATCTAAATTTACACAATATTGAAGAAAGCAGCTACAAGGGGAGACAATCAGCCAAAACCATCAATACCAGAATTAGATTCCCAAGGCCATCCATCAGATGTAGGAATAATCGGGTGCAAGGCAGAAAATATACATAAAACTGGAACTGAAACAAGTCACAAGGATGTTTTCAAAGACTGGTAGGATCTCTAAAACATTTTTCAAGGACATGTCATTGATAAAGCTAAATACTCCAAGGTTGTGTAATACAACAGATTAATCATTGAGAAGAGTGAAATTATGCTGTTTTGAAAACTATGGCAGGTCAGATTTTCTGCCTAATTATATAAGAAGATTTCTCTAAAAAATACACATTATTTCAAAGACTTATTGGCTGTGAAATAAGATAAGGGTATTTCAAATGGCTTGTCTGCAAAGAAAGGTGAGATGTAGGGAATCACAGAAAGTCGAGGGGAAAATAGGTCAATATATACATTGCTGTATGGTGAACTAAGCCTTAGGCCAGCAACAATGGAGAGGACCTGACCCTTAGACACGTACAAGTAAGCTGGAATCTTCAAAAGTTCAAATCTTTATAAGTAAAAAGATTTACTAAAATCAATAACCAAGTGTTTTAATTGACATCAGAAGATGAAAACAATAAACCCTGAGAACATGGAGAAAAGATAAATAAAGATATGAGCAGAACTTAATACAACAGAAAACGTATAAAATTCAGGTGATTTAGTAAGTCCAAAGAATCTTCTTTGAAAAGAATTAAAAGACACACTTTGATTAAGGAAAACCAAAACATAAGTAAAGAATATACAGAAAGAGTCAGGACAATGTTAGAGCAGAGAATATATGAAATGCCAGTAAATTTGAACATTTCTGTCAAGTGGACCATTTCCTAGCTCCTAAAGTTTACCAACACTGACACCAGAGGAAATCATTTAAGGTCATCATGTCTGCCCTTGGCATTCTCGGAACGCCCTGGCCTCAGAATGCAGCCTCTGTAGTCCATGGTAACCTGCGGAGAGGGGGTGGTGCTGAGGGAGGATGGAACACTGCCCTCACTGAGGGAGTGGGTGTGGCCATTTCTGCTGTGACTGAACAAAGGGCAGGGAAGCAGGGGGCCCAGGGCAGGGCCCTCAGAGCCCGGCAGAACCAGTGGAGTGTCACAAGCTTTTAGGCCCAGGCCAAAGGGCGCCTTCTTTGTCTGCACACCTGCCCAAACTCTCACCTTTCCACTCAGGCCGCCCTCTTACTTGAAGTGAGTGTGGAACGTGTCCGTGCAGTATACCGCGCTGCACAGCTATGCATAGGTCTTGGCATCGTAGCTTCCTGCCAGGTGACCGAAGGTCGCAGGCAGATGGGTCCCTGGGACACACGCGGAGGGGCTCCTGCCCGGGTCACAGGCCGCCCACAGACCCTGCCCCAGATCGGGGGGCGCAAAGCAGCCCTGTCTGAGTCCCCTGCCTCTAGAGGGAGTATTGGACCAACACTTGTAGAAAACGGGGTCCTTGCGGGCCACTCATTGGAGGGACACAAGTAAATCTTTGCCGACCTTCTGCTGAAACTTACGAGCGTTCACACCTAAGCCTCTTACAAGGTCAGCTGTTTAGCTAAACATGAGCTCATGATCTAAATTTACACAATATTGAAGAAAGCAGCTACAAGGGGAGACAATCAGCCAAAACCATCAATACCAGAATTAGATTCCCAAGGCCATCCATCAGATGTAGGAATAATCGGGTTCAAGGCAGAAAATATACATAAAACTGGAACTGAAACAAGGCACAAGGATGTTTTCAAAGACTGGTAGGATCTCTAAAACATTTTTCAAGGACATGTCATTGATAAAGCTAAATACTCCAAGGTTGTGTAATACAACAGATTAATCATTGAGAAGAGTGAAATTATGCTGTTTTGAAAACTATGGCAGGTCAGATTTTCTGCCTAATTCTATAAGAAGATTTCTCTAAAAAATACACATTATTTCAAAGACTTATTGGCTGTGAAATAAGTTAAGGGTATTTCAAATGGCTTGTCTGCAAAGAAAGGTGAGATGTAGGGAATCACAGAAAGTCGAGGGGAAAATAGGTCAATATATACATTGCTGTATGGTGAACTAAGCCTTAGGCCAGCAACAATGGAGAGGACGTTTCCCTTAGACACGTACAAGTAAGCTGGAATCTTCAAAAGTTCAAATCTTTATAAGTAAAAATATTATTAAAATGAATAACCAAGGGTTTTAATTGACATCAGAAGATGAAAACAATAAATCCTGAGAACATAGAGAAAAGATAAATAAAGATATGAGCAGAACTTAATACAACAGAAAACGTATAAAATTCAGGTGATTTAGTAAGTCCAAAGAATCTTCTTTGAAAAGAATTAATAGACACACTTTGATTAAGGAAAACCAAAACATAAGTAAAGAATATACAGAAAGAGTCAGGACAATGTTAGAGCAGACAATATATGAAATGCCAGTAAATTTGCACATTTCTGTCAAGTGGACCATTTCCTAGCTCCTAAAGTTTACCAACACTGACACAAGAGGAAATCATTTAAGGTCATCATGTCTGCCCTTGGCATTCTCGGAACGCCCTGGCCTCAGAATGCAGCCTCTGTAGTCCATGGTAACCTGCGGAGAGGGGGCGGGGCTGAGGGAGTTTGGAACACTGCCCTCACTGAGGGAGTGGGTGTGGCCATCTCTGCTGTGACTGAACAAAGGGCAGGGGAGCAGGTGGCCCAGGCCAGGGCCCTCAGAGCCCGGCAGGCCCAGTGGAGTGTCACAAGCTTTTAGGCCCAGGCCAAAGGGCGCCTTCTTTGTCTGCACAGCTGCCCAAACTCTCACCTTTCCACTCAGGCCGCCCTCTTACTTGAAGTGTGTTTGGAACGTGTCCGCACAGTACACCGCGCTGCACATCTAAGCATAGTTCTGGGCATCGTAGCTTCCTGCCAGGTGACCGAAGTTCGCAGGGAGATGGGTCCCTGGGACACACGTGGAGAGGCTCTGGCCCAGGTCACAGGCCGCCCATGGCCCCTGCCCCAGATCGGGGGCCGCAAAGCAGCCCTGTCTGAGTCCCCTGCCTCTAGAGGGAGTATTGGACCAACACTTGTAGAAAACGGGGTCCTTGCGGGCCACTCATTGGAGGGACACAGATAAATCTTTGCCGACTTTCTGCTGAAACTTACGAGCGTTCACACCTAAGCCTATTACAAGGTCAGCTGTTTAGCTAAACATGAGCTCATGATCTAAATTTATACAATATTGAAGAAAGCAGCTACAAGGGGAGACAATCAGCCAAAACCATCAATACCAGAATTAGATTCCCAAGGCCATCCATCAGATGTAGGAATAATCGGGTGCAAGGCAGAAAATATACATAAAACTGGAACTGAAACAAGGCACAAGGATGTTTTCAAAGACTGGTAGGATCTCTAAAACATTTTTCAAGGACATGTCATTGATAAAGCTAAATACTCCAAGGTTGTGTAATACAACAGATTAATCATTGAGAAGAGTGAAATTATGCTGTTTTGAAAACTATGGCAGGTCAGATTTTCTGCCTAATTCTATAAGAAGATTTCTCTAAAAAATACACATTATTTCAAAGACTTATTGGCTGTGAAATAAGTTAAGGGTATTTCAAATGGCTTGTCTGCAAAGAAAGGTGAGATGTAGGGAATCACAGAAAGTCGAGGGGAAAATAGGTCAATATATACATTGCTGTATGGTGAACTAAGCCTTAGGCCAGCAACAATGGAGAGGACGTGACCTTTAGACACGTACAAGTAAGCTGGAATCTTCAAAAGTTCAAATTTTATAAGTAAAAAGATTTATTAAAATGAATAACCAAGTGTTTTAATTGACAGCAGAAGATGAAAACAATAAACCCTGAGAACATAGAGAAAATATAAATAAAGATATGAGCAGAACTTAATACAACAGAAAACGTATAAAATTCAGGTGATTTAGTAAGTCCAAAGAATCTTCTTTGAAAAGATTTAAAAGACACACTTTGATTAAGGAAAACCAAAACATAAGTAAAGAATATACAGAAAGAGTCAGGACAATGTTAGAGCAGAGAATATATGAAATGCCAGTAAATTTGAACATTTCTGTAAAGTGGACCATTTCCTAGCTCCTAAAGTTTACCAACACTGACACAAGAGGAAATCATTTAAGGTCATCATGTCTGCCCTTGGCATTCTCGGAACGCCCTGGCCTCAGAATGCAGCCTCTGTAGTCCATGGTAACCTGCGGAGAGGGGGCGGGGCTGAGGGAGGTTGGAACACTGCCCTCACTGAGGGAGTGGGTGTGGCCATCTCTGCAGTGACTGTACAAAGGGCAGGGGAGCAGGGGGCCCAGGGCAGGGCCCTCAGAGCCCGGCAGGCCCAGTGGAGTGTCACAAGCTTTTAGGCCCAGGCCAAAGGGCACCTTCTTTGTCTGCACAGCTGCCCAAACTCTCACCTTTCCACTCAGGCCGCCCTCTTACTTTAAGTGTGTGTGGAACGTGTCCGTGCAGTATACCGCGCTGCACAGCTAAGCATAGGTCTGGGCATCGTAGCTTCCTGCCAGGTGACCGAAGTTAGCAGGCAGATGGGTCCCTGGGACACACGCGGAGTGGCTCCTGCCCGGGTCACAGGCCGCCCACTGCCCCTGCCCCAGATCGGGGGCCGCAAAGCAGCCCTGTCTGAATCCCCTGCCTCTAGAGGGAGTATTGGACCAACACTTGTAGAAAACGGGGTCCTTGCGGGCCACTCATTGGAGGGACACAAATAAATCTTTGCCGACTTTCTGCTGAAACTTACGAGCGTTCACACCTAAGCCTCTTACAAGGTCAGCTGTTTAGCTAAACATGAGCTCATGATCTAAATTTACACAATATTGAAGAAAGCAGCTACAAGGGGAGACAATCAGCCAAAACCATCAATACCAGAATTAGATTCCCAAGGCCATCCATCAGATGTAGGAATAATCGGGTGCAAGGCAGAAAATATACATAAAACTGGAACTGAAACAAGGCACAAGGATGTTTTCAAAGACTGGTAGGATCTCTAAAACATTTTTCAAGGACATGTCATTGATAAAGCTAAATACTCCAAGGTTGTGTAATACAACAGATTAATCATTGAGAAGAGTGAAATTATGCTGTTTTGAAACTATGGCAGGTCAGATTTTCTGCCTAATTATATAAGAAGATTTCTCTAAAAAATACACATTATTTCAAAGACTTATTGGCTGTGAAATAAGTTAAGGGTATTTCAAATGGCTTGTCTGGAAAGAAAGGTGAGATGTAGGGAATCACAGAAAGTCGAGGGGAAAATAGGTCAATATATACATTGCTGTATGGTGAACTAAGCCTTAGGCCAGCAACAATGGAGAGGACCTGACCCTTAGACACGTACAAGTAAGCTGGAATCTTCAAAAGTTCAAATCTTTATAAGTAAAAAGATTTATTAAAATGAATAACCAAGTGTTTTAATTGACATGAGAAGATGAAAACAATAAACCCTGAGAACATAGAAAAAAGATAAATAAAGATATGAGCAGAATTTAATACAACAGAAAACGTATAAAATTCAGGTGATTTAGTAAGTCCAAAGAATCTTCTTTGAAAAGATTTAAAAGACACACTTTGATTAAGGAAAACCAAAACATAAGTAAAGAATATACAGAAAGAGTCAGGACAATGTTAGAGCAGACAATATATGAAATGCCAGTAAATTTGAACATTTCTGTCAAGTGGACCATTTCCTAGCTCCTAAAGTTTACCAACAATGACACAAGAGGAAATCATTTAAGGTCATCATGTCTGCCCTTGGCATTCTCGGAACGCCCTGGCCTCAGAATGCAGCCTCTGTAGTCCATGGTAACCTGCGGAGAGGGGGCGGGGCTGAGGGAGGTTGGAACACTGCCCTCACTGAGGGAGTGGGTGTGGCCATCTCTGCTGTGACTGAACAAAGGGCAGGGGAGCAGGGGGCCCAGGCCAGGGCCCTCAGAGCCCGGCAGGCCCAGTGGAGTGTCACAAGCTTTTAGGCCCAGGCCAAAGGGCGCCTTCTTTGTCTGCACAGCTGCCCAAACTCTCACCTTTCCACTCAGGCCGCCCTCTTACTTGAAGTGTGTTTGGAACGTGTCCGCACAGTACACCGCGCTGCACATCTAAGCATAGTTCTGGGCATCGTAGCTTCCTGCCAGGTGACCGAAGTTCGCAGGCAGATGGGTCCCTGGGACACACGCGGAGAGGCTCTGGCCCAGGTCACAGGGCGCCCATGGCCCCTGCCCCAGATCGGGGGCCGCAAAGCAGCCCTGTCTGAGTCCCCTGCCTCTAGAGGGAGTATTGGACCAACACTTGTAGAAAACGGGGTCCTTGCGGGCCACTCATTGGAGGGACACAAATAAATCTTTGCCGACTTTCTGCTGAAACTTACGAGCGTTCACACCTAAGCCTCTTACAAAGTCAGCTGTTTAGCTAAACATGAGCTCATGATCTAAATTTACACAATATTGAAGAAAGCAGCTACAAGGGGAGACAATCAGCCAAAACCATCAATACCAGAATTAGATTCCCAAGGCCATCCATCAGATGTAGGAATAATCGGGTGCAAGGCAGAAAATATACATAAAACTGGAACTGAAACAAGGCACAAGGATGTTTTCAAAGACTGGTAGGATCTCTAAAACATTTTTCAAGGACATGTCATTGATAAAGCTAAATACTCCAAGGTTGTGTAATACAACAGATTAATCATTGAGAAGAGTGAAATTATGCTGTTTTGAAAACTATGGCAGGTCAGATTTTCTGCCTAATTCTATAAGAAGATTTCTCTAAAAAATACACATTATTTCAAAGACTTATTGGCTGTGAAATAAGTTAAGGGTATTTCAAATGGCTTGTCTGCAAAGAAAGGTGAGATGTAGGGAATCACAGAAAGTCGAGGGGAAAATAGGTCAATATATACATTGCTGTATGGTGAACTAAGCCTTAGGCCAGCAACAATGGAGAGGACCTGACCCTTAGACACGTACAAGTAAGCTGGAATCTTCAAAAGTTCAAATCTTTATAAGTAAAAAGATTTATTAAAATGAATAACCAAGTGTTTTAATTGACATGAGAAGATGAAAACAATAAACCCTGAGAACATAGAAAAAAGATAAATAAATATATGAGCAGAACTTAATACAACAGAAAACGTATAAAATTCAGGTGATTTAGTAAGTCCAAAGAATCTTCTTTGAAAAGATTTAAAAGACACACTTTGATTAAGGAAAACCAAAACATAAGTAAAGAATATACAGAAAGAGTCAGGACAATGTTAGAGCAGACAATATATGAAATGCCAGTAAATTTGAACATTTCTGTCAAGTGGACCATTTCCTAGCTCCTAAAGTTTACCAACACTGACACAAGAGGAAATCATTTAAGGTCATCATGTCTGCCCTTGGCATTCTCGGAACGCCCTGGCCTCAGAATGCAGCCTCTGTAGTCCATGGTAACCTGCGGAGAGGGGGCGGGGCTGAGGGAGGTTGGAACACTGCCCTCACTGAGGGAGTGTGTGTGGTCATCTCTGCTGTGACTGAACAAAGGGCAGGGGAGCAGGGGGCCCAGGGCAGGCCCCTCAGAGCCCGGCAGGCCCAGTGGAGTGTCACAAGCTTTTAGGCCCAGGCCAAAAGGCGCCTTCTTTGTCTGCACAGCTGCCCAAATTCTCACCTTTCCACTCAGGCCGCCGTCTTAATTGAAGTGTGTGTGGAACGTGTCTGCGCAGTATACCGCGCTGCACAGCTAAGCATAGGTCTGGGCATCGTAGCTTCCTGCCAGGTGACCGAAGTTCGCAGGCAGATGGGTCCCTGGGACACACGCGGAGAGGCTCCTGCCCGGGTCACAGGCCGCCCACTGCCCCTGCCCCAGACCGGGAGCCGCAAAGCAGCCCTGTCTGAGTCCCCTGCCGCTAGAGGGAGTATTGGACCAACACTTGTAGAAAACGGGGTCCTTGCGGGCCACTCATTGGAGGGACACAAATAAATCTTTGCCGACTTTCTGCTGAAACTTACGAGCGTTCACACCTAAGCCTCTTACAAGGTCAGCTGTTTAGCTAAACATGAGCACATGATCTAAATTTACACAATATTGAAGAAAGCAGCTACAAGGGGAGACAATTAGCCAAAACCATCAATACCAGAATTAGATTCCCAAGGCCATCCATCAGATGTAGGAATAATCGGGTGCAAGGCAGAAAATATACATAAAACTGGAACTGAAACAAGGCACAAGGATGTTTTCAAAGACTGGTAGGATCTCTAAAACATTTTTCAAGGACATGTCATTGATAAAGCTAAATACTCCAAGGTTGTGTAATACAACAGATTAATCATTGAGAAGAGTGAAATTATGCTGTTTTGAAAACTATGGCAGGTGAGATTTTCTGCCTAATTATAAAAGAAGATTTCTCTAAAAAATACACATTATTTCACAGACTTATTGGCTGTGAAATAAGTTAAGGGTATTTCAAATGGCTTGTCTGCAAAGAAAGGTGAGATGTAGGGAATCACAGAAAGTCGAGGGGAAAATAGGTTAATATATACATTGCTGTATGGTGAACTAAGCCTTAGGCTAGCAACAATGGAGAGGACGTGACCCTTAGACACGTACAAGTAAGCTGGAATCTTCAAAAGTTCAAATCTTTATAAGTAAAAAGATTTATTAAAATGAATAACCAAGTGTTTTAATTGACATCAGAAGATGAAAACAATAAACCCTGAGAACATAGAGAAAAGATAAATAAAGATATGAGCAGAACTTAGTACAACAGAAAACGTATAAAATTGAGGTGATTTAGTAAGTCCAAAGAATCTTCTTTGAAAAGAATTAAAAGACACAATTTGATTAAGGAAAACCAAAACATATGTAAAGAATATACAGAAAGAGTCAGGACAATGTTAGAGCAGAGAATATATGAAATGCCAGTAAATTTGAACATTTCTGTCAAGTGGACCATTTCCTAGCTCCTAAAGTTTACCAACACTGACACAAGAGGAAATCATTTAAGGTCATCATGTCTGCCCTTGGCATTCTCGGAACGCCCTGGCCTCAGAATGCAGCCTCTGTAGTCCATGGTAACCTGCGGAGAGGGGGCGGGGCTGAGGGAGGTTGGAACACTGCCCTCACTGAGGGAGTGGGTGTGGCCATCTCTGCTGTGACTGAACAAAGAGCAGCGGAGCAGGGGGCCCAGGGCAGGGCCCTCAGAGCCCGGCAGGCCCAGTGGAGTGTCACACGCTTTTAGGCCCAGGCCAAAGTGTGCCTTCTTTGTCTGCACAGCTGCCCAAACTCTCACCTTTCCACTCAGGCCGCCCTCTTACTTGAAGTGTGTGTGGAACGTGTCCGCGCAGTATACCGCGCTGCACAGCTAAGCATAGGTCTGGGCATCGTAGCTTCCTGCCAGGTGACCGAAGTTCGCAGGCAGATGGGTCCCTGGGACACACGCGGAGAGGCTCCTGCCCGGGTCACAGGCCGCCCACTGCCCCTGCCCCAGATCGGGAGCCGCAAAGCAGCCCTGTCTGAGTCCCCTGCCTCTAGAGGGAGTATTGGACCAACACTTGTAGAAAACGGGGTCCTTGCGGGCCACTCATTGGAGGGACACAAATAAATCTTTGCCGACTTTCTGCTGAAACTTACGAGCGTTCACACCTAAGCCTCTTACAAGGTCAGCTGTTTAGCTAAACATGAGCTCATGATCTAAATTTACACAATATTGAAGAAAGCAGCTACAAGGGGAGACAATCAGCCAAAACCATCAATACCAGAATTAGATTCCCAAGGCCATCCATCAGATGTAGGAATAATCGGGTGCAAGGCAGAAAATATACATAAAACTGGAACTGAAACAAGGCACAAGGATGTTTTCAAAGACTGGTAGGATCTCTAAAACATTTTTCAAGGACATGTCATTGATAAAGCTAAATACTCCAAGGTTGTGTAATACAACAGATTAATCATTGAGAAGAGTGAAATTATGCTGTTTTGAAAACTATGGCAGGTCAGATTTTCTGCCTAATTATATAAGAAGATTTCTCTAAAAAATACACATTATTTCAAAGACTTATTGGCTGTGAAATAAGTTAAGGGTATTTCAAATGGCTTGTCTGCAAAGAAAGGTGAGATGTAGGGAATCACAGAAAGTCGAGGGGAAAATAGGTTAATATATACATTGCTGTATGGTGAACTAAGCCTTAGGCTAGCAACAATGGGGAGGACGTGACCCTTAGACACGTACAAGTAAGCTGGAATCTTCAAAAGTTCAAATCTTTATAAGTAAAAAGATTTATTAAAATGAATAACCAAGTGATTTAATTGACATCAGAAGATGAAAACAATAAATCCTGAGAACATAGAGAAAAGATAAATAAAGATATGAGCAGAACTTAATACAACAGAAAACGTATAAAATTGAGGTGATTTAGTAAGTCCAAAGAATCTTCTTTGAAAAGAATTAAAAGACACACTTTGATTAAGGAAAACCAAAACATAAGTAAAGAATATACAGAAAGAGTCAGGACAATGTTAGAGCAGAGAATATATGAAATGCCAGTAAATTTGAACATTTCTGTCAAGTGGACCATTTCCTAGCTCCTAAAGTTTACCAACACTGACACAAGAGGAAATAATTTAAGGGCATCATGTCTGCCCTTGGCATTCTCGGACCGCCCTGGCCTCAGAATGCAGCCTCTGTAGTCCATGGTAACCTGCAGAGAGGTGGCGGGGCTGAGGGAGGTTGGAACACTGCCCTCACTGAGGGAGTGGGTGTGGCCATCTCTGCTGTGACTGAACAAAGGGCAGGGGAGCAGAGGGCCCAGGGCAGGGCCCTCAGAGCCCGGCAGGCCCAGTGGAGTGTCACAAGTTTTTAGGCCCAGGCCAAAGGGCGCCTTCTTTGTCTGCACAGCTGCCCAAACTCTCACCTTTCCACTCAGGCCGCCCTCTTACTTGAAGTGTGTGTGGAACGTGTCCACGGAGTACACCGCGCTGCACCGCTAACCATAGTTCTGGGCATCGTAGCTTCCTGCCAGGTGACCGAAGTTCGCAGGCAGATGGGTCCCTGGGACACATGTGGAGAGGCTCCTGCCCGGGTCACAGGCCGCCCACTGCCCCTGCCCCAGATCGGGGGCCGCAAAGCAGCCCTGTCTGAGTCCCCTGCCTCTAGAGGGAGTATTGGACCAACACTTGTAGAAAACGGGGTCCTTGCGGGCCACTCATTGGAGGGACACAAATAAATCTTTGCCGACTTTCTGCTGAAACTTACGAGCGTTCACACCTAAGCCTCTTACAAGGTCAGCTGTTTAGCTAAACATGAGCTCATGATCTAGATTTACACAATAATGAAGAAAGCAGCTACAAGGGGAGACAATCAGCCAAAACCATCAATACCTGAAATAGATTCCCAAGGCCATCCATCAGATGAAGGAATAATCGGGTGCAAGGCAGAAAATATACATAAAACTGGAACTGAAACAAGGCACAAGGATGTTTTCAAAGACTGGTAGGATCTCTAAAACATTTTTCAAGGACATGTCATTGATAAAGCTAAATACTCCAAGGTTGTGTAATACAACAGATTAATCATTGAGAAGAGTGAAATTATGCTGTTTTGAAAACTATGGCAGGTCAGATTTTCTGCCTAATTATATAAGAAGATTTCTCTAAAAAATACACATTATTTCAAAGACTTATTGGCTGTGAAATAAGTTAAGGGTATTTCAAATGGCTTGTCTGCAAAGAAAGGTGAGATGTAGGGAATCACAGAAAGTCGAGGGGAAAATAGGTCAATATATACATTGCTGTATGGTGAACTAAGCCTTAGGCCAGCAACAATGGAGAGGACCTTACCCTTAGAAATGTACAAGTAAGCTGGAATCTTCAAAAGTTCAAATCTTTATAAGTAAAAAGATTTATTAAAATGAATAAACAAGTGTTTTAATTGACATCAGAAGATGAAAACAATAAACCCTGAGAACATACAAAAAAGATAAATAAAGATATGAGCACAACTTAATACAACAGAAAACATATAAAATTCAGGTGATTTAGTAAGTCCAAAGAATCTTCTTTGAAAAGATTTAAAAGACACACTTTGATTAAGGAGAACCAAAACATAAGTAAAGAATATACAGAAAGAGTCAGGACAATGTTAGAGCAGAGAATATATGAAATGCCAGTAAATTTGAACATTTCTGTCAAGTGGACCATTTCCTAGCTCCTAAAGTTTACCAACACTGACACAGGAGGAAATCATTTAAGGGCATCATGTCTGCCCTTGGCATTCTCGGAACGCCCTGGCCTCAGAATGCAGCCTCTGTAGTCCATGGTAACCTGCAGAGAGGGGGCGGGGCTGAGGGAGGTTGGAACACTGCCCTCACTGAGGGAGTGGGTGTGGCCATCTCTGCTGTGACTGAACAAAGGGCAGGGGAGAAGAGGGCCCAGGGCAGGGCCCTCAGAGCCCGGCAGGCCCAGTGGAGTGTCACAAGTTTTTAGGCCCAGGCCAAAGGGCGCCTTCTTTGTCTGCACAGCTGCCCAAACTCTCACCTTTCCACTCAGGCCGCCCTCTTACTTGAAGTGTGTGTGGTACGTGTCCGCGGAGTACACCGCGCTGCACAGCTAACCATAGTTCTGGGCATCGTAGCTTCCTGCCAGGTGACCGAAGTTCGCAGGCAGATGGGTCCCTGGGACACACGCGGAGGGGCTCCTGCCCGGGTCACAGGCCGCCCACTGCCCCTGCCCCAGATCGGGGGCCGCAAAGCAGCCCTGTCTGAGTCCCCTGCCTCTAGAGGGAGTATTGGACCAACACTTGTAGAAAACGGGGTCCTTGCGGGCCACTCATTGGAGGGACACAAATAAATCTTTGCCGACTTTCTGCTGAAACTTACGAGCGTTCACACCTAAGCCTCTTACAAGGTCAGCTGTTTAGCTAAACATGAGCTCATGATCTAGATTTACACAATAATGAAGAAAGCAGCTACAAGGGGAGACAATCAGCCAAAACCATCAATACCTGAAATAGATTCCCAAGGCCATCCATCAGATGAAGGAATAATCGGGTGCAAGGCAGAAAATATACATAAAACTGGAACTGAAACAAGGCACAAGGATGTTTTCAAAGACTGGTAGGATCTCTAAAACATTTTTCAAGGACATGTCATTGATAAAGCTAAATACTCCAAGGTTGTGTAATACAACAGATTAATCATTGAGAAGAGTGAAATTATGCTGTTTTGAAAACTATGGCAGGTCAGATTTTCTGCCTAATTATATAAGAAGATTTCTCTAAAAAATACACATTATTTCAAAGACTTATTGGCTGTGAAATAAGTTAAGGGTATTTCAAATGGCTTGTCTGCAAAGAAAGGTGAGATGTAGGGAATCACAGAAAGTCGAGGGGAAAATAGGTCAATATATACATTGCTGTATGGTGAACTAAGCCTTAGGCCAGCAACAATGGAGAGGACCTGACCCTTAGAAATGTACAAGTAAGCTGGAATCTTCAAAAGTTCAAATCTTTATAAGTAAAAAGATTTATTAAAATGAATAAACAAGTGTTTTAATTGACATCAGAAGATGAAAACAATAAACCCTGAGAACATACAAAAAAGATAAATAAAGATATGAGCACAACTTAATACAACAGAAAACATATAAAATTCAGGTGATTTAGTAAGTCCAAAGAATCTTCTTTGAAAAGATTTAAAAGACACACTTTGATTAAGGAGAACCAAAACATAAGTAAAGAATATACAGAAAGAGTCAGGACAATGTTAGAGCAGAGAATATATGAAATGCCAGTAAATTTGAACATTTCTGTCAAGTGGACCATTTCCTAGCTCCTAAAGTTTACCAACACTGACACAGGAGGAAATCATTTAAGGGCATCATGTCTGCCCTTGGCATTCTCGGAACGCCCTGGCCTCAGAATGCAGCCTCTGTAGTCCATGGTAACCTGCAGAGAGGGGGCGGGGCTGAGGGAGGTTGGAACACTGCCCTCACTGAGGGAGTGGGTGTGGCCATCTCTGCTGTGACTGAACAAAGGGCAGGGGAGAAGAGGGCCCAGGGCAGGGCCCTCAGAGCCCGGCAGGCCCAGTGGAGTGTCACAAGTTTTTAGGCCCAGGCCAAAGGGCGCCTTCTTTGTCTGCACAGCTGCCCAAACTCTCACCTTTCCACTCAGGCTGCCCTCTTACTTGAAGTGTGTGTGGTACGTGTCCGCGGAGTACACCGCGCTGCACAGCTAACCATAGTTCTGGGCATCGTAGCTTCCTGCCAGGTGACCGAAGTTCGCAGGCAGATGGGTCCCTGGGACACACGCGGAGGGGCTCCTGCCCGGGTCACAGGCCGCCCACTGCCCCTGCCCCAGATCGGGGGCCGCAAAGCAGCCCTGTCTGAGTCCCCTGCCTCTAGAGGGAGTATTGGACCAACACTTGTAGAAAACGGGGTCCTTGCGGGCCACTCATTGGAGGGACACAAATAAATCTTTGCCGACTCGCTGCTGAAACTTACGAGCGTTCACACCTAAGCCTCTTACAAGGTCAGCTGTTTAGCTAAACATGAGCTCATGATCTAAATTTACACAATAATGAAGAAAGCAGCTACAAGGGGAGACAATCAGCCAAAACCATCAATACCAGAATTAGATTCCCAAGGCCATCCATCAGATGTAGGAATAATCGGGTGCAAGGCAGAAAATATACATAAAACTGGAACTGAAACAAGGCACAAGGATGTTTTCAAAGACTGGTAGGATCTCTAAAACATTTTTCAAGGACATGTCATTGATAAAGCTAAATACTCCAAGGTTGTGTAATACAACAGATTAATCATTGAGAAGAGTGAAATTATGCTGTTTTGAAAACTATGGCAGGTCAGATTTTCTGCCTAATTATATAAGAAGATTTCTCTAAAAAATACACATTATTTCAAAGACTTATTGGCTGTGAAATAAGTTAAGGGTATTTCAAATGGCTTGTCTGCAAAGAAAGGTGAGATGTAGGGAATCACAGAAAGACGAGGGGAAAATAGGTCAATATATACATTGCTGTATGGTGAACTAAGCCTTAGGCCAGCAACAATGGAGAAGACCTGACCCTTAGACACGAACAAGTAAGCTGGAATCTTCAAAAGTTCAAATCTTTATAAGTAAAAAGATTTATTAAAATGAATAACCAAGTGTTTTAATTGACATCAGAAGATGAAAACAATAAACCCTGAGAACATGGAGAAAAGATAAATAAAGATATGAGCAGAACTTAATACAACAGAAAACGTATAAAATTCAGGTGATTTAGTAAGTCCAAAGAATCTTCTTTGAAAAGAATTAAAAGACACACTTTGATTAAGGAAAACCAAAACATAAGTAAAGAATATACAGAAAGAGTCAGGACAATGTTAGAGCAGAGAATATATGAAATGCCAGTAAATTTGAACATTTCTGTAAAGTGGACCATTTCCTAGCTCCTAAAGTTTACCAACACTGACACAAGAGGAAATCATTTAAGGTCATCATGTCTGCCCTTGGCATTCTCGGAACGCCCTGGCCTCAGAATGCAGCCTCTGTAGTCCATGGTAACCTGCGGAGAGGGGGTGGTGCTGAGGGAGGATGGAACACTGCCCTCACTGAGGGAGTGGGTGTGGCCATTTTTGCTGTGACTGAACAAAGGGCAGGGAAGCAGGGGGCCCAGGGCAGGGCCCTCAGAGCCCGGCAGGCCCAGTGGAGTGTCACAAGCTTTTAGGCCCAGGCCAAAGGGCGCCTTCTTTGTCTGCACAGCTGCCCAAACTCTCACCTTTCCACTCAGGCCGCCCTCTTACTTGAAGTGAGTGTGGAACGTGTCCGTGCAGTATACCGTGCTGCACAGCTATGCATAGGTCTGGGCATCGTAGCTTCCTGCCAGGTGACCGAAGGTCGCAGGCAGATGGGTCCCTGGGACACACGCGGAGGGGCTCCTGCCCGGGTCACAGGCCGCCCACAGCCCCTGCCCCAGATCGGGGGGCACAAAGCAGCCCTGTCTGAGTCCCCTGCCTCTAGAGGGAGTATTGGACCAACACTTGTAGAAAACGGGGTCCTTGCGGGCCACTCATTGGAGGGACACAAATAAATCTTTGCCGACCTTCTGCTGAAACTTACGAGCGTTCACACCTAAGCCTCTTACAAGGTCAGCTGTTTAGCTAAACATGAGCTCATGATCTAAATTTACACAATATTGAAGAAAGCAGCTACAAGGGGAGACAATCAGCCAAAACCATCAATACCAGAATTAGATTCCCAAGGCCATCCATCAGATGTAGGAATAATCGGGTGCAAGGCAGAAAATATACATAAAACTGGAACTGAAACAAGGCACAAGGATGTTTTCAAAGACTGGTAGGATCTCTAAAACATTTTTCAAGGACATGTCATTGATAAAGCTAAATACTCCAAGGTTGTGTAATACAACAGATTAATCATTGAGAAGAGTGAAATTATGCTGTTTTGAAAACTATGGCAGGTCAGATTTTCTGCCTAATTATATAAGAAGATTTCTCTAAAAAATACACATTATTTCAAAGACTTATTGGCTGTGAAATAAGATAAGGGTATTTCAAATGGCTTGTCTGCAAAGAAAGGTGAGATGTAGGGAATCACAGAAAGTTGAGGGGAAAATAGGTCAATATATACATTGCTGTATGGTGAACTAAGCCTTAGGCCAGCAACAATGGAGAGGACGTGACCCTTAGACACGTACAAGTAAGCTGGAATCTTCAAAAGTTCAAATCTTTATAAGTAAAAATATTTATTAAAATGAATAACCAAGTGTTTTAATTGACATCAGAAGATGAAAACAATAAATCCTGAGAACATAGAGAAAAGATAAATAAAGATATGAGCAGAACTTAATACAACAGAAAACGTATAAAATTCAGGTGATTTAGTAAGTCCAAAGAATCTTCTTTGAAAAGAATTAATAGACACACTTTGATTAAGGAAAACCAAAACATAAGTAAAGAATATACAGAAAGAGTCAGGACAATGTTAGAGCAGACAATATATGAAATGCCAGTAAATTTGCACATTTCTGTCAAGTGGACCATTTCCTAGCTCCTAAAGTTTACCAACACTGACACAAGAGGAAATCATTTAAGGTCATCATGTCTGCCCTTGGCATTCTCGGAACGCCCTGGCCTCAGAATGCAGCCTCTGTAGTCCATGGTAACCTGCGGAGAGGGGGCGGGGCTGAGGGAGGTTGGAACACTGCCCTCACTGAGGGAGTGGGTGTGGCCATCTCTGCTGTGACTGAACAAAGGGCAGGGGAGCAGGGGGCCCAGGCCAGGGCCCTCAGAGCCCGGCAGGCCCAGTGGAGTGTCACAAGCTTTTAGGCCCAGGCCAAAGGGCGCCTTCTTTGTCTGCACAGCTGCCCAAACTCTCACCTTTCCACTCAGGCCGCCCTCTTACTTGAAGTGTGTTTGGAACGTGTCCGCACAGTACACCGCGCTGCACATCTAAGCATAGTTCTGGGCATCGTAGCTTCCTGCCAGGTGACCGAAGTTCGCAGGCAGTTGGGTCCCTGGGACACACGCGGAGAGGCTCTGGCCCAGGTCACAGGCCGCCCATGGCCCCTGCCCCAGATCGGGGGCCGCAAAGCAGCCCTGTCTGAGTCCCCTGCCTCTAGAGGGAGTATTGGACCAACACTTGTAGAAAACGGGGTCCTTGCGGGCCACTCATTGGAGGGACACAGATAAATCTTTGCCGACTTTCTGCTGAAACTTACGAGCGTTCACACCTAAGCCTCTTACAAGGTCAGCTGTTTAGCTAAACATGAGCTCATGATCTAAATTTATACAATATTGAAGAAAGCAGCTACAAGGGGAGACAATCAGCCAAAACCATCAATACCAGAATTAGATTCCCAAGGCCATCCATCAGATGTAGGAATAATCGGGTGCAAGGCAGAAAATATACATAAAACTGGAACTGAAACAAGGCACAAGGATGTTTTCAAAGACTGGTAGGATCTCTAAAACATTTTTCAAGGACATGTCATTGATAAAGCTAAATACTCCAAGGTTGTGTAATACAACAGATTAATCATTGAGAAGAGTGAAATTATGCTGTTTTGAAAACTATGGCAGGTCAGATTTTCTGCCTAATTATATAAGAAGATTTCTCTAAAAAATACACATTATTTCAAAGACTTATTGGCTGTGAAATAAGTTAAGGGTATTTCAAATGGCTTGTCTGCAAAGAAAGGTGAGATGTAGGGAATCACAGAAAGTCGAGGGGAAAATAGGTCAATATATACATTGCTGTATGGTGAACTAAGCCTTAGGCCAGCAACAATGGAGAGGACCTGACCCTTAGACACGTACAAGTAAGCTGGAATCTTCAAAAGTTCAAATCTTTATAAGTAAAAAGATTTATTAAAATGAATAACCAAGTGTTTTAATTGACATGAGAAGATGAAAACAATAAACCCTGAGAACATAGAAAAAAGATAAATAAAGATATGAGCAGAACTTAATACAACAGAAAACGTATAAAATTCAGGTGATTTAGTAAGTCCAAAGAATCTTCTTTGAAAAGATTTAAAAGACACACTTTGATTAAGGAAAACCAAAACATAAGTAAAGAATATACAGAAAGAGTCAGGACAATGTTAGAGCAGACAATATATGAAATGCCAGTAAATTTGAACATTTCTGTCAAGTGGACCATTTCCTAGCTCCTAAAGTTTACCAACACTGACACAGGAGGAAATCATTTAAGGTCATCATGTCTGCCCTTGGCATTCTCGGAACGCCCTGGCCTCAGAATGCAGCCTCTGTAGTCCATGGTAACCTGCGGAGAGGGGGCGGGGCTGAGGGAGGTTGGAACACTGCCCTCACTGAGGGAGTGTGTGTGGTCATCTCTGCTGTGACTGAACAAAGGGCAGGGGAGCAGGGGGCCCAGGGCAGGCCCCTCAGAGCCCGGCAGGCCCAGTGGAGTGTCACAAGCTTTTAGGCCCAGGCCAAAAGGCGCCTTCTTTGTCTGCACAGCTGCCCAAATTCTCACCTTTCCACTCAGGCCGCCCTCTTACTTGAAGTGTGTGTGGAACGTGTCTGCGCAGTATACCGCGCTGCACAGCTAAGCATAGGTCTGGGCATCGTAGCTTCCTGCCAGGTGACCGAAGTTCGCAGGCAGATGGGTCCCTGGGACACACGCGGAGAGGCTCCTGCCCGGGTCACAGGCCGCCCACTGCCCCTGCCCCAGATCGGGAGCCGCAAAGCAGCCCTGTCTGAGTCCCCTGCCTCTAGAGGGAGTATTGGACCAACACTTGTAGAAAACGGGGTCCTTGCGGGCCACTCATTGGAGGGACACAAATAAATCTTTGCCGAGTTTCTGCTGAAACTTACGAGCGTTCACACCTAAGCCTCTTACAAGGTCAGCTGTTTAGCTAAACATGAGCTCATGATCTAAATTTACACAATATTGAAGAAAGCAGCTACAAGGGGAGACAATCAGCCAAAACC
Organism: Mesoplodon mirus; assembly: GCF_964341445.2. Lineage (NCBI taxonomy): Eukaryota > Metazoa > Chordata > Mammalia > Artiodactyla > Ziphiidae > Mesoplodon > Mesoplodon mirus. The sequence goes on from NW_028295357.1 coordinate 306,978, forward strand.
ATCAATACCAGAATTAGATTCCCAAGGCCATCCATCAGATGTAGGAATAATCGGGTGCAAGGCAGAAAATATACATAAAACTGGAACTGAAACAAGGCACAAGGATGTTTTCAAAGACTGGTAGGATCTCTAAAACATTTTTCAAGGACATGTCATTGATAAAGCTAAATACTCCAAGGTTGTGTAATACAACAGATTAATCATTGAGAAGAGTGAAATTATGCTGTTTTGAAAACTATGGCAGGTCAGATTTTCTGCCTAATTATATAAGAAGATTTCTCTAAAAAATACACATTATTTCAAAGACTTATTGGCTGTGAAATAAGATAAGGGTATTTCAAATGGCTTGTCTGCAAAGAAAGGTGAGATGTAGGGAATCACAGAAAGTCGAGGGGAATATAGGTCAATATATACATTGCTGTATGGTGAACTAAGCCTTAGGCCAGCAACAATGGAGAGGACCTGACCCTTAGACACGTACAAGTAAGCTGGAATCTTCAAAAGTTCAAATCTTTATAAGTAAAAAGATTTACTAAAATCAATAACCAAGTGTTTTAATTGACATCAGAAGATGAAAACAATAAACCCTGAGAACATGGAGAAAAGATAAATAAAGATATGAGCAGAACTTAATACAACAGAAAACGTATAAAATTCAGGTGATTTAGTAAGTCCAAAGAATCTTCTTTGAAAAGAATTAAAAAACACACTTTGATTAAGGAAAACCAAAACATAAGTAAAGAATATACAGAAAGAGTCAGGACAATGTTAGAGCAGAGAATATATGAAATGCCAGTAAATTTGAACATTTCTGTCAAGTGGACCATTTCCTAGCTCCTAAAGTTTACCAACACTGACACAAGAGGAAATCATTTAAGGTCATCATGTCTGCCCTTGGCATTCTCGGAACGCCCTGGCCTCAGAATGCAGCCTCTGTAGTCCATGGTAACCTGCGGAGAGGGGGTGGTGCTGAGGGAGGATGGAACACTGCCCTCACTGAGGGAGTGGGTGTGGCCATTTCTGCTGTGACTGAACAAAGGGCAGGGAAGCAGGGGGCCCAGGGCAGGGCCCTCAGAGCCCGGCAGGCCCAGTGGAGTGTCACAAGTTTTAGGCCCAGGCCAAAGGGCGCCTTCTTTGTCTGCACACCTGCCCAAACTCTCACCTTTCCACTCAGGCCGCCCTCTTACTTGAAGTGAGTGTGGAACGTGTCCGTGCAGTATACCGCGCTGCACAGCTATGCATAGGTCTGGGCATCGTAGCTTCCTGCCAGGTGACCGAAGGTCGCAGGCAGATGGGTCCCTGGGACACACGCGGAGGGGCTCCTGCCCGGGTCACAGGCCGCCCACAGCCCCTGCCCCAGATCGGGGGGCGCAAAGCAGCCCTGTCTGAGTCCCCTGCCTCTAGAGGGAGTATTGGACCAACACTTGTAGAAAACGGGGTCCTTGCGGGCCACTCATTGGAGGGACACAAATAAATCTTTGCCGACCTTCTGCTGAAACTTACGAGCGTTCACACCTAAGCCTCTTACAAGGTCAGCTGTTTAGCTAAACATGAGCTCATGATCTAAATTTACACAATATTGAAGAAAGCAGCTACAAGGGGAGACAATCAGCCAAAACCATCAATACCAGAATTAGATTCCCAAGGCCATCCATCAGATGTAGGAATAATCGGGTGCAAGGCAGAAAATATACATAAAACTGGAACTGAAACAAGGCACAAGGATGTTTTCAAAGACTGGTAGGATCTCTAAAACATTTTTCAAGGACATGTCATTGATAAAGCTAAATACTCCAAGGTTGTGTAATACAACAGATTAATCATTGAGAAGAGTGAAATTATGCTGTTTTGAAAACTATGGCAGGTCAGATTTTCTGCCTAATTATATAAGAAGATTTCTCTAAAAAATACACATTATTTCAAAGACTTATTGGCTGTGAAATAAGATAAGGGTATTTCAAATGGCTTGTCTGCAAAGAAAGGTGAGATGTAGGGAATCACAGAAAGTCGAGGGGAAAATAGGTCAATATATACATTGCTGTATGGTGAACTAAGCCTTAGGCCAGCAACAATGGAGAGGACGTGACCCTTAGACACGTACAAGTAAGCTGGAATCTTCAAAAGTTCAAATCTTTATAAGTAAAAATATTTATTAAAATGAATAACCAAGTGTTTTAATTGACATCAGAAGATGAAAACAATAAATCCTGAGAACATAGAGAAAAGATAAATAAAGATATGAGCAGAACTTAATACAACAGAAAACGTATAAAATTCAGGTGATTTAGTAAGTCCAAAGAATCTTCTTTGAAAAGAATTAATAGACACACTTTGATTAAGGAAAACCAAAACATAAGTAAAGAATATACAGAAAGAGTCAGGACAATGTTAGAGCAGACAATATATGAAATGCCAGTAAATTTGCACATTTCTGTCAAATGGACCATTTCCTAGCTCCTAAAGTTTACCAACACTGACACAAGAGGAAATCATTTAAGGTCATCATGTCTGCCCTTGGCATTCTCGGAACGCCCTGGCCTCAGAATGCAGCCTCTGTAGTCCATGGTAACCTGCGGAGAGGGGGCGGGGCTGAGGGAGGTTGGAACACTGCCCTCAGTGAGGGAGTGGGTGTGGCCATCTCTGCTGTGACTGAACAAAGGGCAGGGGAGCAGGGGGCCCAGGCCAGGGCCCTCAGAGCCCGGCAGGCCCAGTGGAGTGTCACAAGCTTTTAGGCCCAGGCCAAAGGGCGCCTTCTTTGTCTGCACAGCTGCCCAAACTCTCACCTTTCCACTCAGGCCGCCCTCTTACTTGAAGTGTGTGTTGAACGTGTCCGCGCAGTATACCGCGCTGCACAGCTAAGCATAGGTCTGGGCATCGTAGCTTCCTGCCAGGTGACCGAAGTTCGCAGGCAGATGGGTCCCTGGGACACACGCGGAGAGGCTCCTGCCCGGGTCACAGGCCGCCCACTGCCCCTGCCCCAGATCGGGAGCCGCAAAGCAGCCCTGTCTGAGTCCCCTGCCTCTAGAGGGAGTATTGGACCAACACTTGTAGAAAACGGGGTCCTTGCAGGCCACTCATTGGAGGGACACAAATAAATCTTTGCCGACTTTCTGCTGAAACTTACGAGCGTTCACACCTAAGCCTCTTACAAGGTCAGCTGTTTAGCTAAACATGAGCTCATGATCTAAATTTACACAATATTGAAGAAAGCAGCTACAAGGGGAGACAATCAGCCAAAACCATCAATACCAGAATTAGATTCCCAAGGTCATCCATCAGATGTAGGAATAATCGGGTGCAAGGCAGAAAATATACATAAAACTGGAACTGAAACAAGGCACAAGGATGTTTTCAAAGACTGGTAGGATCTCTAAAACATTTTTCAAGGACATGTCATTGATAAAGCTAAATACTCCAAGGTTGTGTAATACAACAGATTAATCATTGAGAAGAGTGAAATTATGCTGTTTTGAAAACTATGGCAGGTCAGATTTTCTGCCTAATTATATAAGAAGATTTCTCTAAAAAATACACATTATTTCAAAGACTTATTGGCTGTGAAATAAGTTAAGGGTATTTCAAATGGCTTGTCTGCAAAGAAAGGTGAGATGTAGGGAATCACAGAAAGTCGAGGGGAAAATAGGTTAATAAATACATTGCTGTATGGTGAAGTAAGCCTTAGGCTAGCAACAATGGAGAGGACGTGACCCTTAGACACGTACAAGTAAGCTGGAATCTTCAAAAGTTCAAACATTTATAAGTAAAAAGATTTATTAAAATGAATAACCAAGTGTTTTAATTGACATCAGAAGATGAAAACAATAAACCCTGAGAACATAGAGAAAAGATAAATAAAGATATGAGCAGAACTTAATACAACAGAAAACGTATAAAATTGAGGTGATTTAGTAAGTCCAAAGAATCTTCTTTGAAAAGAATTAAAAGACACAATTTGATTAAGGAAAACCAAAACATATGTAAAGAATATACAGAAAGAGTCAGGACAATGTTAGAGCAGAGAATATATGAAATGCCAGTAAATTTGAACATTTCTGTAAAGTGGACCATTTCCTAGCTCCTAAAGTTTACCAACACTGACACAAGAGGAAATCATTTAAGGTCATCATGTCTGCCCTTGGCATTCTCGGAACGCCCTGGCCTCAGAATGCATACTCTGTAGTCCATGGTAACCTGCGGAGAGGGGGCGAGGCTGAGGGAGGTTGGAACACTGCCCTCACTGAGGGAGTGGGTGTGGCCATCTCTGCTGTGACTGAACAAAGAGCAGGGGAGCAGGGGGCCCAGGGCAGGGCCCTCAGAGCCCGGCAGGCCTAGTGGTGTGTCACACGCTTTTAGGCCCAGGCCAAAGTGTGCCTTCTTTGTCTGCACAGGTGCCCAAACTCTCACCTTTCCACTCAGGCGGCCCTCTTACTTGAAGTGTGTGTGGAACGTGTCCGTGCAGTATACCGCGCTGCACAGCTAAGCATAGGTCTGGGCATCGTAGCTTCCTGCCAGGTGACCGAAGTTCGCAGGCAGATGGGTCCCTGGGACACACGCGGAGAGGCTCCTGCCCGGGTCACAGGCCGCCCACTGCCCCTGCCCCAGATCGGGAGCCGCAAAGCAGCCCTGTCTGAGTCCCCTGCCTCTAGAGGGAGTATAGGACCAACACTTGTAGAAAACGGGGTCCTTGCGGGCCACTCATTGGAGGGACACAAATAAATCTTTGCCGACTTTCTGCTGAAACTTACGAGCGTTCACACCTAAGCCTCTTACAAGGTCAGCTGTTTAGCTAAACATGAGCTCATGATCTAAATTTACACAATATTGAAGAAAGCAGCTACAAGGGGAGACAAACAGCCAAAACCATCAATACCAGAATTAGATTCCCAAGGCCATCCATCAGATGTAGGAATAATCGGGTGCAAGGCAGAAAATATACATAAAACTGGAACTGAAACAAGGCACAAGGATGTTTTCAAAGACTGGTAGGATCTCTAAAACATTTTTCAAGGACATGTCATTGATAAAGCTAAATACTCCAAGGTTGTGTAATACAACAGATTAATCATTGAGAAGAGTGAAATTATGCTGTTTTGAAAACTATGGCAGGTCAGATTTTCTGCCTAATTATATAAGAAGATTTCTCTAAAAAATACACATTATTTCAAAGACTTATTGGCTGTGAAATAAGTTAAGGGTATTTCAAATGGCTTGTCTGCCAAGAAAGGTGAGATGTAGGGAATCACAGAAAGTTGAGGGGAAAATAGGTCAATATATACATTGCTGTATGGTGAACTAAGCCTTAGGCCAGCAACAATGGAGAGGACCTGACCCTTAGACACGTACAAGTAAGCTGGAATCTTCAAAAGTTCAAATCTTTATAAGTAAAAAGATTTATTAAAATGAATAACCAAGTGTTTTAATTGACATCAGAAGATGAAAACAATAAACCCTGAGAACATAGAGAAAAGATAAATAAAGATATGAGCAGAACTTAATACAACAGAAAACGTATAAAATTCAGGTGATTGAGTAAGTCCAAAGAATTTTCTTTGAAAAGATTTAAAAGACACACTTTGATTAAGGAAAACCAAAACATAAGTAATGAATATACAGAAAGAGTCAGGAAAATGTTAGAGCAGAGAATATATGAAATGCCAGTAAATTTGAACATTTCTGTAAAGTGGACCATTCCCTAGCTCCTAAAGTATACCAACACTGACACAAGAGGAAATCATTTAAGGTCATCATGTCTGCCCTTGGCATTCTCGGAACGCCCTGGCCTCAGAATGCAGCCTCTGTAGTCCATGGTAACCTGCGGAGAGGGGGCGGGGCTGAGGGAGGTTGGAACACTGCCCTCACTGAGGGAGTGGGTGTGGCCATCTCTGCTGTGACTGAACAAAGAGCAGGGGAGCAGGGGGCCCAGGGCAGGGCCCTCAGAGCCCGGCAGGCCCAGTGGAGTGTCACAAGCTTTTAGGCCCAGGCCAAAGGGTGCCTCCTTTGTCTGCACAGCTGCCCAAACTCTCACCTTTCCACTCAGGCCGCCCTCTTACTTGAAGTGTGTGTGGAAAGTGTCCGCGCAGTATACCGCGCTGCACAGCTAAGCATAGGTCTGGGCATCGTAGCTTCCTGCCAGGTGACCGAAGTTCGCTGGCAGATGGGTCCCTGGGACACACGCGGAGAGGCTCCTGCCCGTGTCACAGGCCGCCCACTGCCCCTGCCCCAGTTCGGGAGCCGCAAAGCAGCCCTGTCTGAGTCCCCTGCCTCTAGAGGGAGTATTGGACCAACACTTGTAGAAAACGGGGTCCTTGCGGGCCACTCATTGGAGGGACACAAATAAATCTTTGCCGACTTTCTGCTGAAACTTACGAGCGTTCACACCTAAGCCTCTTACAAGGTCTGCTGTTTAGCTAAACATGAGCTCATGATCTAAATTTACACAATATTGAAGAAAGCAGCTACAAGGGGAGACAATCAGCCAAAACCATCAATACCAGAATTAGATTCCCAAGGCCATCCATCAGATGTAGGAATAATCGGGTGCAAGGCAGAAAATATACATAAAACTGGAACTGAAACAAGGCACAAGGATGTTTTCAAAGACTGGTAGGATCTCTAAAACATTTTTCAAGGACATGTCATTGATAAAACTAAATACTCCAAGGTTGTGTAATACAACAGATTAATCATTGAGAAGAGTGAAATTATGCTGTTTTGAAAACTATGGCAGGTCAGATTTTCTGCCTAATTATATAAGAAGATTTCTCTAAAAAATACACATTATTTCAAAGACTTATTGGCTGTGAAATAAGTTAAGGGTATTTCAAATGGCTTGTCTGCAAAGAAAGGTGAGATGTAGGGAATCACAGAAAGTCGAGGGGAAAATAGGTCAATATATACATTGCTGTATGGTGAACTAAGCCTTAGGCCAGCAACAATGGAGAGGACCTGACCCTTAGACACGTACAAGTAAGCTGGAATCTTCAAAAGTTCAAATCTTTATAAGTAAAAAGATTTATTAAAATGAATAACCAAGTGTTTTAATTGACATCAGAAGATGAAAACAATAAACCCTGAGAACATAGAGAAAAGATAAATAAAGTTATGAGCAGAACTTAATACAACAGAAAACGTATAAAATTGAGGTGATTTAGTAAGTCCAAAGAATCTTCTTTGAAAAGAATTAAAAGACACACTTTGATTAAGGAAAACCAAAACATAAGTAAAGAATATACAGAAAGAGTCAGGACAATGTTAGAGCAGAGAATATATGAAATGCCAGTAAATTTGAACATTTCTGTAAAGTGGACCATTTCCTAGCTCCTAAAGTTTACCAACACTGACACAAGAGGAAATCATTTAAGGTCATCATGTCTGCCCTTGGCATTCTTGGAACGCCCTGGCCTCAGAATGCAGCCTCTGTAGTCCATGGTAACCTGCGGAGAGGGGGCGGGACTGAGGGAGGTTGGAACACTGCCCTCACTGAGGGAGTGGGTGTGGCCATCTCTGCTGTGACTGAACAAAGGGCAGGGGAGCAGGGGGCCCAGGGCAGGGCCCTCAGAGCCCGGCAGTCCCAGTGGAGTGTCACAAGCTTTTAGGCCCAGGCCAAAGGGCGCCTTCTTTGTCTGCACAGCTGCCCAAACTCTCACCTTTCCACTCAGGCCGCCCTCTTACTTGAAGTGTGTTTGGAACGTGTCCGTGCAGTATACCGCGCTGCACAGCTAAGCATAGGTCTGGGCATCGTAGCTTCCTGCCAGGTGACCGAAGTTCGCAGGCAGATGGGTCCCTGGGACACACGCAGAGAGGCTCCTGCCCGGGTCACAGGCCGCCCACTGCTCCTGCCCCAGATCGGGAGCCGCAAAGCAGCCCTTTCTGAGTCCCCTGCCTCTAGAGGGAGTATTGGACCAACACTTGTAGAAAATGGGGTCCTTGCGGGCCACTCATTGGAGGGACACAAATAAATCTTTGCCGAGTTTCTGCTGAAACTTACGAGCGTTCACACCTAAGCCTCTTACAAGGTCAGCTGTTTAGCTAAACATGAGCTCATGATCTAAATTTACACAATATTGAAGAAAGCAGCTACAAGGGGAGACAATCAGCCAAAACCATCAATACCAGAATTAGATTCCCAAGGCCATCCATCAGATGTAGGAATAATCGGGTGCAAGGCAGAAAATATACATAAAACTGGAACTGAAACAAGGCACAAGGATGTTTTCAAAGACTGGTAGGATCTCTAAAACATTTTTCAAGGACATGTCATTGATAAAGCTAAATATTCCAAGGTTGTGTAATACAACAGATTAATCATTGAGAAGAGTGAATTTATGCTGTTTTGAAAACTATGGCAGGTCAGATTTCCTGCCTAATTATATAAGAAGATTTCTCTAAAAAATACACATTATTTCAAAGACTTATTGGCTGTGAAATAAGTTAAGGGTATTTCAAATGGCTTGTCTGCAAAGAAAGGTGAGATGTAGGGAATCACAGAAAGTCGAGGGGAAAATAGGTCAATATATACATTGCTGTATGGTGAACTAAGCCTTAGGCCAGCAACAATGGAGAGGACCTGACCCTTAGACACGTACAAGTAAGCTGGAATCTTCAAAAGTTCAAATCTTTATAAGTAAAAAGTTTTATTAAAATGAATAACCAAGTGTTTTAATTGACATCAGAAGATGAAAACAATAAACTCTGAGAACATGGAGAAAAGATAAATAAAGATATGAGCAGAACTTAATACAACAGAAAACGTATAAAATTCAGGTGATTTAGTAAGTCCAAAGAATCTTTGAAAAGATTTAAAAGACACACTTTGATTAAGGAAAACCAAAACATAAGTAAAGAATATACAGAAAGAGTCAGGACAATGTTAGAGCAGAGAATATATGAAATGCCAGTAAATTTGAACATTTCTGTAAAGTGGACCATTTCCTAGCTCCTAAAGTTTACCAACACTGACACAAGAGGAAATCATTTAAGGTCATCATGTCTGCCCTTGGCATTCTCGGAACGCCCTGGCCTCAGAATGGAGCCTCTGTAGTCCATGGTAACCTGCGGAGAGGGGGCGGGGCTGAGGGAGGTTGGAACACTGCCCACACTGAGGGAGTGGGTGTGGCCATCTCTGCTGTGACTGAACAAAGGGCAGGGGAGCAGGGGGTCCAGCCCAGGGCCCTCAGAGCCCGGCAGGCCCAGTGGAGTGTCACAAGCTTTTAGGCCCAGGCCAAAGGGCACCTTCTTTGTCTGCACAGCTGCCCAAACTCTCACCTTTCCACTCAGGCCGCCCTCTTACTTGAAGTGTGTGTGGAACGTGTCCGCGCAGTACACCGCGCTGCACAGCTAAGCATAGTTCTGGGCATCGTAGCTTCCTGCCAGGTGACCGAAGTTCGCAGGCAGATGGGTCCCTGGGACACACGCGGAGAGGCTCCGGCCCGGGTCACAGGCCGCCCATGGCCCCTGCCCCAGATCGGGGGCCGCAAAGCAGCCCTGTCTGAGTCCCCTGCCTCTAGAGGGAGTATTGGACCAACACTTGTAGAAAACGGGGTCCTTGCGGGCCACTCATTGGAGGGACACAAATAAATCTTTGCCGACTTTCTGCTGAAACTTACGAGCGTTCACACCTAAGCCTCTTACAAGGTCAGCTGTTTAGCTAAACATGAGCTCATGATCTAAATTTACACAATATTGAAGAAAGCAGCTACAAGGGGAGACAATCAGCCAAAACCATCAATACCAGAATTAGATTCCCAAGGTCATCCATCAGATGTAGGAATAATCGGGTGCAAGGCAGAAAATATACATAAAACTGGAACTGAAACAAGGCACAAGGATGTTTTCAAAGACTGGTAGGATCTCTAAAACATTTTTCAAGGACATGTCATTGATAAAGCTAAATACTCCAAGGTTGTGTAATACAACAGATTAATCATTGAGAAGAGTGAAATTATGATGTTTTGAAAACTATGGCAGGTCAGATTTTCTGCCTAATTATATAAGAAGATTTCTCTAAAAAATACACATTATTTCAAAGACTTATTGGCTGTGAAATAAGTTAAGGGTATTTCAAATATCTTGTCTGCAAAGAAAGGTGAGATGTAGGGAATCACAGAAAGTCGAGGGAAAAATAGGTCAATATATACATTGCTGTATGGTGAACTAAGCCTTAGGCCAGCAACAATGGAGAGGACCTGACCCTTAGACACGTACAAGTAAGCTGGAATCTTCAAAAGTTCAAATCTTTATAAGTAAAAAGATTTACTAAAATGAATAACCAAGTGTTTTAATTGACATCAGAAGATGAAAACAATAAACCCTGAGAACATGGAGAAAAGATAAATAAAGATATGAGCAGAACTTAATACAACAGAAAACGTATAAAATTCAGGTGATTTAGTAAGTCCAAAGAATCTTCTTTGAAAAGATTTAAAAGACACACTTTGATTAAGGAAAACCAAAACATAAGTAAAGAATATACAGAAAGAGTCAGGACAAAGTTAGAGCAGAGAATATATGAAATGCCAGTAAATTTGAACATTTCTGTAAAGTGGACCATTTCCTAGCTCCTAAAGTTTACCAACACTGACACAAGAGGAAATCATTTAAGGTCATCATGTCTGCCCTTGGCATTCTCGGAACGCCCTGGCCTCAGAATGCAGCCTCTGTAGTCCATGGTAACCTGCGGAGAGGGGGCGGGGCTGAGGGAGGTTGGAACACTGCCCTCACTGAGGGAGTGGGTGTGGCCATCTCTGCAGTGACTGAACAAAGGGCAGGGGAGCAGGTGGCCCAGGGTACGGCCCTCAGAGCCCGGCAGGCCCAGTGGAGTGTCACAAGCTTTTAGCCCCAGGCCAAAGGGCACCTTCTTTGTCTGCACAGCTGCCCAAACTCTCACCTTTCCACTCAGGCCGCCCTCTTACTTGAAGTGTGTGTGGAACGTGTCCGTGCAGTATACCGCGCTGCACAGCTAAGCATAGGTCTGGGCATCGTAGCTTCCTGCCAGGTGACCGAAGTTCGCAGGCAGATGGGTCCCTGGGACACACGCGGAGGGGCTCCTGCCGGGGTCACAGGCCACCCACTGCCCCTGCCCCAGATCGGGGGCCGCAAAGCAGCCCTGTCTGAGTCCCCTGCCTCTAGAGGGAGTATTGGACCAACACTTGTAGAAAACGGGGTCCTTGCGGGCCACTCATTGGAGGGACACAAATAAATCTTTGCCGACTTTCTGCTGAAACCTACGAGCGTTCACACCTAAGCCTCTTACAAGGTCAGCTGTTTAGCTAAACATGAGCTCATGATCTAAATTTACACAATATTGAAGAAAGCAGCTACAAGGGGAGACAATCAGCCAAAACCATCAATACCAGAATTAGATTCCCAAGGCCATCCATCAGATGTAGGAATAATCGGGTGCAAGGCAGAAAATATACATAAAACTGGAACTGAAACAAGGCACAAGGATGTTTTCAAAGACTGGTAGGATCTCTAAAACATTTTTCAAGGACATGTCATTGATAAAGCTAAATACTCCAAGGTTGTGTAATACAACAGATTAATCATTGAGAAGAGTGAAATTATGCTGTTTGGGAAACTATGGCAGGTCAGATTTTCTGCCTAATTTTATAAGAAGATTTCTCTAAAAAATACACATTATTTCAAAGACTTATTGGCTGTGAAATAAGTTAAGGGTATTTCAAATGGCTTGTCTGCAAAGAAAGGTGAGATGTAGGGAATCACAGAAAGTCGAGGGGAAAATAGGTCAATATATACATTGCTGTATGGTGAACTAAGCCTTAGGCCAGCAACAATGGAGAGGACGTGACCCTTAGACACGTACAAGTAAGCTGGAATCTTCAAAAGTTCAAATCTTTATAAGTAAAAAGATTTATTAAAATGAATAACCAAGTGTTTTAATTGACATCAGAAGATGAAAACAATAAACCCTGAGAACATAGAGAAAAGATAAATAAAGATATGAGCAGAACTTAATACAACAGAAAACGTATAAAATTCAGGTGATTTAGTAAGTCCAAAGAATCTTCTTTGAAAAGATTTAAAAGACACACTTTGATTAAGGAAAACCAAAACATAAGTAAAGAATATACAGAAAGAGTCAGGACAATGTTAGAGCAGAGAATATATGAAATGCCAGTAAATTTGAACATTTCTGTCAAGTGGACCATTTCCTAGCTCCTAAAGTTTACCAACACTGACACAAGAGGAAATCATTTAAGGTCATCATGTCTGCCCTTGGCATTCTCGGAACGCCCTGGCCTCAGAATGCAGCCTCTGTAGTCCATGGTAACCTGCGGAGAGGGGGCGGGGCTGAGGGAGGTTGGAACACTGCTCTCACTGAGGGAGTACGTGTGGCAATTTCTGCTATGACTGAACAAAGGGCAGGGAAACAGGGGCCCAGGGCAGGGCCCTCAGAGCCCAGCAGGCCCAGTGGAGTGTCACAAGATTTTAGGCCCAGGCCAAAGGGCCCCTTCTTTGTCTGCACAGCTGCCCAAACTCTCACCTTTCCACTCAGGCCGCCCTCTTACTTGAAGTGTGTGTGGAACGTGTCCGTGCAGTATACCGCGCTGCACAGCTAAGCATAGGTCTGGGCATCGTAGCTTCCTGCCAGGTGACCGAAGTTCGCAGGCAGATGGGTCCCTGGGACACACGCGGAGGGGCTCCTGCCCGGGTCACAGGCCGCCCACTGCCCCTGCCCCAGATCGGGAGCCGCAAAGCAGCCCTGTCTGAGTCCCCTGCCTCTAGAGGGAGTATTGGACCAACACTTGTAGAAAACGGGGTCCTTGCGGGCCACTCATTGGAGGGACACAAATAAATCTTTGCCGACTTTCTGCTGAAACTTACGAGCGTTCACACCTAAGCCTCTTACAAGGTCAGCTGTTTAGCTAAACATGAGCTCATGATCTAAATTTACACAATATTGAAGAAAGCAGCTACAAGGGGAGACAATCAGCCAAAACCATCAATACCAGAATTAGATTCCCTAGGCCATCCATCAGATGTAGGAATAATCGGGTGCAAGGCAGAAAATATACATAAAACTGGAACTGAAACAAGGCACAAGGATGTTTTCAAAGACTGGTAGGATCTCTAAAACATTTTTCAAGGACATGTCATTGATAAAGCTAAATACTCCAAGGTTGTGTAATACAACAGATTAATCATTGAGAAGAGTGAAATTATGCTGTTTTGAAAACTATGGCAGGTGAGATTTTCTGCCTAATTATATAAGAAGATTTCTCTAAAAAATACACATTATTTCAAAGACTTATTGGCTGTGAAATAAGTTAAGGGTATTTCAAATGGCTTGTCTGCAAAGAAAGGTGAGATGTAGGGAATCACAGAAAGTCGAGGGGAAAATAGGTCAATATATACATTGCTGTATGGTGAACTAAGCCTTAGGCCAGCAACAATGGAGAGGACCTGACCCTTAGACACGTACAAGTAAGCTGGAATCTTCAAAAGTTCAAATCTTTATAAGTAAAAAGATTTATTAAAATGAATAACCAAGTGTTTTAATTGACATCAGAAGATGAAAACAATAAACCCTGAGAACATAGAGAAAAGATAAATAAAGATATGAGCAGAACTTAATACATCAGAAAACGTATAAAATTCAGGTGATTTAGTAAGTCCAAAGAATCTTCTTTGAAAAGAATTAAAAGACACACTTTGATTAAGGAAAACCAAAACATAAGTAAAGGTTATACAGAAAGAATCAGGACAATGTTAGAGCAGAGAATATATGAAATGCCAGTAAATTTGAACATTTCTGTAAAGTGGACCATTTCCTAGCTCCTAAAGTTTACCAACACTGACACAAGAGGAAATCATTTAAGGTCATCATGTCTGCCCTTGGCATTCTCGGAACACCCTGGCCTCAGAATGCAGCCTCTGTAGTCCATGGTAACCTGCGGAGAGGGGGCGGGGCTGAGGGAGGTTGGAACACTGCCCTCACTGAGGGAGTGGGTGTGGCCATCTCTGCTGTGACTGAACAAAGGGCAGGGGAGCAGGGGGCCCAGGGCAGGGCCCTCAGAGCCCGGCAGGCCCAGTGGAGTGTCACAAGCTTTTAGGCCCAGGCCAAAGGATGCCTTCTTTGTCTGCACAGCTGCCCAAACTCTCACCTTTCCACTCAGGCCGCCCTCTTACTTGAAGTGTGTGTGGAACTTGTCCGCGCAGTATACCGCGCTGCACAGCTAAGCATAGGTCTGGGCATCGTAGCTTCCTGCCAGGTGACCGAAGTTCGCAGGCAGATGGGTCCCTGGGACACACGCGGAGAGGCTCCTGCCCGGGTCACAGGCCGCCCACTGCCCCTGCCCCAGATCGGGAGCCGCAAAGCAGCCCTGTCTGAGTCCCCTGCCTCTAGAGGGAGTATTGGACCAACACTTGTAGAAAACGGGGTCCTTGCGGGCCACTCTTTGGAGGGAAACAAATAAATCTTTGCCGACTTTCTGCTGAAACTTACGAGCGTTCACAACTAAGCCTCTTACAAGGTCAGCTGTTTAGCTAAACATGAGCTCATGATCTAAATTTACACAATATTGAAGAAAGCAGCTACAAGGGGAGACAATCAGCCAAAACCATCAATACCAGAATTAGATTCCCAAGGCCATCCATCAGATGTAGGAATTATCGGGTGCAAGGCAGAAAATATACATAAAACTGGAACTGAAACAAGGCACAAGGATGTTTTCAAAGACTGGTAGGATCTCTAAAACATTTTTCAAGGACATGTCATTGATAAAGCTAAATACTCCAAGGTTGTGTAATACAACAGATTAATCATTGAGAAGAGTGAAATTATGCTGTTTGGAAAACTATGGCAGGTCAGATTTTCTGCCTAATTATATAAGAAGATTTCTCTAAAAAATACACATTGTTTCAAAGACTTATTGGCTGTGAAATAAGTTAAGGGTATTTCAAATGGCTTGTCTGCAAAGAAAGGTGAGATGTAGGGAATCACAGAAAGTCGAGGGGAAAATAGGTCAATATATACATTGCTGTATGGTGAACTAAGCCTTAGGCCAGCAACAATGGAGAGGACGTGACCCTTAGACACGTACAAGTAAGCTGGAATCTTCAAAAGTTCAAATCTTTATAAGTAAAAAGATTTATTAAAATGAATAACCAAGTGTTTTAATTGACATCAGAAGATTAAAACAATAAACCCTGAGAACATAGAAAAAAGATAAATAAAGATATGAGCAGAACTTAATACAACAGAAAACGTATAAAATTCAGGTGATTTAGTAAGTCCAAAGAATCTTCTTTGAAAAGATTTAACAGACACACTTTGATTAAGGAAAACAAAAACATAAGTAAAGAATATACAGAAAGAGTCAGGACAATGTTAGAGCAGACAATATATGAAATGCCAATAAATTTGAACATTTCTGTCAAGTGGACCATTTCCTAGCTCCTAAGGTTTACCAACACTGACACAAGAGGAAATCATTTAAGGTCATCATGTCTGCCCTTGGCATTCTCGGAACGCCCTGGCCTCAGAATGCAGCCTCTGTAGTCCATGGTAACCTGCGGAGAGGGGGCGGGGCTGAGGGAGGTTGGAACACTGCCCTCACTGAGGGAGTGGGTGTGGCCATCTCTGCTGTGACTGAACAAAGGGCAGGGGAGCAGGGGGCCCAGGGCAGGGCCCTCAGAGCCCGGCAGGCCCAGTGGAGTGTCACAAGCTTTTAGGCCCAGGCCAAAGGATGCCTTCTTTGTCTGCACAGCTGCCCAAACTCTCACCTTTCCACTCAGGCCGCCCTCTTACTTGAAGTGTGTGTGGAACTTGTCCGCGCAGTATACCGCGCTGCACAGCTAAGCATAGGTCTGGGCATCGTAGCTTCCTGCCAGGTGACCGAAGTTCGCAGGCAGATGGGTCCCTGGGACACACGCGGAGAGGCTCCTGCCCGGGTCACAGGCCGCCCACTGCCCCTGCCCCAGATCGGGAGCCGCAAAGCAGCCCTGTCTGAGTCCCCTGCCTCTAGAGGGAGTATTGGACCAACACTTGTAGAAAACGGGGTCCTTGCGGGCCACTCTTTGGAGGGAAACAAATAAATCTTTGCCGACTTTCTGCTGAAACTTACGAGCGTTCACAACTAAGCCTCTTACAAGGTCAGCTGTTTAGCTAAACATGAGCTCATGATCTAAATTTACACAATATTGAAGAAAGCAGCTACAAGGGGAGACAATCAGCCAAAACCATCAATACCAGAATTAGATTCCCAAGGCCATCCATCAGATGTAGGAATTATCGGGTGCAAGGCAGAAAATATACATAAAACTGGAACTGAAACAAGGCACAAGGATGTTTTCAAAGACTGGTAGGATCTCTAAAACATTTTTCAAGGACATGTCATTGATAAAGCTAAATACTCCAAGGTTGTGTAATACAACAGATTAATCATTGAGAAGAGTGAAATTATGCTGTTTGGAAAACTATGGCAGGTCAGATTTTCTGCCTAATTATATAAGAAGATTTCTCTAAAAAATACACATTGTTTCAAAGACTTATTGGCTGTGAAATAAGTTAAGGGTATTTCAAATGGCTTGTCTGCAAAGAAAGGTGAGATGTAGGGAATCACAGAAAGTCGAGGGGAAAATAGGTCAATATATACATTGCTGTATGGTGAACTAAGCCTTAGGCCAGCAACAATGGAGAGGACGTGACCCTTAGACACGTACAAGTAAGCTGGAATCTTCAAAAGTTCAAATCTTTATAAGTAAAAAGATTTATTAAAATGAATAACCAAGTGTTTTAATTGACATCAGAAGATTAAAACAATAAACCCTGAGAACATAGAAAAAAGATAAATAAAGATATGAGCAGAACTTAATACAACAGAAAACGTATAAAATTCAGGTGATTTAGTAAGTCCAAAGAATCTTCTTTGAAAAGATTTAACAGACACACTTTGATTAAGGAAAACAAAAACATAAGTAAAGAATATACAGAAAGAGTCAGGACAATGTTAGAGCAGACAATATATGAAATGCCAATAAATTTGAACATTTCTGTCAAGTGGACCATTTCCTAGCTCCTAAGGTTTACCAACACTGACACAAGAGGAAATCATTTAAGGTCATCATGTCTGCCCTTGGCATTCTCGGAACGCCCTGGCCTCAGAATGCAGCCTCTGTAGTCCATGGTAACCTGCGGAGAGGGGGCGGGGCTGAGGGAGGTTGGAACACTGCCCTCACTGAGGGAGTGGGTGTGGCCATCTCTGCTGTGACTGAACAAAGGGCAGGGGAGCAGGGGGCCCAGGGCAGGGCCCTCAGATCCCGGCAGGCCCAGTGGAGTGTCACAGGCTTTTAGGCCCAGGCCAAAGGGCGCCTTCTTTGTCTGCACAGCTGCCCAAACTCTCACCTTTCCACTCAGGCCGCCCTCTTACTTGAAGTGTGTGTGGAACGTGTCCGCGCAGTACACCACGCTGCACAGCTAAGCATAGGTCTGGGCATCGTAGCTTCCTGCCAGGTGACCGAAGTTCGCAGGCAGATGGGTCCCTGGGAGACACGCGGAGAGGCTCCTGCCCGGGTCACAGGCCGCCCACTGCCCCTGCCCCAGATCGGGGGACGCAAAGCAACCCTGTGTGAATCCCCTGCCTCTAGAGGGAGTATTGGACCAACACTTGTAAAAAACGGGGTCCTTGCGGGCCACTCATTGGAGGGACACAAATAAATCTTTGCTGACTCTCTGCTGAAACTTACGAGCGTTCACACCTAAGCCTCTTACAAGGTCAGCTGTTTAGCTAAACATGAGCTCATGATCTAAATTTACACAGTAATGAAAAAGCAGCTACAAGGGGAGACAATCAGCCAAAACCATCAACACCAGAATTAGATTCCCAAGGCCATCCATCAGATGTAGGAATAATCGGGTGCAAGGCAGAAAATATACATAAAACTGGAACTGAAACAAGGCACAAGGATGTTTTCAAAGACTGGTAGGATCTCTAAAACATTTTTCAAGGACATGTCATTGATAAAGCTAAATACTCCAAGGTTGTGTAATACAACAGATTAATCATTGAGAAGAGTGAAATTATGCTGTTTTGAAAACTATGGCAGGTCAGATTTTCTGCCTAATTCTATAAGAAGATTTCTCTAAAAAATACACATTATTTCAAAGACTTATTGGCTGTGAAATAAGTTAAGGGTATTTCAAATGGCTTGTCCGCAAAGAAAGGTGAGATGTAGGGAATCACAGAAAGTCGAGGGGAAAATAGGTCAATATATACATTGCTGTATGGTGAACTAAGCCTTAGGCCAGCAACAATGGAGAGGACCTGACCCTTAGACACGTACAAGTAAGCTGGAATCTTCAAAAGTTCAAATCTTTATAAGTAAAAAGCTTTATTAAAATGAATAACCAAGTGTTTTAATTGACATCAGAAGACGAAAACAATAAACCCTGAGAACATAGAGAAAAGATAAATAAAGATATGAGCAGAACTTAATACAACAGAAAACGTATAAAATTCAGGTGATTTAGTAAGTCCAAAGAATCTTCTTTGAAAAGATTTAAAAGACACACTTTGATTATGGAAAACCAAAACTTAAGTAAAGAATATACAGAAAGAGTCAGGACAATGTTAGAGCAGAGAATATATGAAATGCCAGTAAATTTGAACATTTCTGTCAAGTGGACCATTTCCTAGCTCCTAAAGTTTACCAACACTGACACAAGAGGAAATCATTTAAGGTCATCATGTCTGCCCTTGGCATTCTTGGAACGCTCTGGCCTCAGAATGCAGCCTCTGTAGTCCATGGTAACCTGCGGAGAGGGTGCGGGGCTGAGGGAGGTTGGAACACTGCCCTCACTGAGGGAGTGGGTGTGGCCATCTCTGCTGTGACTGAACAAAGGGCAGGGGAGCAGGGGGCCCAGGGCAGGGCCCTCAGAGCCCGGCAGGCCCAGTGGAGTGTCACAAGATTTTAGGCCCAGGCCAAATTGCGTCTTCTTTGTTGCACAGCTGCCCAAACTCTCACCTTTCCACTCAGGCCGCCCTCTTACTTGAAGTGTGTGTGGAATGTGTCCACGCAGTACACCGCGCTGCACAGCTAAGCATAGGTCTGGGCATCATAGCTTCCTGCCATGTGTCCGAGCTTCGCAGGCAGATGGGTACCTGGGACACACGCGGAGAGGCTGTAGCCCTGGACACAGGCGGCCACGGCCCCTGCCCCAGATCGGGGGCCGCAAAGCGTCCCTGTCTGAGTCCCCTGCCTCTAGAGGGAGTATTGGACCAACACTTGTAGAAAACGGGGTCCTTGCGGGCCACTCATTGGAGGGACACAAATAAATCTTTGCTGACTCTCTGCTGAAACTTACGAGCGTTCACACCTAAGCCTCTTACAAGGTCAGCTGTTTAGCTAAACATGAGCTCATGATCTATATTTACACAATAATGAAGAAAGTAGCCAGAAGGAGAGACAATCAGCCAAAACCATCAACACCAGAATTAGATTCCCAAGGCCATCCATCAGATGTAGGAATAATCGGGTGCAAGGCAGAAAATATACATAAAACTGGAACTGAAACAAGGCACAAGGATGTTTTCAAAGACTGGTAGGATCTCTAAAACATTTTTCAAGGACATGTCATTGATAAAGCTAAATACTCCAAGGTTGTGTAATACAACAGATTAATCATTGAGAAGAGTGAAATTATGCTGTTTTGAAAACTATGGCAGGTCAGATTTTCTGCCTAATTCTATAAGAAGATTTCTCTAAATAATACACATTATTTCAAAGACTTATTGGCTGTGAAATAAGTTAAGGGTATTTCAAATGGCTTGTCCGCAAAGAAAGGTGAGATGTAGGGAATCACAGAAAGTCGAGGGGAAAATAGGTCAATATATACATTGCTGTATGGTGAACTAAGCCTTAGGCCAGCAACAATGGAGAGGACCTGACCCTTAGACACGTACAAGTAAGCTGGAATCTTCAAAAGTTCAAATCTTTATAAGTAAAAAGCTTTATTAAAATGAATAACCAAGTGTTTTAATTGACATCAGAAGATGAAAACAATAAACCCTGAGAACATAGAGAAAAGATAAATAAAGATATGAGCAGAACTTAATACAACAGAAAACGTATAAAATTCAGGTGATTTAGTAAGTCCAAAGAATCTTCTTTGAAAAGATTTAAAAGACACACTTTGATTAAGGAAAACCAAAACTTAAGTAAAGAATATACAGAAAGAGTCAGGACAATGTTAGAGCAGAGAATATATGAAATGCCAGTAAATTTGAACATTTCTGTAAAGTGGACCATTTCCTAGTTCCTAAAGTTTACCAACACTGACACAAGAGGAAATCATTTAAGGTCATCATGTCTGCCCTTGGCATTCTTGGAACGCTCTGGCCTCAGAATGCAGCCTCTGTAGTCCATGGTAACCTGCGGAGAGGGTGCGGGGCTGAGGGAGGTTGGAACACTGCCCTCACTGATGGAGTGGGTTTGGCCATCTCTGCTGTGACTGAACAAAGGGCAGGGGAGCAGGGGGCCCAGGGCAGGGCCCTCAGAGCCCGGCAGGCCCAGTGGAGTGTCACAAGATTTTAGGCCCCGGCCAAATTGCGTCTTCTTTGTTGCACAGCTGCCCAAACTCTCACCTTTCCACTCAGGCCGCCCTCTTACTTGAAGTGTGTGTGGAATGTGTCCACGCAGTACACCGCGCTGCACAGCTAAGCATAGGTCTGGGCATCATAGCTTCCTGCCAGGTGTCCGAGGTTCGCAGGCAGATGGGTACCTGGGACACACGCGGAGAGGCTGTAGCCCTGGTCACAGGCCGCCCACGGCCCCTGCCCCAGATCGGGGGCCGCAAAGCGTCCCTGTCTGAGTCCCCTGCCTCTAGAGGGAGTATTTTACCAACACTTGTAGAAAACGGGGTCCTTGCGGGCCACTCATTGGAGGGACACAAATAAATCTTTGCCGACTTTCTGCTGAAACTTACGAGCGTTCTCACCTAAGCCTCTTACAAGGTCAGCTGTTTAGCTAAACATGAGCTCATGATCTAAATTTACACAATATTGAAGAAAGCAGCTACAAGGGGAGACAATCAGCCAAAACCATCAATACCAGAATTAGATTCCCAAGGCCATCCATCAGATGTAGGAATAATCGGGTGCAAGGCAGAAAATATACATAAAACTGGAACTGAAACAAGGCACAAGGATGTTTTCAAAGACTGGTAGGATCTCTAAAACATTTTTCAAGGACATGTCATTGATAAAGCTAAATACTCCAAGGTTGTGTAATACAACAGATTAATCATTGAGAAGAGTGAAATTATGCTGTTTTGAAAACTATGGCAGGTCAGATTTTCTGCCTAATTATATAAGAAGATTTCTCTAAAAAATACACATTATTTCAAAGACTTATTGGCTGTGAAATAAGTTAAGGGTATTTCAAATGGCTTGTCTGCAAAGAAAGGTGAGATGTAGGGAATCACAGAAAGTCGAGGGGAAAATAGGTCAATATATACATTGCTGTATGGTGAACTAAGCCTTAGGCCAGCAACAATGGAGAGGACCTGACCCTTAGACACGTACAAGTAAGCTGGAATCTTCAAAAGTTCAAATCTTTATAAGTAAAAAGATTTATTAAAATGAATAACCAAGTGTTTTAATTGACATCAGAGGATGAAAACAATAAACCCTGAGAACATAGAAAAAAGATAAATAAAGATATGAGCAGAACTTAATACAAGAGAAAACGTATAAAATTCAGGTGATTTAGTAAGTCCAAAGAATCTTCTTTGAAAAGATTTAAAAGACACACTTTGATTAAGGAAAACCAAAACATAAGTAAAGAATATACAGAAAGAGTCAGGACAATGTTAGAGCAGAGAATATATGAAATGCCAGTAAATTTGAACATTTCTGTCAAGTGGACCATTTCCTAGCTCCTAAAGTTTACCAACACTGACACAAGAGGAAATCATTTAAGGTCATCATGTCTGCCCTTGGCATTCTCGGAACGCCATGGCCTCAAAATGCAGCCTCTGTAGTCCATGGTAACCTGCGGAGATGGGGCGGGGCTGAGGGAGGTTGGAAAACTGCCCTCACTGAGGGAGTGTGTGTGGCCATCTCTGCTGTGACTGAACAAAGGGCAGGGGAGCAGGGTGCCCAGGGCAGGGCCCTCAGAGCCCGGCAGGCCCAGTGGAGTGTCACAAGCTTTTAGGCCCAGGCCAAAGTGCGCCTTCTTTGTCTGCACAGATGCCCAAACTCTCACCTTTCCACTCAAGCCGCCCTGTTACTTGAAGTGTGTGTGGAACGTGTCTGCGCAGTACACCGCGCTGCACAGATAAGCATAGGTCTGGACATCGTAGCTTCCTGCCAGGTGACCGAAGTTCGCAGGCAGATGGGTCCCTGGGACACACGCGGAGAGGCTCCTGCCCGGGTCACAGGCCGCCCACTGCCCCTGCCCCAGATCGGGGGCCGCAAAGCAGCCCTGTCTGAGTCCCCTGCCTCTAGAGGGAGTATTGGACCAACACTTGTAGAAAACGGGGTCCTTGCGGGCCACTCATTGGAGGGACACAAATAAATCTTTGACTACTCTCTGCTGAAACTTACAAGCGTTCACACCTAAGCCTCTTACAAGGTCAGCTCTTTAGCTAAACATGAGCTCATGATCTATATTTTCACAATATTGAAGAAAGCAGCTACAAAGGGAGACAATCAGCCAAAACCATCAATACCAGAATTAGATTCCCAAGGCCATCCATCAGATGTAGGAATAATCGGGTGCAAGGCAGAAAATATACATAAAACTGGAACTGAAACAAGCAGAAGGATGTTTTCAAAGACTGGTAGGATCTCTAAAACATTTTTCAAGGACATGTCATTGATAAAGCTAAATACTCCAAGGTTGTGTAATACAACAGATTAATCATTGAGAAGCGTGAAATTATGCTGTTTTAAAAACTATGGCAGGTCAGATTTTCTGCCTAATTCTATAAGAAGATTTCTCTAAAAAATACACATTATTTCAAAGACTTATTGGCTGTGAAATAAGTTAAGGGTATTTC